>NW_027412694.1:15916086-16516086 GCF_025532065.1 Leptinotarsa decemlineata
TCATAAAGTAGTCACAAAATTATCACAGAAACGATTCTACAACTAACTCATAAAACATATTTTCCTATGAAAGTGAATTGTATTTTAGCAGTTTCATAGCACTTTTCTGCGAGGTTTGTATAATCTTCATAAAATTATTTCAAGCTTATTTTATAACTGCTACCAGTAGCTTCAATGAAATCACACAATTTTGTTCTCATTACCATATTGTCACTTCAATGATAATTTACCAACTATTTCATAGTATGGTATATTTACTATAATACTTGAACAATGAAATAACCGTTATAAAATCAAATTGCTTTCGCGAATATATATTTGCTGTCGTCGAAAATGAAATGCAACATTTAAGAAGAACCAGCTGACATTGATTCTAGAGATCTTGTAATGAAGTATAATTTGTCAGTTTTATTTAACTAGCGTCCCGATAACTACATACCTGATAATGTCGTGTAATATTGCTCATTGGAAAAAAAAAATAAGAAAAGTGGTCCGTTTTAGACGAAGACTCACGTAACCTGGTGTTTCAATTTTGTTGCTAGAAACAGAAATAGGTTATTAATGATCGAAATTCGTCGATTTGAGTGTATAACCATGTATATATACCCTCAATTCACTAGCTCTAAACTCCCTCGAAATTCAGCCTTTATAATCGATGGAAGAAGCTTCTTAGCCAAAACATCACGAGAGATAATATTTATCCAAACTGTACGTGAGAAATCCTATCTTCAAATCGTTTCATACAACGATGCTATTTTGACATTAGATGTCATATTCCATAATGTTAACCTTGTGAGAGGTGAAGTAGTAGAACAAATCAATGATTCTGAATTATTGATTTGAACTTCGCCTCTGATGTGAGCCATAAGATATGAATTGATTTAACAAATGGATCAAATCTATATTTATCCTAGATTGTTCGAAATAATAATAATAATAATAATGACTTCATTCACATTACAATGAAAATGATTAAATTCACATCAATATATAAAATAGACATTACAGAAAACGTGAAAAAAGTAGGAAAGCAATCAGTGTAACACACTTGTTTCGCAATAAAAATAACAATCTACACATAGCTTACACATATACACAATTTTTTTTCATACATTTCAAATAAAATATACCTATGACTAGTTTATATCAACTGAACATATATACATTCAGTACTACACAAATGTAATATAGAAAGTACACTGAACAAAATTACACACAAATATAAGAGAAATATTGAATTTAAGACAATGAACTTTGGCTAATCTTGATAAAAATTTTGGTAAAAGGCAATAATAATGTCTTTTTGCAATGGTGTCTTTATTCTATTAAATTCTGAGTAAATTTCCTACCAGCTGTTAACAAAAATGTTTTTAATTTTTTTTTGAATAATGCTAGAGATTTAATATTTCTTATATCTTCTGGTATGCTATTATAGAGTTCAATGGCTATAAAGAAGTGACCTCTCTGTGAGATTGACCTTTTCAGTATCACGGGGTATGTTAATTTCTCGCAGTGACGTGTAGAGTATGGGTGATCACGAGATTTCGCTTTGTTTGAACTAAAATGGTATTTCACGCTTGTACTGAAAGAAAACAACTGTCGCACATCCAAGTTTCCACACTCTTTATACAAACGCTCTGTTGAAAATCGCCGAATTTGTGACATTATGAGTTTGAGGAATCTCTTCTGTAACGTTTCCAGAGGTTTCAAATGTACACGTAGAGCTGATCCCCAAGCAGTTATTCCATATCGTAAATGACTCTCAACAAGGGCCGTATGTAAATGTTTCACTTCGTTAAAAGGTGAACATCTTTTCAGAACTCAAAAACTGTAGAGAACTGTTTGGAGTTTTTTTATAATATACCTGATGTGGTAATCCCATTTCAGATGTGTGAACACACATTATTTTTTTACCCAAGTTTGCGCTGGTCAGGCGTATTCCTCGAAGCCCTGATACATTTGGGAGGGGAGCGCCAGTATTATCAACCAACGACCACTTCCCACACCGTAGGTAAACGATCATTGGGACCAAGAAGCATGTGCCCTGAGTAAGCGCAGTGAGCCAAAAATGACAGCCTTTTGCTTTTGTCCGGCTGAGATTTCTGCCTTAATGCGGCAAGCCACCAAGGACTTCCATAATCAGAACAATCATCTTGATAGAGTGGTCTGGATAGAGTCTGTGGAGTTCGAAGAGAAAATATCGGTATTCTATCCCCGTTTTTCCTCCAATTTTTGAAATTATTCGTCTCGCTAGGAGCTGAAAATTATACAACAAATATTATCTCGCTCTAGTGGTCAAAAAGGACTACATCAGACTCATTAGCATATATGAGCCTGAGCCTGAGGATGAGGAATCAATAGTTCCAATAAATTCGGCATTTCTCGTTTCTCACAACAGATTCATAATCGCCCAGAGCATAGGGCAACATCGATGTACCATCAATACTGTAATAGTGCTGTAGGTGGTAATAAAACCCATTCAGGGCCGCGTTATATTGATGGATATAGGTCGAGACCGCATATGCTGGAATGCCGACAGCAAATACATTAGAGTCTCAGACGCATCGCGGCAGGTTCTGCACCTTCTCGAAGAAACCTCTGTACCCGTCACACGATTGCGCTGTACTGAGGTGTTGAAGACATCACCTTGGCAGACCATGATGAACTCCTCGGCGAAAAGCGAAGATCAGGCTCTTTGATAAGCCAAGGTCTTCAATTTTGTTGAAGGGGCCCCATGCATTGATTTATTCTTGTGTTGCCGCAGAAGTGAGGTGATCTATGCGGCTTTTTTATGGGCCTTCTGCTGAAAGGGTTCCAACACGCTGAGTTGTGATCACATCGTTCATTGTCGAAAACTAAACTGAGTTCATCAGGTGCTCTAGCAGTTGCCCTGAAGAAAAATGCTTCAATTCCCGCTTTCTCATAATTGTGGACCATGCAGATGAGTAGATCCGGTCTCCTGAACTAACCACGAAAGTAGGGCGACCATGGGAAGCTGGCACCGAAGAAATATCTGGCGATGACCAGGAAAAATCTACGCTCAATAGTAGGATTTCTGACTGGCCAATATCAACTAAGGAAACCGTTCCATAATATGGGGCTAGTGGACACACCTCTACGCAGGATGTGTGAATATGAAGATGAAACTGTCAGGCATGTCCAGTGCGAGTGTCCGGAGTTATCGTCATTAAGAGAGTGTGTGTTCGGCGAGTCTTGGCCTACACCTGCCAATATAGTGACCTGTTCATCTTCCTGGAAACAGGATGGACATTGATCTAGGAGGACAACTCTTCGGAAGGATGTACATTGGGTCACATGTGGCCTAAGTTCGGTGGGCCTGCAGTCATTCTCCCTTCTCTACGGATATCACGAAAGCACTGGAAACAAAAGGAAACAAATAATACGTTAGTAACTTGATTTAAAGAAATTCCACAGCCATGATATCAGAAGTGCCACTTCTATTAACTTCTGTAACTGCACTTAAGCAGCGCAAACTCTTCCGTTTTCTGAAATGACCCAATCTAGAATGCAATAACGATAATTCCATATTTGGGATGGTTTTCCACTGGAATTCCTTTCAAACAAGATAATAAAAATTCACCACATGAACTCTATGCCAATTTATATAAAACTTTCCGATTATATTACTTTGCGCCAGCCTCACGAAGAGACTAATTTCATATGGATAAAACCTGAAATGAATTTTTCATTCTTCCGTATTATCAGACCACTTGGAGTTTGTGATTGTGGCGGTGGAAATTTTCATATGAGGGGGAGTTTACAGTAGACGTGTTCATTCTCAGACGTTGGAGTGAATTCTAGCGACAATGTGGTTTATATAGCTTCTGAAACTCCATTTTGAGATACTTTCAAACTCGGAATATATTATTAATGTGCTGTAGAAGTTCGCGTCGTGAATTATTCAAGATTTTTGGTTGGTAAAATACTCTTATAATGTTTCTGGTAACTGGAATCATGCATTTCATTGATGAAATTGTAACTATGGAATGAAAATAAATATGAATGGCCTGAACAAATTGTTTTCAAGTTAGATCAATTGATGCGGATCATAAGATTTATTTTCAGGATATATCATGCCAGAATGGTTTTCATATTTGTTGGCATCTAAAATTAGTGTGTGTTGATAGATACAAAACTACAGAATTCAGAGGTGTTTATTATGGTGGGTGAGAAACTAAGTGATTTTTTCGATTCTGTCTGTAACCCTAGAAATACACATACAACTGTTTGGGTTTTCTTCCTATTTTGAATCATGAAAATCTTCAGTTTCATAGCCTCAGTGTGATTTATCATTGTTCAGGGTACGAGCGATCCACATTGATGCAGTCTCATTTAGATGGAGTGATAAAGAGTAATGTAGTCAGCAGAAAAGGTTTGCTCTCTTGTTGGAGAAAATGGTCATACGGCGTGAATTGGCTAATGAATCTATGTCCAGTTATCTGATGAAGTGTAGACGAAATTCAATATTGCATCCCCAAAAGTGCTATTCAACTCTCACAGCAAAAAATTAACACATAATTTTGCAGTGCTGATGAAACCACTGATTTCTTTCATCAGAAAAGAGATTCGGTGTCAATGGACTTAGGGACAACAGGAGCCGTTTCTTGAATCGAAGTATTTATCAGCTGAGAGATTTACAGTCAAGCGGGCAGTGAATCACGAACAGATACTAGCAAATTTAGGGTTTCAGGTATTTTTTGCAACATGGTGCTGATGATGAACTACGACCGTTGGAGTATTAGAACAGGGCGACGTAGACGCAGGAGTAGGTGTATTACAGCTATGAGCTGAAGTCTTCGGCGATAGTCAAATCAAACGATTCAGGTTGTTTCTCGCAGGCTCCCATTTTGAAATGACGACTGATTGCATATCGATGAGAGCGTAGTTGCTTAAGAGGTATTAAGTTCCTAGCATCACTAGGTGGAGGCTGGCTATTGAGGAATTTGACAAAGAGATTAATTATTATCGATAGCTATCGGATGCGGCATGTATATGCTTCGAGCACAAACCCATCTAAGAATGTTGTCGCGTGAACCTACTAGCCATGAAACAGCATCGGGGGTTAATCAAATATCTTTGGGCTTTCATAGTAATGAATCATCATCATCAGTCTTGAAAACTTTCAAAATCAACATTTCTTAGGAATGTAGATGGAGATTTGAAGAGTCAGCATCTTCTGCTTTAGTAATTCTACAATTATTCATGAAGTGAAAAAATATTCTTATTTCATTAATTTAAAAATGATATTCTATCATTCATCTATTATACAATGAATTACTCACAGTCGCAAACTGATTATTACTGTCGAAAATGTTTCTTTTCAATGGTATCTCTGTCCTGAATGGAAATACCGGTCGATAACATCAAAGTTTTAAACACTTCTCAATTGACCACGAGTTAACATCATCGAAAATTAGTTAGTAATTAATTCTGACACGTATTCTCAGTCTATTCAAACAAGCTTGGTTTGTCTGAGTTTGAATCAGTTCAACTGCAAAGCAGGCACTTTTGGTGAATGACTTCATTTTCAACTCTACACTGATGAATCAATAAATAGAACAAATAAGCTTCGTGATAACCATGTTTTCCCTCTATCCCTACTTGATGAACTGATGTTAGAACTATCTAAGCATAAATATAAAGTATCTTGTCGCGTTCGTAAATAAATAATCAGTTTCCAGCATTCCAGGAAGAAATACTTTTTTCTGCATATTTTACAGTCAAATCATTTAATGATAACTAGTAAGCGAAAAGTTTTTCAAAATTTACTTTGAATCAACTAGTGTCCTTTTGATCTCGATAGAAAACCCATTTCAAAAATGAAGGAAAAACTTTTTCTTTGTATAAAGCATCTGTTTGGACAAAATTTAAAAAAAAATCTATTTTATGTTGCAGACAAGAATATACTTATGTATAGTTTGGTACCAAATTATATGAAGAATATATCTGTTTATAAGTTATTCAAAAAGGAAATAATAGAGGGGATTGTCAGGAATAGACCAATAATCAATACATTTTTCGAGCAAAAACCATAAAGAAAAAATTGAATAACACCTATTACAGCTAATAAGGATAAATTCACAAGATTCTGTATCTATACGTCGTGCTATTCAGTATTATCCCAAAAATAATAAACTAGCAGGATTTTGATTTGAATGATATTCAATATTGTTGTTCAAGCTAATATTTGATGTTCAAGAGAACATATTTCAGAGAACTATAATCCTTCAGTTGATTTCAATGATGAACTGAATTGGTGTTTAATCATTTATTTATAATATGACTCAATGTTAATAATAATAACAATGATATACTGTTATTGTCATTGAGAAGAAATCTTGTGAACAAAGCTAGTGAGAAATGAATACAAATTCAAGTATAGAAATATAAAATGTGCATATGAAAATACCTACAAAAAAGTAAAGTTGGAACATACACTTTAATTCAACGTCAAAATTTTGTATCAACATGGTTGTGTACAGATTTGTTTAAAATTATTATCAACACTTATATGATTGACATATAAACAAATATACTTATATATAATATCACATACATAAACCCATTGCACTTAACAATGAAACATTTATATCCCAACAAAAAATACTTTTTTATGCATATTTTACAGTCAAATAATTCAATGATAACTAGTGAGCGGTAATTTTTTCAAAATTTACTTTGAATCAACTAGTGTTTTTTTGATTTCGGTAGAAATCCCATTCAAAAAATTAAGGAAAATCTTTTTTCTGTATAAAGCATATGTTTGAACAAAATTAAAAAAAAACTATTTTATATTGCAGATAAGAATATATGTATAGTTTGGTACCAAATGAGATGAAGAATATATCTGTTCATAAGTTATTCAAAAAGAAAATGAAAAGGGGGATTGTCAGAAATAGACCAATAATCAATACATTTTTTAAGCAAAAACCATAAAGAAAAAACTGTATAACACCTATTACAGCTGGTTAGGATGAATTCACAAGAATCTGTATCTATACGTCGTGTTATTCAGTATTATCTCGAAAATGTTAAACTAACCGGATTGTGACTCAAATATAACTGACGATTTGAGATAATACCTCAGGATTAGAATGTGAATAATATCAACACGGTTGTTTTGATAAAAAAATACTTAGGTGTTAGATATTAAATTTTTTTTTATCGATTTTGTCAAACTCCAAATTTCATTATAATTATGATTTCCACTTTTCATTATACTACTATATTGAACTTATTTTGTAACTGTCTTCAAATACACACACAAGTAGCTTCTATAGCTATTTTTCTGATTTTCCGCGTTTATCAGTCATCATTATTTGTGAATGACAGCTTTCTGCATCTGTCTGGATGAGCTTTCTGCCTTAGTGCGGCAAGCCGGTATGATTTTAAGATTCGAGAGTAGACACGGTATCATTCCATCAACGACTCCAATAATCAGAACAACCATCTTGGAAGAGTGGTCTGGATAGAGTCTGCAGAGTTCGAAGAGGGGATCTCGATATTTCATCCGTTTTTACTCCTCTTTTCGGATGATATTCGTCCCGCCAGGAGCTGAAAACTACACGTCAAATATCCTCCTGCTGTGGTGGTCGAGAAGAACCACATCAGGCTCATTAGCTTGTATGAGTCTGAGGGTGGGGAACGAGTAGTTCCAATAATTTCGACACTTCTCGTTCCCCACATCGGATTCAATATCCCCCGGAGCGTACGAAAACACCGGTGTCTCGTCAATACCGTAATAGTGCCGTAGACGGTAATATATGACTAAACTTTTATTTTTATTTTTATCATCATTATTATTATGAAGTTCTTGTCTTGGTTTTTCCCAGTTTGTCTTCAATCGAGGATCGTCTTCCCGGTACTGATGATGCCCACCATGCTGAAACAACTACGTTTCAAGCTCTTTCCAATTGCATTTCAATTCGAGTGTTCACAATGAATCTCTAGAAAAGCTCGACAGATAATTAGAGGAAGATTGCTATTCGTAATTCGTTGATTATAAATTGATAAATCCCACCAATTCGGGAAGATTCACTTTCCACTATCATTTCATAGAAAATGAATGAAAAGAAATTAAATTCTCTGCTTGATAAATAGAATTGGAAAACTATTTTATCCTTTATCCAAGCAAAAAACTTATTTTCATTGAAAAATGTACTCAGATAAAATGTTCACCGGAAAAATCACTCAACAAAATGATTCATTACTGATAGTAGGACAGAAGATATGAATGATTCAAATATTGTTAGTGTCAGGTACATGGAAGAATCGGATATATATATATATATATATATATATATATATATATATATATATATATATATATATATATATATATATATATATATAACAGAATAATTAGTGACTGGATTAACTATAAATCGATTTAATTCGTGAGGTTGCAGTCAATAGCTGGGCTGTTACAAAGAAAACTCATTTTGTAACAGCCCAGCTATTGACTGCAACCTCACGAATTAAATCGATTTATATATATATATATATATATATATATATATATATATATATATATATATATATATATGATGTGTTGTTTTTCCGGGTGTTCATCCGTTGTGTACTATTCGATAGTCGACGTTTCGCCATCATCTCAGATGGCATTATCAAGACGAGTTACTGCTTCGCTTCGAGAGGTGTAACACCTCGAATGGCCTATAGATAGTCGGATTTCGGAGGAATGAGGCCAGTTATCACTCGAAGACGATTGTGGATACTAACAATCGAAACGTCGTGACAGAACTTGGTTTGGAATCTTCAAGTTTTTTATTTCATTTTTATTTTTTATTAATAATAATTTTTAATTCACAGCTTTTATCAATAACTCAATTTTTATTTTTTTGGTTTTTATTTGGTTTTATGTTATTTCTTTATAAGTTCAGATTTTTTGTTCAAATAAAATTGTTATATTTGGTTAATTTTTTCAATATTCTTTCAGGATTTTCGAATCAATTTATGCTATCTTAGACAATGGAAGTCCGAACTGATGAAATAATGACTCTTCTATCATCAAAGTTATCTTCGGAAGTGACATTGTCATCGACAATAATTCACACCACTAAAATCTATACTTATCTGAATTTTGTGAAAATCTCCCCATAAATATTATTTCAAACTCATTATGCTTGTGAGTCTTGAAAAAGTCTTCTTTCGAAAATCAAAGCTGTTATTGTGTTTACATTCAAAAACTGTGAACAATTAAAACTCACACAATTCGAGGCAAAAACATCCCCACGAAACGTTGTGAAACATTTTTTATAAAAGAGATGTAGGCCACCGTGTTCGTAAATACACTGATCTGTTTCTGTCTCGCTCTAGCCTATCTAATGCACCCCAAGATTTCCAGTTATGTGGATTCGGGAAAAACATAAATAATTCAAAATCTGTTTTCCAGATATCACCCCACAGGGAGGAACCGAGGCAAGGCAGTCCGTTTTTATATTTTCGGATGCCATCTATAATAAATGAACTCTTTTTCTGCAAACACTTGACTTCATTCTTTCCGATAAAAATTGAATGAAGCCAAAATCTGAATAGACTAGGAATAGAAGGCGAGGAAGCCCGAAAATCCCAAAGGAGGCCGCCCCATTCGATGAGAGTCTGTGAATATATCCATCCGTTGTGGAATATCGATGTTGTTTTTTAATAAAGTATATATATTTCATCAGTTCCGACTTCAACTGATATCAAATGATTAAAGACACTGGGCAGAAAAATTGTCACTATTGAAGAAATCGGAAAATTAACTCGAAACTAAGTTAAATGTAATATCAGAAGTTTTTAACCTAGAAGGAAATGTGAAAGATTACTCAGACTGAGTACTGTTGCTACACGAAATTCCACCTAAGTGAGCAAGCGAACAATTTTTTTAAGGACAAAACACAAGCACTAAAGTGATGTTAGCGTCTCCAATCAGGTGAATGACTCTTTTCTGGATGAATTCCAGAACTCCATACATGAGAACAATACCCCAAAGAAGGTTTGATCTGAGTTTTATAAAACATAAAATGTTGCTGAGGTGTATACAGTTTTCTGTTTCGAAACAGTATTCCTAGCTTTCCAGAAGCATCCTTTGTAATTCCAGCTACATAATTAACAACCAACATAATTCAAAACCACGTATAGAAACTTCGCAGCTTATCAGTGGCACTTTTTAACTCCTGAATATAAAACACCACTGTCAGTTTTTATATCGAAGATTCAATATACACTTCACACACATAGTTATGCCTCAGGAAGTATGTTTAAGTGATCTCCTCGCTGAAATAAAGAAAGTCACTGTCCAAAACTCTGAAATAAAAAAGCAAAATGATGAAATTAAGACTGAAATTTTGAGTTTGAGGAAAGTTCATGAAATAGACACTGAAGAACTCAGAAAATCAATATCCGACCTCAAGGAAGAAAACACATTTCTAAAAGAAAGACTATTCAGGGTTGAAAGAAGGTATAAAAATAACAATATTTTCATCCACGGATTGAGAGAAAATAATAACGAGAACACCTTCGTGTTTTTATCCGATTTTATCCATAATAAGCTCAACATAGAAATTGAAGAATCTCCCGTCAGAAATATCTTTCGTATTGGTTACTTAGCTGATGATAGAGTGAGGCCAATTCTCCTTGAATTACTTCACAATAAAATAAAAAGTGATATACTGAAGAACGCCTTCAAGCTAAAGGGCACAGGTGTTTACATTAGTAACGATCTTACCGAAGAGGAACTCGGTAATCAAAGGACCATAAAAGATTACTGGAAGCTTGCATTGGAAAATAAAATTGAGGCGAAAATCGTGAAAGGCAAGTTATTAGTTGACAACAAAGCGTACAGCATTGAAGAAATAAAAAGCGATCCACTAAAGATAATTAAGAGCGAGGAAGATAGGAAAGACGCTGCAGGAGAACGAAACACACGCCTGAAATCCAAGAGGACTAAAGGAGAGCTAGTATCAAACAAAAAAAAAAAATAAGCCTTCGAAGTAATTTATCGTAAATTTTATATCTGTTCTACCTAGAAATATATGCCAATTGTTTTACATATTTCTCCTTAATATATTTTTTTTATTGTATCTAATCATTTATGGTAGCATTTATCAATTTTGTTCATCTGAATGTGAGGTCTGTGTTCACTGGACTTGACTATCTCAAGACTTTTCTAAAAAATCATGAAATCCATATCTGCGGTCTAAGTGAAACATGGCTTAACTCGGATATCGATTCTGAGTCTGTGGCTATTCATTCTCATCATATTGTCAGATCCGATAGAGATGGTAGAGGGGGCGGCGTAGCTATGTATATGAAGAACACCTTAAACTATAATGTTGCCTTTCATAAAATCAGCCCTGAGCTCGAACAGCTCTGGATCTCGGTAAATTCGACGGGTAAAAACTTTTGTTTTGGAATATTATATCGTCCACCCAAGTTCAATATTTTAACGTGCCTCAATGAATTAGAAGAAATGGTTTCTAATCTTTTCCCTGCGAGTGACTATTTTATAATGGCGGGTGACTTGAATATTAACCGTATGTCAATCGATAACCGTTCCGATCTCGTTTATCAATTTTTTTCGACCTTTAACTTCTCCCAGTTAATTACTTCCCCCACTAGAGTTACCCCTCGAAGTCAAACTTTACTTGATCTCCTGATTGTTTCGCATCCTGAAATAATTTCAAATGTGAATATTACTGATATTCAAGGAATCTTAGATCATATGGCCATTTCGTGTACTATCAAAAATTTTGGCACCAAAAAGAATAATGTCAAGTGGATTTTTTATCGCGATTTTTCAAATTTTGATAAAGATTGCTTTTTGACTGATCTTACATCAATTGACTGGGATGATATATATAGGTTGGATAATGTTGGCGACATGGTAATAACATTCAACCACAATCTCATTACTCTATTTGATATCCATGCTCCTTTTCGAAATATCAGAGTTACCAAGCCACCCGCACCTTGGTTGACGTACAACATCCGTCAGATGATATCTTTAAGGGACCGCGCATTTAAAAAATATAAGCAAACTAAAACCATTGTAGCATGGGATAGCTATAAAGAACTGAGGAACTATACGACATCTGCTATTCGTCGGGAGAAAAAAGCGTATCTTCAATTTGTTCTTTTGATGAAAGATGCCAAGGAAACGTGGAGCACATTACGTAATTTAGATATCTTGCATCAGAAGTCAAACCCTGAACTACCACCTAACCTGAAAAATCTAGATGAAATCAATCAGTTCTTTTGCAATATTACCCTCCCTGAAAAAACACAATTTCAATCATCGCTTCTAGAAAAGTACCAAACTAAGAACACTGCAAATTCTTTCAGATTCTCTCCCGTTGAGGAACATACTGTACAGAAGTTTTTAAATAAAATCAGAAGCAACGCTGTAGGTTCGGACAGCATCTCACTTCGAATGATTCGTTTGGGGAAAACACATCTCTTGGAATACATCACCTTTATACTGAATTCGTGTATCATTTCCTCGTGTTTTCCTTCCCCTTGGAAACATGCACTTGTGATTCCTTTGGCTGAGTGTAACTCTCCGACACATTACTCTGATTTTAGGCCCATTAGTATTTTACCCTCCCTTTCTAAAACGCTTGAGCTGATTCTCCAAGATCAGATGATTGAATTCATCACGTCTTACAATATCATAACTAGCGTTCAGTCTGGGTTTCGTTCTCAACATAGCACGACTTCCGCACTCCTCTCCATAACGGATGATATTTTCAAAGCAACCGATAAAACTTATGTTACATGTCTAGTTTTATTGGACTTTAGTAAAGCTTTTGATACCTTAGACCGCAGTCTTTTATGTAATAAACTTGTAATATGTAATATGTAATAAACTCATTGAAAGCTTTCTGGAACACGGAAGTCAGTGTATCAGCCTTGATCACTTAAAATCTGCAGTTCTGAACACCAAATTTGGAGTTCCACAAGGTTCCATTTTTGGACCTCTCTTATTTAACATCTATATCTCAGATTTCTACAAATGTATTAAATTTTGCAATATCCATCACTACGCTGATGACACTCAAATTTACTTATCTTTTCCGGAAGGCAACCTGGAAGCACAAGAACTGATAAATAGAGATCTTAATTCACTGTATAACGTCTCGTGCCCACATAACTTGAAATTGAATGCTAAAAAATTATCATATATGTTATTTGAACCCAAATCTAAAAGTAGCCTTATTTCCAACCTCATCAAGATCCACATGAATGATGTTGCCTTGCCTTTCACTTCTGAATGCAAAAACTTGGGTTTGTGGATTGACTCCGATTTGAGATTTTCTAAACATATCAGTCATCTTTGTAAATCGTCTTATAACATTCTCAGACAAATTTTTCCCAATAGAGACATTCTTTCTACACAACTCAAACTTAAGCTTTGCGAAACTTTAATTTTCTCCAAATTATCTTATTGCGATTGCATATATGGACCTACACTTACTCAATACGACTCTCTTCGCCTCCAAAGAATTCAAAACTCTTGTTTGAGATTTTCCTTCGGTATACGTAAATTTGATCACATCAGTAGTAGGTTTGATGACTCCGGATGGTTAAGACTTGAAAAACTACGCACTCTACACATCCTCACAAATACACATAGATTACTATTAACAAATAAACCTGATTATTTATATAATAGACTTGTTAGTTTTTCCCAGACTAACAACTATTATACTCGAAATGGATCTGTCTTGGTCATTCCCAAACACAACTCGGCACTTTTTACTCGAAGTTTCTCCTATATTTCCGCTAAGCTGTATAATAAGTTGCCCAGTCACTTCAGACTTTACACGATAATGACATTTAAAAAACGCTTGAAACTTCTGCTTAAATCCTGGTAATTGGTGCTCTATATGTCGATTTTTGCAAAACCCTTATTATTATTCATTTTAATCAAGCTTTTATTATTGTGTTTATTGTTGTATTGGTTGATTTATCTTCTATTCTATACTTGTTATTATTATAGTTTTTATTGTACATTTTTGTAAGGTTGATTTGAAAAGCAGCTTATGCTGATAATCCGCCTGTTCATCTAATTTATTTTTGATGAATAAAGTCGATTTATTATTTGTTATTATTATTATTATTATTATTTATAATTATGCCACGAGATACTGGTGTCCATTTCAATCCACAACAACCTTATCGAAGTACAAAGCGGAATTGTCTTACCTGCCATTATCATATCCAGTTTGGAGACATTTATCTTCTTGGAGAAAACCGATGCCTGGGTTTTTGTGGCATTGCTTTGAACTTGGATACTTTCACCCCAATTCGAAATCACTTCTAGATCCTCATCAAGATGTGCAACCTCTTGCTGCCGGTGAAGATGTGCCTCCGTACCTGATGTCCTGGAATACAAATGTAATGACGAGACAAATGTGCTGTCATCAGCAAAGCAATAGATTGGATCCTTGATGTTTCCAATAAGTCGTTGATATATAATAAAACGGGGGTTGGAGATAACATGGATCCCTGGGAAACACCAGCGTTTATGATGAAAGTATCCGAGAGATATCCATCGACGGCCACTTGCAGGGAACGTTCTTTCAGGAAACTGAAGAGCCATACCCAAAAATGATCCGACAAACCATAGCACCGAAGTTTGGCCAGCAAACCCTCATGCCATACACGGTCAAAGGCTTTAGAAATATAAAGCCAAATATAGGCCTTTCAAATATTGCGATAAGGCTAGATAAATGGGTACGTGATAAACAATATTGTCGAATTCGGGGCGAAACCAACTCACAAGAGATCCAGGAGCTTTCAGTGCATCTCGCAAAAGTCACTGTGTCCTCAATTGGAAATATATCATTTCGTTATACAGGGTGTAACTGAAGAAGTGTAAAACATTCTAGGAGGTGATTCCTCATTGAAAAAAAAAGAATATTGCATATAAAGAAACTTCATTGGAGCATCCCTTGTTAAGATACAGCCCCTTAAAGGGGGAACATAAAATTTGTAATACAACTTTTTTCACAAGCACAGAAAAAGTTACAATATTGAAATTAACTTGACATTTTATACTACCAAAAAGACAGTTAGCCAGTAATTTATTTGGTTTGCCTCTTGGTTATAAGGGATGGAAAACGCAACCCCTAAAATTCATTTCCAATGTAACTTTTTGTCTTATTATTTGTTAACCATTTATTTCTGATAGCCTGTTTCATTCTAAATAAAAAATATCTTCTGGGTTTTTTGCCCAAAATGAACCACTTTGCAGCAAAACATCATTTTACGGACAACTACAGAGATACATCGTCTTAAATGCGAACTGGATTTATTGTTATTTTGTAGTTAGTACCTGCATTGAACGATTGAAGGGCAATAAACAAAACTAATTTATCAATAACAAAACACACAACATGTAGAAATCATAGTAAATGTTCAATATGTCTACCTTCAGACATTACGCATGCGTCTAGACGTCGGCGCATTGAGCCACGAATTCGCTCAAATATTCCTGGAGTCTGTCTGATTACCCTGCACGCATCGATGATGATGCGGTTTCTCAAGTCCTCTACATCGCGAACATGAGTACGATAAACCAAATGCTGTAAATCGCCCCAAATAGAGGAATTGAGAGGATTGAGATCCGGGGATCGAGCGGGCCAGTTCTGTGGTCCTCCTCATCATGCATAAGAAACATATCCCTTCTGACGCCCAAAGGAACTTTCTCCAGCAGTACTGGATGCACTTCTCTGAAAAATTGAACGTATGCCTCACCATTTAATCGAGGAGATAGAAATAAGGCCCAACTGAATCATCCTTAATAACTCCGAGCCACACGTTAATACAGAACTTTTTTTGATGGTTAGTTTTGACAATAGCGTGAGGGTTTTCATCAGCCCATATGTGGTTATTATGAAAATTAATAATCTTGTCCCGCGAGAAACTACATTCGTCTGTGAATTCTATCGTCTTCAGAAAGTCACAATTTCTTCTAATGATTACCAGCATTCAATTGCAAAATTTAGGACGATTCGGAAAGTCTCGCGGTAACAGTGCCTGTACTCGTTGCAAATGGTAAGGGTATAAGAGTTGTTCCTTCAAAATTCGAAATACCGTCATATGATCAATATTTAGCTGGGAGGCAATATTTCTGGTACTGGTAGTAGGCTGTTCTTCAATCAAATTAGGTACTGCCTCCTCAAGCTGTGGTGTTCGTACTTCTCGATGGCGACCACAATCCTGCGTTCTTTTGTCGAATGAAATATATTCTCGTAATCGTTGATGGAGTCGGGCAAATATTCTATGTGAAAGATGCTGCCGTTGAGGATACATTTCAGCATATCTTCTAGAAGCTTCTAACCCATTCCCCTGCGACAGACCGTAAACGTAATGCATATCAGCCATTTCCTCATTTGTGTATGCCATTTCAATAACAAGTGAATTATTGAAGTAACAAATTAAGAACAGAAAAAACAACACACAATTAGTAATAATTCAATTTCGAAAATTCACAAACTGACAGCGTCATACTAATTTAATTGTCACTATCGCTAATAGCGACCTGCTAGATAGATTAGTTTCGTATTTTCGCATTTATGACGATGTATCTCTGTAGTTGTTCGTAAAATAATTTTTTGCTGCGAGCTGGTTTATTTTGGACAAAAAACCAAGGAGACATTTTTTGTTGAGAATGAAACAGGCTATTGGAAATAAATTTTTAAATGGTAAACAAATGATAAGACAAAAAGTTACATTGGAAATAAATTTTAGGGGTTGCGTTTTCCACCCCTCACAATCATTGGGAAAACCAAATAAATTACAGGCTAAGTGTCTTTTTGGTAGTACAAAACGTCACGTTAATTTCAATATTGTAACTTTTTCAGTGCTTGTGAAAAAAATTGTTAGGAAAATTTCATGTACCCCTTTTAAGGGGCTGTATCTTAACAAGGGATGCTCCAATGAAATTTTTTTATATGAAAGATCCCATCTTTTTTTCGATGAGGAATCATCTCCTTGAACGTTTCACACTCATTGAGTTACACCCTGTATATTGAATAATATAATGCAAATATATGTTTGAGTTTTGAGTGAGACGGTTCGTGGAGTTGAGTCTAAATAAGCAAGACAACAACTTTTAAAGAAATATAAACACAGTCAACTCTACCGAAAAGCTTCAACACTGCTTGGAGTCCTCTGGTTGAATTCGAATAAAGAATAAATAGTTTTTCTATTATATGTTGATAATACATCTGATTGTCAGGTATTCAATAACAAAATGTGAACAGATTTTTGAGTGGAAATGTTTGTTAAGTTGAGCCTATTTTGCCGCTAATAAGCCGCAAAACTGCCCAGAATCTTCTGTTGACACCATTGATGATTTGAATAGTCTTTCTATATTTCAACTACTGATAATATGCGAGTTGTTCAGTTTTTCAATAATGCTGTGTAATTAAATGTTCGTAATTTGAATAGAAAGCTTTGTGAAATTAAATATAAATGGGCAAGAAAACAAACTGTAGAAAGATTATTATAATCATAGACCATTTTATTAAAAAGTGGCAACACTGCCTAAAATCCTTTTATTGGATTCCATAATGAATGAAATGGTTGTTTTATCGATTATTGAAAATACACAACTTTGACAGATATTCAATAATATGTAATGTTTGAGTATTGAGAGGAAGGGTTTGTGAAGTTGAGCCGAAGATTGGAAGAAAATAGATTTTAGAGAAACAAAATCACATTCCACTCCTTCAATGAACATCAATACTACCTAGAGTCATTTGTTGATTTCAATAATTATTCAAATAGACAACTCCACTAAAGAAGCGGTAACACTAGCCAAAGTCCTATGATTGAATTCAATAATGGCATCAACAGTTCTTCTGTCGATTATTGATATATCTTTGAAAGATATTTATTATTGTTGTTCAAGCAAATATTTGATGTTTAAGTGAAAGGGTTCATGAAGTTGAGTCTGAAAGAGCAAGAAAACATATTTCAGAGAGGTACAATCCTTCAGTTGATTTCAATTACGAATTGGATGGGTGTTGTATAATTAATTGGTGATATGAGTTTGTAAGATATTCAATGTTTTGTTTCACAATGTTTGAGTTTTGAGTGGAAGGGTATGTGAAGATTTTCAAGAAAAAATTGCATCACACCAAACAGTGCATCATATGTAAGTAATATCCGATGATGGAGCCTTTAAGAGTGGTGGAGTGATATCTTTCTCTGGAATTCAACTGAGTAGTGAGGCATGTATTGTCCAGCGGACAATACATGCCTCACTGTTGTAGTTACTGAATCATTTCCTTGTATAATGTCACTCAGTGAAAATTCATGAAACATTTTGGCAAAAGTCTTGATCAGTAGTACCAAATAACGATCAGCGCACCCCTATGGAAATTATAAAAGACACATATTAGAGGCGCCACTATTCCTGCTACAAACAGTCACTCTGGCGTCCATCATCATTATCCCACATTTTCCCCAACACACCACATTCTCCTACCGTCATGAATCTATATCAACGTATCAAATTTCTCTCCTCTCCGTTCAAGCGGTTATTCGCTCATAGTCTACTGCACCCGGACAGGAGTGATGGTCATCAAGGGCAAACAGGCAGAGAGCAAATAACCGAATTCCTTTGTATTTATTTAAAACGCAATTAATATGGGGTCGAAACCCTATCGTGGTTAATTTTAAAAGCCGCACTGTCCTTTTACTTGTTAATTGCTAGAACTTCGCCGACACGTGCAAAAGGTTCGGCATTGGTTAGTGAAGTTTCATTATACTCCTTCCGCTCGAAAAGTTACTATAAACTCTCGCGATTTCAGAGACCTTCCCAGCGTGTGAGAGTTCAAAGTGATTTTCTTTTGCGGGCTGTATCCGTTTGGGGTTGACAAAGAACATTTCAGTTCTCCAGTATGACGTTTCCGAACGTGACATTATGATAGCTTTCATTTGGCTTCACCATATTTGTTACTTTTGGGCGTTTCATCGGGAAATTGACAACATTACAGAAAAATGTACAAAATAGAATTCTGAAGTAAATATATTTCTGTGAATTTTTCGAAATGTTATTGTGGATCGTCTAATGAGTACCTATTTAGATTTGACGGAATCGAACACGGGGAATCTAACCGAAACCGAAGGAGAATGTTTTCAGAAATATGTCAGTCTTTGAAAAAATGCTAGAACTCATCGAGTTTTAGCTTTCTTCACACAAAAGTTATGGTATTCTTTCTCAAAAAACCTTCTTGTCCCAAAAACTGTTTCCTCCTAAAATTGTTTTCCTTCCAATTGAAACAAGATTTCTATGACCGTGATTTAATCTAATAAATGAATGAATGTCTTTTTCAGATCAATTCAGCCGTTACTTGACAGATATAAATTGTACTTATGATGTACTTTTGGAAAGTCCAAAAGACAAAGTCGAGAATTTGGAAGAGTCTGGAATTTACGAAATTAAATGTAAGGACTGCGATGCAAAATATTATGGACAGACAAAAAGATCTATTGAAGTAAGATATAAGGAACACATAGCACACTTAAAATATGGAAGACCTGAAAAATCAGCAGTCGCCCATCATATTTTGCAACAAAACCATTCCATAGACTTCAGTTCTTTAAGATTAGTTAGACAAGTTAACAACAACACGCAACTAGATGCCTATGAGAGTGTAGAAATAAGTGAACACAATAATATTATGAATAACGATGACGGACCTATACCAAAGAGCATACTATATAGCTTGTTGAAATAAAATAAAATAATGTTGTTGGGTTTACTGATTACTACATAAGGACACATTGCAAAAATAAATTTGGATAGGCAATATTGTGAAATTAATTTTTATCTAGCTGAAAATTGTTTTATATAAACCTATATTGTAAAATAATAGATAAAGTAAAATTGTAAATTTAATTTAGGTTGGTATACCCGTATGGTTTACCCGTATGGTTGATACGCCTGGATGGTTTACCTGTATGAGTTACCTTTATAGCATAAATAGGATTAGCTCGCACTAGTTCTTAGTTTTAATCTTCCTCTTTGAAGATGATCACTTGGTGATCGAAACACGTGTCGAGGTGTTAAAAATAACGATTTGGTGTTGGAAAAAAAAACTCAAGTAAAATTAAATATAAATTGTGCATTTCTTAAACTACATATACCTTACTATCTGATTTTCACAAACTTTATTTTCAAAAAATATATCACAACATGTTTCGCTGTCATCCTAGCTTTTTTGCAGTGAATGACAATACTACTTCTCTGATCATAATTACCTAAATTATCTACAATATACCTAAGGTACATACTGCAATTATATTTACCTGATGCATATTATATCAACCATAGAGCAATAATACAATTTTGGTTTCTGAGAAAACAAGTTCGATAATGGTGATCTATTCGAATCCAATTGGTCATTCAGTAAAACATTTAACTGAATGATCAATAGGACTATTTGGATTTGAATTGGTCATTCAGTTGAATGTTTCACTGAATGACCAATTTGATTTGAATAAATCACCAATTGGACCCATCGGATTTGAATTGGTCATTCAGTTAAATGTTTTACTGAAAGACCAATTGTATTTGCATACATCACCAAGTGGCCGAATTGTATCCAAATTGGTCATTCAGTTAGATGTTTTACTTAATGAAAAATTTTATTTGAATAGATCACCAACTGGACCATCTGGATTTGAATTGGCCATTCAGTTGATGGTTTTACTGAATGACCAATTCGATTTGAATAGATCAACAATTGAACCAATTGGATTTGATTTAGTCAACATTTGAATGACCAATTGGATTTCACTAGATCGCCAGTTGGACCAATTGGATTTGAATTGGTCATTCATTTAAATGTTTTACTGAAAGACCAATTGTATTTGCATACATCACCAAGTGGCCGAATTGTATCCAAATTGGTCATTCAGTTAGATGTTTTACTCAATGAAAAATTTGATTTGAATAGATCACCAACTGGACCATCTGGATTTGAATTGGCCATTCAGTTGATGGTTTTACTGAATGACCAATTCGATTTGAATAGATCAACAATTGAACCAATTGGATTTGATTTAGTCAACATTTGAATGACCAATTGGATTTCACTAGATCGCCAGTTGGACCAATTGGATTTGAATTGGTCATTCAGTTAAATGTTTCGAAGGATGACCAATTGGATTTGAATAGATCACCAATTGAACCAATTGGATTTGAATTGGTCATTCAGTTAAATGTTTTAATGAATGACCAATTGGATTTGAATAGATCACCAATTGGACCAATTGGATTTGAATTAGTCATTCTGTTGAATGTTTTACCAAATGACTGATTAGATATGGATAGATTACAGTTACTGAACTTATTTTCTTAGAAAGCAAAATTGTAGTATTGTATCATTTTTAATGGAAAAACATTTGAGAGTTGACAAAGCTTACGTCTCAGCCACGTGTGTCGTGAAGCAAATCTCATATTCTACGAACTGAGACTTGCAGGAAGATGCTCTGGATCCATTGTGATTATATCATGACAGGTTGGATGGAAGAGCAAGTTTTGTCCATGTGTGAACATGGGCAAAAAATGAATCCTGCCATTTGATAAGAGCTATGTATGTACTGATCACCTATGTATGAACTTATCAATGAAACCAATTATCATTATTATTATTAATAATAATAAATCATGTCTGTGCACCTGCATTTTTCGAAAATTCTGAAGAAATACCTTTCGCACTTCTTGATTCAGCACATTTTTAATGGGTTCCCGGAGCTAATTCGATTCTGCAGTGAAAAGTAGAACTGTAACCTCTATTCAACAAGAACAAGAAGAGAAGTAACAAGAACTGTTTCTAATCACGAGAACTGCAACACCTTTCTCGACATGCCTCCCACTAAGGTGCCTTCGAGAGAGGAGTGTAGATAATTCATCTCGAAAAAATTTGGTTCTACATTTATATAAAATGTTCCTATTTGGATCCATTGAGAGCTTCATGTACATTCTGCAGGATCATGATATTCTTCTTCCTCAGGCGGAAAGACTCTTTCACCACGAAGACTATCCAAAGCAGCTCAACCGTTTCTGGAAGAAGAGTTCTATATTCTTCACCTGATAAATGAATTTACTAAGAAAGATTTCATCCATGACTACCGGCATCACGCTGAGCCGAGAGTTTGGCGATATCTGTGTAGTTGCGATCTTGCTTTTCCGACCTCGGAATAGACATTACTTTCGCACTCGCGACTATGTTGGTGGTTGAAATTGACCTTGATACTCAATATTGATACTGACTATATGAAACGTTTTTGCTGATCTACCTAAGCAGAGATTGAGTTGTAGTATCAACCTATAAACAACTTAATAATATATATATATATATATATATATATATATATATATATATATAGAGAGAGAGAGAGAGAGAGAGAGAGAGAGATATAAATATTAACGAGTGTGTATGATATAAATCAAAAGGGGGAAATACGTGGAGAGAACACTCAAAAAAAAGGGGCAAACCGCGGACACGTGTTTCTGGCTATTGGCCTCATCAGCGCGGTGCAGCCAATTGCAAAGATGGACAACAACTGGTTACCAAAAATGAAAAACATGATGTTAGATGATGCCTGGGAATTCTAGGTCTTCTAATTGAAACCACAAATGTGCGGTTAGCTCCTGTTGGTGACACCGTGCAAATGTGATGTTTTTCATTTTTGGTTACCAGTTGTTGTCCATCTTTGCAATTGGCTGCACCGCGCTGATGAAGCCAATAGCCAGAAACACGTGTCCGCGGTTTGCCCCTATTTTTTTGAGTGTTCTGTCCACGAATTTCCCCCTTTTGATTTATATAGCTAACCGCACATTTGTGGTTTCAATTAGGAGACCTAGCATTCCCAGGCATCATCTAACATCACCACGTAGGCAGCTATAGCAACCTGCGTGACTTCCGGGTCCAGGATATAGATACAGAGTGTTCTGTCCACAAATTTTTCCGTTTTTCATTTATATCATACACACTCAATATCATATTTATCTCTCTCTCTCTCTCTCTCTATATATATATATATATATATATATATATATATATATATATATATATATATATATATATATATATATATATGTATATATATATATATATATATATATATATATATATATATATATATATATATATATATATATATATATATATATATACTGATGATGCCCAATAGGCTGAAACAGCTGTATACCGGTGGCTCTTTAATTGACATCAATATGGGAATGATCAAAGAGTACTTATCTTATCTATCTATTTATACATTCATTCATTCATTTATATACGTATACATGCATATACACATATGCATACATACACACATATATAGCCGTATACATTTATGAACACGTACATATAATATGCGGTATAATTGTTGCATAAAGCGAACACTCATACGGACAATACAAATACAACTGATACAAATAGTTGGAAGGGAAGAAAACTGGTGGAAAGAGAGAGTAATAGTCGAAGAGGAGGTGAAGTTGGATTGTTCAACTAATTCAAGATATTACCTACAAAAGGATGTAGTTTATATCCACACAACTTCGATTAGGAATCCAGTTTATAGACAGTTCGAAGACCGTCTACACTTTTGGGATTCGGCATTGGTTTCTATTTCTTACTGATAACTTCATTTACAAGTTTGAATTTGATGCGACCCAACGTCGATCACAAGCTTAATGTTGACTTGAATATTAGAATTTGCACACTCCTTGTTTTTTAATTTACTTGAATTTGTCTTAAGTTTTTGTCTCAGTTTGCCTGGTAGTATTCTTCAAAATTGAAATATATCCTACTTGGTGATGATCAACTTTTTTAATCGAGTCAACATGGCTTCACTGAAGCCAGGCACAAAACTACTCTTCTTCATCCATAGAATCGGTTTGAGTTCAGAACACAGGCAATGTTACCACCTGTTCCATCAGTTCCTTCAAACACATACACAGAGGGCACCCAGCGATTAATTTGTCTGCCTAACTGTGGAATGGAATAAAATGAACAAATTGAATAATCGAAATTGAATGTAAATGGCTATCTGAACTTTGGCTATGATTCACGGAGTACTACTACTGGACCGCTCAGAGGAATCCTAGATCTGTGAAAATAGAATTTCAAATATTTGATATGTTGTAATCTACAATTCAAAATTGACAAGAAGGATTCCTTTGTGGTCAGATTACTTTAAAGTGAAAAGTGGGAAAATGAAATATCACTTCAATGAAATGAATTAAAATACTTTTGTCTAATTACCATGACACTAAAGATTATAGTGTTGAATTTCAAAGTTGGCACCCTGATTCGTTCAACTACCTAGCTGTCCTTCGATCTTACCTAAAAACTATCGATATAACCGAGTTTTCAGATTTCTCATTTTAGTTTTACACTTGATAATGGGGTAAAACCCGAAACCGGTCATATACATAAAATCAACTAGTGGTAATGAGACAAAAGTGTTTTTATTCATTCCATTAAAGTGATCATGAATTGCCACAATGAACAAGTCATCAATCACACATATTAAAATAAAATTTCACAATATGATTGACACGTGGAGGGTAATAATTTCTCTTGTTTTAGTTCAGTTTAAATTCATATAATTCGGTTGTATCATATATAGTTCGGCTCTAGTTAGCAATACTACATTTTGGTTTGAAATAATTATTGAACAAGTGATTGTTTCACAAAAAAAAACTTTCATTCGCCTATAACAGTAGCTTCAGCTCACATCTGATCAATGAATAAAATAATTTCAAATACTGAGTAACCTGAAACGTTGCAGAAAATGGATGCTAACGTAATTGCCAGGGTCAAAACGAATAGTGTTAATTACAGCTTGTGAACTGTAAGGGGGTTTATTGTCAACACTTTGGACCCGAATAATTCGGTGATAACGTATCAGTTCACCTCCCTTCTACTTAATTAGATCACATGTGTATCAAATATGTAATTGTGTTGGACCAGTATAGTTGATAACTCTATTTTGAAAAAAATCACCTTCATTCTAGTCAGTCACATGCGGTATGCACAAACCAGAGTTCCTGATCATTAAAACGTTATGAAACACAAAACGACGAAAATCGTAATCGTGATATCATCATATCAAATATAATAAAACCGTAGAATCGAATAAAAATTGGATATATTTTTTCCACAGTCATTTCTATGGTATATTTCTGTAGGACCCATTGTATTTCCTGATTCATCCTAGTTGAATTAATCCTATTTGAGGAGTGACAGAAATTTACTGAAGAGGCATACAAGATTCACGAGGTGTTTCGGAATTCATTATAAGAAATTTGTAGTACCGAAAAGATTCATCGCTGCATTTTCTGAATATTGATACAATTCTATTGGATTTTGATAAAATGAACAACTTGTGGAATGAATACTAGAATAAATATCAATTATGAAATTGAAAATCAAACAAATGAAATTCCAAATGTTTTGTGCTGAAATATTATCCATTTATTCGATATTGTACTTACCACTACAGCTATGGAGTTGTGACAGACCTGAAATAAGAAAACAACATTCAGATTTGAATTGAATTGAGTGATAAATTGAAGCATATAACGTTTTCCCGTATGATGTGCATTTTTTCACAAAAGTAAAAAACAAATGTGTAATAGAGTAACATTTTGTTTAGAGAATATCACCAAAAAACTTCAGAGTCATCATCGAGATTCTTTTGGTTAGTATTCATGGGAGACCGGGTATAGTTGTCTCACGGGTTGGTTGTCACAGCAGCCATATTGGAGAATTGAACGATTGAAATAGTTTACCGAACAAAATTGAACTTCACTTCAGTTCACTCTCATAGTGTGTGAGGAATGTACGTACATTTCTTTTTTGCGGATGGTAAAAGTAAATTTTTGTGCATTTGTCCCGAGTCTCTATATATATATATATATATATATATATATATATATATATATATATATATATATATATATATATATATATATATATATATATATATATATATATATATATATATATATATATATATATATATATATATATATATATATATATATATATATATATATATATATATATATATGTGTGTGTAGAGATTTTCACAACATCACAGAAAAATTCAGATACAGAAAGAAGTTCGGCGAGGACAACCTGTACGTGTATTGAAATTCACGGACTTGGCAGGAAACAAATACAAAAGATTGGGAAATTTGAATTTCAAGATTTGTGCACCAAATTTCATTAAATTTAAAAAACAGAAAACCAATATAGTTTATAATTGATATCTGTTATGAAAAATTGGAAAAAACATGATAAACTGATTGCTATTATTTAGGAATAATGAAGAATTCGAAAATAATTGTTGTGAACCATTTCCTTAGATACGGACATCAAGTGATGCTTTTAAAGAATATTTATATTTAGACATAAGTGAGGTTAACCATGTCTGTACAAAATTGTTAAGTAGAAATGTATCTAAATTCAAGAACAAATGTGAAAATCATAGAATAGATAGTTTTTCATTATTGCTTTTCGTATTCAACTTTATCACTTTCTCATTATTTTTTTCCTATATTTCATTTTTCACATTACTTTCAGTTCATAATACTGAAATGATCATTGACGAGGTGAATAGTTGTAGTTTTTTCCTGTTTCTAGTTGATTCTACATTTTCTGTTGTCACCGGTCAAGGTCGAAAGTGGGTGGGTCTATTAGATTCTCCACCGCAACCCGCGAGGGTTTATTGTGGTACTGGTACTCGAAGTATTTGTTTCAAGTTCACTTCTGAATGTGTGCGATTTGGCCAATATGAGTAAAAATTAGGTTGTTTCAAAAGGTTTGTTCATTTTCATGAGTCTACTTTGAACTGTAATATCTCAGTAAATACTCATTCAATTCGATCGAGATAAACGACATTTGAATCAGTGCACTTCCTCCAACGTAACACAAGTCGATTAATCACGTCAACATGAAAATTGAGTGCTGGGGATTCGAAAAAGTCCACGAGGGCCGTTTGGCTGAGTCCTGATTTGCCGTTGAGCAGAGGTCTAGGGAGAATGGTAAGTAAGGCAAAAATTCATTTAATTCTGGACGTCAATTTTTGAAACGAGGAAACGGGAGTTTTCATGGATCAGATCTCTTCTGGTGATCAGTGCTAGCTGCAAATGACGCAATAGGACTCTGCTGTCATGGATTACAGGACAATATAGTGAATTACACATGCTACTGTCAACCATAGAGTTATTTTTGGTGAATTTTCGCTCTTGGAAAGTTCCTGGGAGGCTCATCGATGTTCAACTACTATCCTGAACGTCTATTGTTATGGAGGATCCAATTTTCTTCACAATAGATGATCCTATCCAAAAAAGATTCGTTTTGGTACCAAAAGCAAAGAAGATCATACGCGCAGACGCGCAATTTCTGTCGATTGTTCAGATATTGGGGCATATACTTTCACCTTCAACAAACATTTCAAACCATCAAAAATCCGCATAAGAGCTGATGCCCAATTATTCCGCCACCCCACGTACCGTTTTCGATGGGTCAGTCCCCAGGATCCCCAAATCCTCGTGCTGGATTACTGTAGATCGAACTCTTTGGCCCTCATCTTCGAGACTAAAATCTTCGGAACGAAATTTCGCAAACCAACGTCGAAGAGTGCGTTCATTAACACTGTCATTACTGTCAAATTTGGTTAATTTTTTGAAGTTCCAAAGTTGATTTAAAAATTTTCTTACGTTTTTATGTAGGTTGATTTGATATGCAACGAATTCTTGATGTTTCAGTGACAATAATCGATTTAGTTCATACCAAAACTTCCATGATTCTGGAGCTGCCATTAACTAGGTTTAACGTAAAGCACATCTCCATTATCAATCCTATTGATTAGCGAAGAAAATGTATATTGAACTACTTGCGATCTTGAAATATGGTTTGATTGACAATAATACATGATTTAGTGTTGCAAGCCCATTCAGATCAAAATAAAGTTCAGAATAAAATTCAAACCTCTAATTTATCATGTCTTGCGAATTTAACAAGTGAACAAAATTACGCCACTAGTGAGCACGACCTAGCATTCATTAATATGAAAATTCTATAATTTCCTTATAACATTCATGGCGAACATGACTCACTAACTTCAGAATTCCCTCAGCGGTAATTAGTGTTGATTGCCTAATTACTCCATCTGCAGGAGATCTGCATATTGTGCATGCTCTAATTGCCGCGATATTAAGCGTGGCAATGGAAACCCGTCACGGAAAGTCGATTTTCATTTTTAGCTTTATATGGTTATATTTCAGTGCCGAAAAAAATGAATGAAAATGACTAATCAAAACTGAATATAATTTTATATCCTTTCTGAATTTGACATTTCTAGTTCGTTTCGGAGTTGTTGCATAAACTAATATACTTTTCCTAAAGCGAAATGTTACATTTATATGACATAGAAGAGCCATATTATTTTTTTTGACTTCAAAATTGGATTCATGTTTTTCCGACATGTAACTCGGAAATTCTGAATTGAAACTCAAAAATTCTAATTCAAATCTCGAAAAGTTGAAGGCGACTATAATTTGTCGACTTCTAATAACTAGTTGGAATTGATAATGATGTGAGATCATTTACTTCAAAATGAAATTTTGAATTGTGTCAGAAATATTGACTGATGTTAGTCGAAGCTGAAGTGACAGGATGTTCTATAATATTAGTACAAGATATTTATTTCCCAACAGATATTTGATTATATTCAAGAAGAGATCCATTTTTGGAAAAGAGAGCTTTTGACTTTCTACCTCTCCATCTTCATATAAAAAATGTGTGAATCTTCTAAAGAAAAAAAGTAGTTGATTTCAAAATAAACTCTTCACTTAGATGTGAAGCTCATGCAATGAAGTAACTTTCAGACACAAACTGTAAGAAAGAGACTTTTCGAATCAACTACTCTCATATATTATTAACTTCGAATTACACGAAAGTTTTTTTTTCATTTGATTCAATGTGTATATGGGAGAAGTTTTCCATATGAACTTTCGATAACACGAAAGTATTTTTTCTTTAGTGTGATTCAGTGTTTATATGAAAGCAGTTCTTCCGAAAGGGTTTTTTTTCTGTTTGTGTCTGAAAGTTATTTCTTTACACAAGCTACATAATACATATTATATATTTGTTTGAAAGTGATTGGAGAAGTTTCATGATGAATTTCATCAGTTTGGACTTCCATTGTCTAATATTATATAAAATGTCTAATATTTGAAATCCCCGAAAGAACCAATAAAAAGAAAAATTAAAAAACAATAGCTGAAAATAACAATGTATCAAGCAAAAAATCCTGAAATATAATAACAGTGAAATAAAATACAAGTAAGAATAGAACAATTAGACAAACATTTCAAAAAATTAAGAGATTCCAAGCCTAGTTACTTCACGACGTTTCGATTGTTAGTATCCGGAATCGTCTTCGAGTGATGACTGGAGTAATTCCTTCGATAGATGACTATTTATAGGTCATTCGAGTACTTTCACTCATCTCCGCTTTCCTCTTTCCGCTTCACCGGTTTAGCGGGAGATTACCGTTTGTTATGTTGCGTATCTCTACGTTAGCTTGGCTGAATACATTGTTGGACAACATGTATGCGGCTTCTTTGTATTCCTCCCTGAACCAATGTTACTCCCTGTGTATGATCTCAGCTTGGGACTACTCGATGTTGTGTTGATAGGTCCAAACATGGTCTGCTATTTCTGATTTGCTCGCTGTGTGTGTTTCTTGTGCTCGAAAATGCGGACTTCCATTGACCTCCCAGTTTCACCGATATAGGATTTTCCGCACCCACAGGGTATACGGTGAATGCAATTCTTGGAATCGCAGTACGCGTTTCTTGGCTGCTACGAATTGTGTTTCCGGATCTGAAGCAGGTTCTGATGTTGTACTTGGACATATTTCCTCTTATCTTCTGATACAAGGAAGTGCAAACAGTTGTTGTGACAGCTTCTCTTCCTTGCGAGGCTCCTGCTGTCTTTTATTCAAAATTTGTTCCACCATCGCTTTGGAGTAGCCATTTCGTTAAATATCATTTTTGATGATGTCTAGTTCCTTCTTGAGACCTTCCTTCGTATTACAGAAACCGAAAGGACGGTCTAATAGAGTCTTTATGATTCCAATTTCAGTCGATTGATGGTGGTTAGATTCGTGGTTCAGATACTGACCCGTTTAAACGGGGTTTCGGTATACAGATGTTTCCCACTTAGAATCGGTCCTCTTCACCAATACGTCTGAGAATGGCAATTCGTTGTGGACTTCCTTCTTACGCTGATGATGTGTTTCAGGAAGGCGTCTAGTTCAGTATTCCAGTATCAAAGTTCTATATTATGAAGGTGTCGTCAACGTATTTTAACCAGACTCGGGGTTTCTTGTGGGCTTCTTCAATGGCCAGAGTTTCAAATCACTCCATATATATGTTGACTATTACTGGTGAAAGTGGCGAAACCCACTGGCAGTCCCTCATCTTGTGTGATGAATTCGTCCTTCAGGACGTCCTTCGTACACAGCATCCTAGTAATTCCATAATTACTTCTATAGTTGAGTTCGTTCTTTCTTCCAGGTCCTCGTCGAGGCCGATGAAGCGGAAAGAGGAAAGCGGAGATAAGTGAAAATACTCAAATGACTCATAAGTAGAGTCATCTCTCGAAGGAATAAGTCCAGTCATCACCCGAAGACGATTGTTGATACTAACAATCGAAACGTCGTGAAGTAACGTGAAATCTCTCAATTTCTATTTTATTTTTTTCCGTTGTTCTTTTTCTACTTATATTTCATTCCATTTCAGGGTTTTTTGCTCAATGTTATTGTTATTTTTAGCTATTTTTTAAAATTTTTTCATGGGTTATTTTCAGGGATTTCAAATAATTTTATATAACATTAGACAATGGAAGTCCGAACTAGTTAAATTCTACATATTATATCTTTACAAAGAATTCATTTTGGAATTGAACGCTATTTTTCGTTCATTGGTAGATTTTTAATTTTTTTATGGGTTTTTTTTCAGGGATTTCAAATAATTTTATATAACATTAGACAATGGAAGTCTGAACTAGTAAAATTCTACATATTATATCTTTGCAAAGAATTTATTTCAGAATTGAACGCTATTTTTCGTTCATTGGTAGATTCCATTTTTGTTTTTAATCTCGAAATTTCGACTTCAATCTCGAAATTTCGACTTTAGAGTCGAAATTTCGACTTTAAAGTCGAAATTTCGAGATTGAAGACGAGTTGGTAGTCGAAATTTCGAAATTACGAGATTGAAGTAGAAATTTCGAGTTCAAAGTCGAAATTTCGAGTTTGAAGTCGTAATTTCGAAATTACGAGATTAAAGTCGAAATTTCGAGATTTAAAGTCCTAATTTCCAAGAAACAATTGATAAAAATATGTGGCCATTCTGTGCTTCCGTACATTTACTAAGCCATTCGATATTCTCGAAAAATTGAAGTCGAACTGAGTTCTGCATATTTGTGTAGATGATCATTCATCAAGACTGAAGAAAAAGTGAAAATTGATACCGACGATACTTACTTAGATTTTTTCGATGGAACTATAAATATTGCTATAGATGGGATGATTCCAATCCAAATGGGATTGAATAATATCTGGAAGGCGATTAACTCAAAGCAAATATTTTCAGAACAAAAAAGAAGAAATTCAAATAATCAAAGTTGGTGGAGTTGATCCTCAATATTGGCAATGTATTACACTTCATCAATTAACATTCCGATTCTGAAGCAGAATTTATAGAAAGCAATAATATACATACACTTTGCTTAGTCTCTTTCTGATCAAAAAGTTCAGCTTACGCTGAACATTGTATCGGGGTTCCCATCAGCTGATGAAAAGTGTTGATGCGTACTGCGTACAATATTAATAAATCGAATACGACTCAAGATAGAGCCAGGTAAAATTTTACCAGGAAGCTTGGGAAAATTTTAGCCGAAAAAGGAAGGAAGCAAGTGGGAAGATTAACTTCATTAGAAAGAGGAAAGAATACAACTTTATTAGCATGTGTCAGTGCTACGGGCATATTCGTTCCACCATTTGAAGTCTTCCATCGTATAAGAATGAATGAATGATGCATTTCCTGGAATAGTAGGATTTTCTTCTGAAACAGGATGGATGGATGCCGACCTATTTGTTGAATTTTTTAAGTATTTTACAGACTGCTCTAAAACGACGAAGGAGTCTCCGAGTCTACTGATATTAAACGTTAATTCAAGCCACAACTCCATCGAGTCAATAAATCTGGCTGCAATTTGAAACAATAAAACATAATCACCCTAACAAGTTCATCCTTCACATGCTTTCGAATAAAGTTACTTCAATTTCATTCAGAAGAATTATCAATTCAACTCTCGGCATTTCGTTCTTCATTATGAGATTTTTCATATAAAAAATGACATCATTGGGCTGTTTCTGAAGTTTTGCCCGTTTTAATGTCATATGTTTTGTGTGGCTCCACATCTCAATGAATATTTATTTCACTGTGTGGTGATATATGTATACTGATTTATATTGTATTTTGTACTCTATACATTGATGCTGATCTTTTCTTCCCAATTTCAGTTTTTCGACCTTCTTCAGCTCATTACTGATATCGTTGATTTTTGGCCAATTGTTCTATAGGAATTCGGAAGCGCTAACGAAACAGCCCAAAATATTGCCAGGCATACGGCAATGTTCGTTTGCGAAATTTCGTTCTTGAGGGTTTATCTTCGAAATGGAGCTCCAAATTAGTCGATCCACCTTAATCCAGGACGAGAATTTTAGGACCCCGCCTTCATTTGTGATGAATCAGTCACCTGGTGGTGACTGATTCATCACAAATGGTGCGTGGGATGACGAAAGAACCGGGCATTAGGTCCTATACGGTTTTTGATGGTCCGAAACAGAGTAGGCGAACCTTTATGCATCAATGTGTCATTTTTTCTAAAGAATGTTTCATGAGGTCATAGACGTGCCATCAAATGATTTTGACTTTCTGTTTATTTGGAAAATAATAATAAATACTATCAAAACTCTTTATTCAGTACAGAAAAGGTACATTTTGTAATGTTTTTATTTCACGCGTAATTTAAATTTTTGTAAAATTAGTGTGACTTCTGTTGTAGTAGGTTGGACGACAAATAACTTATAGATATTAGGGTTGTAGGATGTTATTTTTAGTAGAATGCATGTAGACTGGAATCATCTGTCAAACGGTTTCTAACCGAGTTTTTAATGTTATTCATCTCTAGAAATAATGACTCGCAGGCATAGGTAGATGGAAACATGGTTAAAATAGCATGAGCCAGCTTTTTCAAACAGTTAAATGTGTCTGGTAACGCATTCCATGTTTCCAGTATTTTGTTATTAGCATTTTTACTCATCTTGTCAATCTTTCTGTTTCAATTCATTCCAACTCTTTTCTTGTTCCAATAAATTTTTGAATCCATATTGAACTAGATTGGAAATCAATCAGCTACATACTAAATTCTTCAATTTCCAACCAATCGAATTGGGAGAAGTTCAGTTCATGGAATGATGTTACATCAGGGTACATAATAAACGTGAGTATTTCCGACAACATCCGCATTCAACGCACCGTGGCGTTGGATGCGATCGGGCGTGGTGGGGTGAATTTTCGGGAAATCCTTGCGGGTACCGCCCCTCGCCCACACCAACTGGATTTCGCAGGGCTTCCTCCCGCTACGCCAAACCCGCTACTCCTCCTTACATCTACTTAGTGTGGCTAACCAAAAGACAAGACAATCGGCAGTGTTCGACCGAACGTTCGTACAAGTTAACTAAGCTCGTCTTTCGCCAGAGAGTGCTCGCGTCGTACACCTGCCCCCGCCAACCTTGCCAAATCAATTGGGAATATAGTCCCAGAAGTGGCAGGTCGGGATCCTAAGCTCGGATACTAGTAGCTCCGTACATCTGGGGTTCGACACCTCGAACGTCTGCCTTGGTGGCCTCCAAGGCTAGACTCGGATACTAGTGCCCGTTGGAAGGACCGCGAGCCCCGACACCTCGAACGCTTGGATCTGTACAGAAGCAGGCGAGGATCACGGAACAGCATAAGCCGTCCAGTGCCTCAGTAATGTGGCTGCAATGCACCCATGAATGAATCACCGCGACCCTATCCCTTTACCCGCTTACCCCCTGGTGGAGCCGCTGCCCCTAAGAGGCCAACGCTAGTTGGAGATGAGGCTCGCTAGCCTCCAGCCGCGAGCGGGCACTCACCTCCCCCCTAGAACTCATGTTAGGAGAGTTCCCTCTCCAACGTTTGGACCCATAAGAGAGAGACAGTGATTTACCTCGCCACTCACCCCTTGATTGAAGAATCAATCACAGAAATAAATTATTCAGTGAATTTTTATTTGTCTGATGTCTCGTGAATATCAAAATCGTCGGTATATTTTTTCAAGTTTGGAAAATACTTGTAGTTTCTTGTGATAATATCGTTCCCGAATACTTGCAGTTTAGCCTCAAAAGCGTGAATGAGATCTATCATGACAATAATTGTATGGTTTATCCCTTGAAGCTTCATATTTATTATATTCAAATTTTGGCATATGTCTGTAAAAAACATCAAGCCATATAACGTCCATCAATGGGTATTGTTCAATTTTTCCCTCTTTCTGCAGAAACAGTATGATTTCTGTCAAGCAATCAACAAATCTTTCAATTTTTATTCTTCATATTTTTCTCCATTTTCAGGTGTTTTGTAATTGGAATGAACTTACTTTCATGAAGCAACTCACCATATTTAAAAAATTCTAATTCATTTTTAACTATTTTTCTATGTCTTCACTCTTCATTGCTATGAAACAGATATCAATCAGCTTCTATCAGGTCTCGATCAGATTTGAACAGGTTTCGATCAGCTTCCAATCAGATTTGAACAGGTCAAGAACAACTCTCAACAGGTATTGATTTGGAGTTCCGTGGTGGCCGTGGTAGGGGACGGACGTGCTGATAACGTCCGTCCACAAAGAAGGTACGCGGATGCCATGTACTATCATGGGGCTCCGTTTTGTGTTGTGTCGTATTGAAACTAAAATGTGAAGTGTCTAAAAAAGTGAAGAATAAGTGGCCCCCTTTATTCACGCCGGTATCCAGGCCGGGGTGGTTCGGATAACCACGTAAAGGGGGCTATATATGTGAAAAATTATCAAAAGGTCTCCCAAGTAGGAGGCGACTTCAAATAATCAAACTGTTTTTGTTAAAAAAAAAACTAGTGTTTTTTTATTATAAAAAGTTAAAAAAAAATGGGTGGCAGTATTGTTTAGTGCAAGACCGCTGCGCCCCCCGACGAAGCTCCTGTTAACCAACAGGAGGAGCATTGGTCATATGCGCCTGACGATAGGAAGCAACGACCATCCAAAATAGAGAGAGAGAGAGGTATTGATTTGGTGAGGTGGTTTGAACTCATTTCTGATCGTGAATGTGTATGAAGTGATCGAGCGATGACATTTGCAGCCGCGTATGTTGACTGTTCATTTCTGACTTTCAATGCACTTGCATTTAATTCTTTTTGTTCTGCATCGCTTTTTTGACTAACAGATTTGTGATTTGTTTCAAAATGCCATTTAACAGACGATGTTCTACATATCGGTGTTACAGAACATAAAACACACACCGCTTTGTCACCTTTACTAATCATGTCATATTTCTCAGTCCACCAAGACTGAAAGTCTCTGAAACTCTGATATCTTGCACTTTTTGTTTTTTTGCTGAAGTGGCCTTGATCATAAAAATAACTCGAATAAACGAAATTCACTACTACGTTATGTGTAATCAAACAATGCGTTAGAAGAAACTGAAACTCACGAAAGTACAAAACACAACTTTTTTTTTGTTCATAATGAATTTCGTAATGAGTGATGTGCCCAAAATATTGTGTCGCGTGCCATCGATGGCACGCGTGCCATTGGTTCGCCATCCCTGGTCTAAAACGTATTGGAAAGGTGAAAAACCTTGAAAAGTGTATGCTTCACAATTTGAACAATCGACATGAATTTTCACGTTTTGGGGTCTGTTCTTCACTTTTGCACAACTGAAACTTTTTGTGGATCGGATCGTCAAGTGTGATGATCCTTCACAACAGAAGACGTTCAGGCCAGTGAATAGACACCAATGAGTCACCCAGGCACTCACCAAAGGCGGAAACACACAAAAAATCATTGTTTTCGAATGGAAGTCAGCGGCTGGTGTGACGTCAACGCCCGTCTGCACGTTTCATGAATATCCGTCTGAAAATCAAAGGAATAGAGCGTCGAATGTCTGTCTCACCCGCCATAATTTCCAGACCTCTCGCCAACCGACTACCATGTTTTCGGGCATTTCAATGAATTTCTCACGGGTAACCTATTGAGATTGAATTGAATAAGTATTCACTAAGGTATAACAGTTTGAAGTAGACTCATTGAAACGGTCAAAACTTCTGAAACAACCAATAATAACAAACTGAACACAAGTAAATGAGTGCCAGTGGTTCAATTTTCCAATTGAATGGCAAAACTTTCGATGAACGTCGCAAGCAGATATTGCTGCACAGGTGAAGTTACAAGCAAACAAAAGTGATTGCTTTTCGAGCCTTTGGTAGAATCCCACTCGTAATTGTCCTCCATCTTAATTGAAATATTCTTCAATTAACGACACGATTTGTTAGGAATTCAAACAACTTTGAAGTTGGGTATGCTGGCTGATTTCGAACTCGATCGATTATTATAGGCATTCCACTCGTATCTATGGAACTTTCGGGTCTTTTGTCCCACATGCCATTATCGTCCTATACTGTTCCACATGAATGTGATTCAGGCAAGTGCATGTTTTACTTTAACCAAAGTAGAATTCTATTTATGTTGAGATTGGAAATTGAATTGTTTCTGTTTCAGAACTACAATGAAGCTAACGATGTTCGGCTCAAATTGTGGAAGTGACGATAGGTAGGTAGGTGAACCCATGAGGGTTCATTGTGGCTCACACCTATTCACACTCGGACAAATAAACCCAGCTTCTTAACGAAGCCGATTAGTTTGTATGGTGAGTGGTCTTTCAGGTCAGATGGTGAGAGTACGGATCTGCCGAACTCGAAGAACCTGATTCGGTCCCCAGCGGGGCAGGCACAAAATATATGCTCTGCCAGAAGTCCATAACTCTTCTTGCCATCCAGGTGTTAAGTGTTTGTTTCGCAAAGCCCAAAGCGATGCCAATGACAGGTTCTGGTCCAATGAAGCCGCTAGCAGCACTCTTCTTTTGCATGAGAGTCAGCATCTTCATTGCCTTCCAGGCCAGTGTGGCTAGGAATCCAGACCAGAGACAATTTGTTCAGTCTTCCTATTGAGGAGAGTCCTTTTTGGCAGTTTGCTACCAATTTAGACGTTGCCCGGTGGGAGCCAAGAGCTTCTAACGCCGCTTGACTGTCCGAGAATATTTTTATTGACTTGTGAGTGAGGTTGAATTTATCCAATCTCTCCGCACACAATTCAATAGCGTAGATTTCCGCTTGAAATACAGTCGCATAGGTTCCTAGGCAGATCCTGTCCTGGGCCTGCGACTGAAAACACCTGCACCAGAACCGGAAGGTGTTTTTGATCCATCTGTGAACTAACAACTATCTGCTCCTAATATTTCCTTCTCCCGCAGGATCCAGTCCTCTCTACTCGGGAATAGTACATTATAAGGAAGTTCGTAATTGACAGTTGGAGGCATAAAGTCAGAGGTCATTTCCAGAATGCTGTGACTTCCAATGTCAACCAACAGTCTGTTGCACTCTGCATTGAATTGATTTGTGCAATTGGCAATGTAAACAAGACTTTTTGCAGTCCATATAGCCTCTCTTTCCAGAAAAATGTGGAGAGGAGGTAGATCTGGAAGGATCTCCATGGCCGCTGACGGTGTGGTACTGATGGCAAAACTGATAACCAGACAAATCTGTCTCTGTAAGCCAGAGAGCTTCGCTTGGACCATTTTCTGTAAAGCCTTCGGCCACCAAGCAATTGCACCATACGTGATCATTGGTCTGACAATCATCACATAAATCCAATGGATTAGTTTGTGACCTAAACTCCAAATTTTATCACAAATCCTTCGATATGTCCATAAAGACAGTCTGGCTTTGTGTAAAACTTTTTCCAAGTGAGCGTTCCAGGTGAGTCTTTTATCAAGGACAATGCCAAGATATTTCACCTCCGTTCAAAATGGAATGACTACACCACTGAGGGAAAATGGCGTTAGATCGTCTAATTTCCTTCTCTTGGTCGAGGGAATTAACACAGTTTTGCTGGAGTTGACAGACATCTGTTCACCAACTGTGAACAGCATCCAACGCGCTTTGGAGGATATTACAAGCTACCTTCCCGGACGTGGACCTTGCCAGGATGACAAAGTCATCTGCATAAGCTTGCAGATCAACTTTTCTTCTGTCGAAGGCATCAAGCAGACTATCCATTAGGAGCGACCACAGAAGGGGAGATAGTACCCCACCTTGAGGGCAGCCACTGGTGACCCTGAACCTGACAGCTTCGCTTTGAAGAGTCGTAGTTGCAGTTCTGTTTACTAGCATGGCATAGATCCAGCCAGTTATGGTCGATTCTATACCCTTTCTAGCCAGAGACAATCCTATAGATTTAGGTACTGCATTGTCAAATGCTCCTTCAATATCAAGAAATTCAGCAACCGCAATCTCCTTGTTGTCAAGGGATTGAGATATTTTCTCAACGAGGTTGTTTAATGCTGAATCTGTCGATTTGCCGGTTTGATAAGCATACTGGTGGTTATTTAGTGGGGATGCATATAATACTACCCCCCCCCCAATATGTTCGTCCAGTATCCTCTCAAGTCTTTTCAGCAAGATGGATGTAAGGCTGATTGGTCATACCGATTCGGGGTGTGGGTCTCTCCAGCCCACTTTAGTTATATATACCACCCTTGCTGCCAACCAATTGGATGGTATAAGGAAGTGACGATGATAGTAATTATAATAATACTGTTTCTTCATCCATAATTATCACATAGATAATTGTCATCGATGAGAATACGTATATGACAACTGAGTAATACGGTGGTAGTCCCAGAAATATACGGCCTGACCTAGAGATGCAGTTATTTGTTCAAAAATATCACTGTTTTGGAAAGTACATAATCTCTAAAGCAAACGTTTCAAGTTTGAAGAGGCTGAGTTATTTATTTTCAGTTTGGCATCCATCAATAGCTAATGTTATTGTTGAACTTGTGAAAATGAAGAAAATTGGTCATCGATTCGTGATACAACCAATATAAAAGCAGTGAGATGATGGATATTAGAGATGGCCGTACGAGCTGCCAAGACGAACATTGCAGAGCACGACAGTGTCGTGAAGAAGTTTCAATGAGTATTCCATCAGTTCGGACTTCCATTGTCTGATATAATATAAAGCCTCTACATCAACGTTCCTGTCGAAGAAGATATCCGATGATGAGAACCTGAAAGATAGAACAAACTTGCCGATACATTATCATGGAATTACCAGGATGCTGTGTACGAAACTGCTACTTCCAACTGAAGGACGAATTCCTTACGCAAGATAAGGGACTGCCAATGGGATCGCCACTTTCACCTGTTATAGCCATTTTATATATGGATTGGTTTGAAAGTTTGACCATTGAAGAAGTTCACAAGAAGCCCCGAGTCTGGTTGAGATACGTAGACGACACCTTCATAATATGGAACCATGGGAATGCAGAACTAGACACTTTCCTGAAGCACATCAACAACGTAAGGCCTCCCATCACTTTCACAATGGAGAAGGAAATCCACAATGAATTGCCTTTCTTAGACGTATTGGTGAAGAGGACCGACACTAAATAAGAAACATCTATATATCGGAAACCCACTCACAGAGGACAGTATCTGAACCAGAAATCCAACCACCATCAATCGACTAAGAGAGGAATCATTAAGACTTTACTGGGCCGTGCTTTTGAGCTCTATTATATAAAGGAAGGTCTCGGAAAGGAACTAGGCATCATCAAAAATGACCTTCAACGTAATGGTTACTCCAAAGTGATGGTAGAACAGGCCTTAGCTAGAAGACAGCAAGAACTCCACAAGGAAGAGAAACCGCCACAACCAGTACTTGTACTTCCCTACATCAGAGGATTATTGTAAAGGATAAGACGGATTGGGTCCAAGTATAACATCAGGACCTGCTCCAGATCTGGGAACACTATCCGTAGTAGCCTCACGAAAACCAGGCCACCAAACGTAGACTGCGATTCCAAGAATTGCATTTACCAGATACCCTGCGAGTACGGAGAATCATACATCGGTGAAACTAAGAAGCCATTGAAAATTCGCTAGCGTAGAGATACGTTACATATGAAAACCTCTAATCAAGCGAGAAACGACCAACTACCGCCAAACGGTCATCTCCCGCCAAAACCAATGAAGCGGAAAGAGGGAAGAAGGGATAGGTGAAAGCACTCGAATGACCCATAAATAGCCAGATCTCGGAGGAATAAGTCCAGTTATCACCTGAAGACGATTGTGAATACTAACAATGGAAACGTTGTGACATAACTTGGTTTGAAATCTTTTAATTTTAATTTTTTCATTTTTTGTTGATATTTTTAATTTTTTCATTTTTTGTTGATAATATTTTTAATTTTTAAAATTTTCTCAGTTTTTATTATTATTTAAATTTTTTATTTGTTTGGTTGTTGTTGTATGTTATCTCTTTGTAATTTCAGTTTTTGTTCAATAAGATTGTTATTTTCGGTTATTCTTTTTGATTTTTTCAGGGTTATCAAATCAATTTATATTATATCAGACAATGAAATTCCGAACTGATGAAATGCACCACGAAATATTGTCAACCACCTCCATACAAGCTTTCAATTGAGTGTTTAGCGAAATGTCACAGCAACAATGCAGAATTCTTGCGTCGTTTCATAACCTGGATGACACATGGGTCCATCACTTTACACCCAAGATAAATAAACAACCAAAATAGTATTCCCAAAAGGGAGCACAGGCACCAAAGAAGACGTAGACCATTTCGTCTGCAGGCAAGATCATGGCATCGGTTTTTTGAGATGCGCCTGAGATAATTTTCACTGACTATATTAAGTAGATAAAACTATCAACGGCGAGTAGGTATTACGCGAACTCATTGCAACATTGAGTGAAGAAATCAAGCAAAAACGGCCGCAGTTGGCTAAGAAAAAAGTGTTGTTCCATCCAAACAATATACTAGCTCAGAAATCCATTATCACAGTGACCAAAGTTAACGGATTTGAGTTTGAATTGCTACCTCATACAACTTATTGGCCAGATTTAGTTCCCTTGAATTACTAAATATTTTTTCAAATGTGGAAACTGGTAGATAAGCTCGGGTCATTCAATTCATCACATAAACTCAGGTACACTTAAAACATCAAATGGTCAGGAAAAACCCAGGTACTTGTGATGAAGGTACTTCGAATTGTAAAATTAGTTATATGAAGTTAGTAAAGATACGCCCGAAGAAGCTATTGCATGGCGAAAAACGTGTTGTTGAGTGAAAAATCTCACAATAGTGAGAAGTGTTTTTTGAATACGTTACTTATGGATTTTCATCAAGTATCGGTCAATTCCAACATATAACACGGTATCAACGTTCTTATGCAATGTACCTAGTATTTATATAATAGATATAACTCCGAAGGTATAACAAGTTCATTAAACATAAAATTTCCATGAAACATCTGCTCTATTCGCTCACTTCTTCCGAGTATGCATGTAATAATTTGAATGGAGCACTTGCGTGGAAACTTTCAATTAAATGAAATCGTGTTATGTGTGACTATGGTGGAAACTCAAAGGAGCCTAATTATCAACAAGTTTGCAAACTAGATTCGTTAGCGACTGTGCAGAAACCGGTAGGAAATCAGAGAACTTTGTTTGGAGATTCTGACCCCACTTCAAAACTCAATGGATTAGTCAGCTTATACAGACAAAAGTCATGTTTTCTATTGAATAGTTGGTGATATATCAAAAATTTCCGTGTTGTTCAGTTTCGAGAACTTGTGGTTATACTCCAAGGAATAATAAAAATAATATCATTTATTAATGAAAAGAGAGAGAATATATACAGTCAATACATTTTTTGCATAACTGATACCTACTCGACCCACACAGCACCAGATATCCATGAAATATTTCCTCTATGTCATAAAATGAACGTGTATATCCAAAATTTTCATAGAATATTCTTGAAATATATACATGCCTTCAGAATATTCATAGAATATGCTTGGAAGAATGTGGTATGATTATTCCCGAAAGAATTTGCAAAAAATGTATATGAATGGATTATTCTACCGTGAATATTCTAAGAATATTGTCGATCGAATATACCATATAGTATAATCTTAGAATATATCCCCACGCTATATTTTGGAATATTCTATGCGATGTATCACTGGAATTTTAATTTATCTTATGATAACGTATTCAAATAATTCAATATTATTAAAAACAAATGTATTTAAAGATTTTAATCGGATGCATAACCTAACTTTTCAAACTCAACGCGAAGATTCTGATGAATTGCTCCAATTCCAACTATTGCAAACGACAAAAAAATCGAATGGGCCAATAAATGAACCAATTGTATTAATAAATCGGTTTATTCCCATCCTATTATTTGAAATTATTCAATTACAGAGCGACAAATCCTGGCAACAGAGAAATGGGAAAGTGAATTATTGAACTGAACGTTTCTCATTGGTCAATTGAAGTGTAGCGCGCGGCAGTCGAATAAGCTCTGTGAAAGCGGCTGTCCCTTAATGCATGGTACATTTGCGTTAAATTCGACATTTGATTCAACATGGCGGTTGACATGACAGGTTCACGTGTGTAATGCATGGTGTATTGGTGTTATTATCAAGGTATAATTCTCTCATGTTCAGTGTACCATTTATAGTTTGAGGCTGTCCAATTTGCAGCACAGCGAATCGTTTTTTTTTTGCATCTTCAAACAGTAGAGTTACATATTCAGTCTTCAAGAAAAGTAAGTAAATGACACTAATATCCATTATAAAGTCATGGTGTTTAACCTACAATACCTCATTTCAGGCCCGAGGAGAGTTGGTGTGTGGGGTTTGTTGGTTTGACAAGTACATGTTTGAACAACAGTGATTTCAATTGTGTATCTTCAGTAGAGAAAAGTAAGTGAATGACACATTCTTTTGTATCATTTGATTTCATAATTTTCATTACTCTTTTCCAAGATAGTGTCAATATGCCCAAAAGGAAATGGAGTGGTATCTGGAACAAGAAGGTGCGCCAAGAAACTGAAAACGTAATAAGTACTTTTCAACAAGGGAATGCAAGTTTCTCTCCAAATCAAAAGAAGTCGTAAATGTTCATGAGGAAACTATGAGAAAAATATCTATTTGATTTTTATTCCAATTTTATTGTGCCACTTTCAAATAGTGATAATGAACGTCAATGTTGGACAAATATCAGAAAAACTCTTCTCGTGAGCAAAGTTTGAATAACTTTAAGTAAGTGAAATTCATTGAAGAACCCATCATACTACTCATTCAGAATACTTCATTTGTGGGTTTATTTTTCAAGTGAGAAACCTATATCTCGCTCATTTCTTGATGTAGTACATTTTTTCTTCTTCAATGAAATGATATATTTATTATTATTCAACGAGTACCGATGAATTCACAGAGTTGTTATTTTAGTATATTTTTCAGTATACATTTTTTGCGAGTAGGAACATCCTAATTCATATACATTCCTAATATTTGTAACATGACAATATATATATATATATATATATATATATATATATATATATATATATATATATATATATATATATATATATATATATATATATATATATGAAAAGATGAGTACTCTTTGATCATTCCCATATTGATTTCAATTTACTGGCTTATATAACAATAGGTTATTTTTGGGTGGGTATTTCAGTCAAATCTCTGTGTGCTATAGAAACACTATTTTCTGCTGTTCTGCTAAATCGGCAAATAAATAAATTCGGGAAACGAATCCACATGTTTCTAGAAATGATATGAAATCATATCATTATTATTAAACTACATAAAATGAAAAATATATTCAAGCATCACACTTAAAAAATATATATAAAAAAAACATTTATACAGGAAATATTTTTTTTGCATAGATGATACATACTCGATAAGTGAGCAAACACCTGTTTCTAGATGAAAGTACATTCATAGTACTCAAAAAAACAAACACATTAATACGAGCATTTCAAAAGTACAAATATTTTGGGATAAGTAATGATTATGAAAATAAAAATCAAACCCTTGCATGAATAATTAAAATGGTGTGTATAAATAAAATGAATCAATTGAAAAAATTTGGTTTGCTGATTTCATTACAACATGTAGGTACCTTGATCTGAAAATAGTTAATTTCTAGAAAAGAATTTCCTTTTTTTTTAAAGAATGCCATTTAATGCTTGTTTTAAGTTTTTTCGTTAGTCAATTTGGATTGTGGAAGTTGATACACATAGATTAGTAGCATATATATTGATTACTATACAAAAAAAATCCAAAGATCAAATATATTTTGGTTATTATTGATACTTTTATTGATACTTTTATTGATATACAATATCTATATAATTTTATATATTGCTATCGCATCTCACTTGATGAAAATAGTGTTTATAAGTTGCAGAAAATCAAGAATTTGTTGTTACAGCTCCAAAATGCAATACCAAGAAGGAAGCAAAGACTTGTTTCAATCAACACCACGTTTTTCAGTTCAACGTCAACTCCCAGAAGCACGTTCCATAACGAAAATGTAACGTCAACCTGTCAATTCTATTTCAACAAACCAAATAACCACCAAGTGAACCACAGGGAAATAAATGTGGAATGTGTCTCAACGCAAACCAGCTCATATCATTTTTACAATTTCTCCCTCTGTAAACACACGTCTTACGCGATACGAGCTGTTTCCCATTGGTGTTGCCATGTGGCGACTGAGATGAAAAAGAAGGATTGGATCTGAATTATTCGTCAACCTCTTCTGAAGTTACAGTTTCCTTAACACGAGTGTATGAATAATAATATCTCTCAGGAAACTTTCTACTATACTATGACGTTTAGAACATATCATTCTGAAATCCTCAGGAGCTGAAATTTTTATTTGATGAGCTGAACCAACGGTTTCTTAGGAATTGTTTCATTTAATTATGTCGTCTGTTCCTGAAATTTGGTAATTCATTTTTATTGAGCAAAGATATCGATCTGAAATTTCGTACAGATACTTGTTTCCAAAAAAAAAAAAATGGTATTTAATTTTTTTTTTCAGTGACGAAAATATCTATATTGTCAAGTGAAGCAAAGTCAAAATATGCTTTATTGTCTGAAGATTCATATCTTATTGTCAAAGCTTGGTAAAAATAAAAAAAACAAACTAACAAAATTACACTAATTAGCTATCGCTACTTGGTCATATACAACTATTAACTATAATATAGATACTGAATATATGTATATGTAACAAAATAGGACAGAAATAGTTTGTATTCACTTAGCACAATACAACACTTTAGGAAAATAGCCAGTAATAATGTATTTTAATAATTTCCAATATTTATTACATAAAATGTATTGAGAGTCAGACACAAGTCAATCAATCAAATAATCATGTGTAAGCTAGTGATACTTCATGATGGCAACAATGTTAAAGTTTTTGAAAAATATTAAATTTTTATATACAGTGAACAATCATTATAGGGTGAAAAACGTATATACAGGCTGATTCACGGTGGATGGCACATTAGACGTTTCTGGTGAACCAGAAAACGGATCACTTTGAAAATTTAATGGAAGGCATATTCGGACATTCTCTAGCCAACTGAAATATTTTCGACAATGCGGTTTCCGCTTCTATTAGAAAGCAGTAGCAACTTTAATTTTTCAAATGGAACACTCTGTATATAATATTATTTTTGGAATCTCCAACAATTGCTCGACAACTTTTCTCGATATTTGCCTATACCTATCTGTTACCGTTTTCTAAATAAAAATTAATTTCAATTTTTTTCTTCGAAAATCATGACTTCTAAAAATGCCGATATCTTTCAGTTAAGAAGTACTATGATATCGAAATTTGGTTTGGAGTTAGGTGATACTTGGACACTTCCCACACGTCAGCCTAATCTTTGTTACTTCAATACAGGGTGGTAAAAAAATACAGTTTTTCCGTTTGCTTGAAAAAGTTGCTGAAATTTCATTATTTCAAATATAACACCCTGTATATTATTAAAGATTCGGAAAGCTGCTGAAATTTGCTTTCTTTCTATGTATATCTTACCTATACCTAACTAGTCAAGTTTCGGACTTATGAACATTTATTTGTGAAAATGTCCCTTCAGAATGGTATTTCCATTCGGTATTTGGTAAGCAGGCCATGATTACTATTTGACAGTAGCGTTGTGACATTCTCCTAATAATATCGACATTTTCGTCACTTCAGAAGTTGCAAATACCTTCAAAACGATGGAACAAAACTATTCAAACGAAGTTCTTATGAATTTATTTATTATTTTTGGACAGTGTGACAAAATTATCAGCAGAACATGTAGAAAGTTCAATGAAATGTATCCGAATCTACCGCCAATGAACCTCAAGAAATTTATACGAATTCAGAACAATTTCAATGCATTTGGATCAACTTTAAAAGCACCAAGAAACTTGCCTCGGCCCGTAACTTTCGAAGACAACCAGATTAATGTCTTAGCATATTTTCACGCATTTCCCGAGTCATCGATAAGAAGTGCTGAAGAAGATTTGGGTATAAAATATTCATCGGTTCAAAGAATCTTGCGAAGACATAAAATGCATGATTATAAATTCACCAAAATTCAAGCATTGAAGCTTCAAGATCCTCAACAGAGTGTAGAATTTTGTGAAATGTTGTTGACACGCATTCAAGAAGATCCACTTTTTTTAAATAAAATTATTTGGACTGATGAATCGAAATTTTCGAGAGAAGGGATTTTCGATAGAAAAAATCGTCATTATTGGTCCAGTGAAAATCCTCACGTCACAAAAGAAGCCGGATTTCAAGAAAAATTTAGTTTTGATGTCTTCTGCATGTTGATGGACAACAAATTGAGGTACGTGATATACGAGGAGTCATTAACATCCAGAAGCTACCTGGATATTTTGGAGAATACTGTAGACAGTTTCGTGGATAATCTGCCACTCGAAGATTATCGAAACTGTTGGTACCAACTAGACGGAGCTCCTGCACACTGCACAAGAGAAGTGAGCGCAGAACTGGATAGACTATTTGACGATCGGTGGATGAGGCGCTTGGGACCATGGAATTGACCAGCGAGATCACCCGATCTCAATCCATTAGATTTTTATTTGTGGGGAATGTTTAAAGAAAAAGTTTACAAAATACCCGTGCGTTCGAGAGATGAATTGTTAGAAAGGATTGCCCAAACATTTGAAGATTTGGATCCCAATGAAATCAGATCTGCCACCACGAAAGCAGTCAACACCCGCATTTTAAAGTGCTTGGAAGTGAACGGCCAGCGATTCGAACATATTTTGAAATATTCCACATGATTGTTCTACTTTTTTATAATTATTCATATCAATATTTCCAATTTCAAGTTTCTTGGTGCTTTTTTAAAGTTTATCCAAACATATTGAAATTGTTCTGAATTCGTATAAATTTCTTGAGGTTCATTGGCGGTAGATTCGGATACATTTCATTGAACTTTCTACATGTTCTGCTGATAATTTTGTCACACTGTCCAAAAATAATAAACAAATTCATAAGAACTTCGTTTGAATAGTTTTGTTCCATCGTTTTGAAGGTATTTGCAACTTCTGAAGTGACGAAAATGTTGATATTATTAGGAGAATGTCACAATGCTACTGTCAAATAGTAATCATGGCCTGCTTACCAAATACCGAATGGAAATACCATTCTGAAGGGACATTTTCACAAATAAATGTTCATAAGTCCGAAACTTGACTAGTTAGATATAGGTATGACATACATAGAAAGAGAGCAAATTTCAGCAGCTTTTCGGATTTTCAATAATATAGAGGGTGTTCCTTTTAAAATAATCAAATTTCAGCAACTTTTTCAAGCAAACGAAAAACCTGTATTTTTTACCACCCTGTATTGAAGTAACGGGGATTAGGCTGACGTGTGGGAAGTGTCCAAGTATTACCTAACTCCAAACCGAATTTTGATATCATAGTACTTCTTAACTGAAAGATATCGGCATTTTTAGAAGTCATGATTTTCGAAGAAAAAAATTGAAATTAATTTTTATTTCGAAAACGGTAACAGATAGGTATAGGGAAATATCAAAAAATGTTGTCGGGCAAATGTTGGAGATTCCAAAAATAATATTATATACAGAGTATTCCATTTGAAAAATCAAAGTTGCTACTGCTTTCTAATAGAAGCGGCAACAACGCATCGTCGAATATATTTTAGTTGGCTAGAGAATGTCCGAATATGCCCTCCATTAAATTTTCAAAGTGATCCGTTGTCTGGTTCACCAGAAACGTCTAATGTGCCATCCACCGTGAATCAGCCTGTATAGGGATACACATAAATAAAACAATATATAGCGTGACTCACGGTCGATGGTTGGTTAGCTGTTTCTGGAAAACGCAAAACATGATTTTTCTGAAAATTTCACCTCTCACATTTCCTTACCTGTTCTATCGATCTAAAATATTATCAGAATTGCGTCGTAACCACTTCCATCAAAAAGTCCTAGCAACTTTATTTTTTTAGATGGAACACCCCGTTTATTAGTACATTTTTTGGAATTGCTCTGGTATTTTAATACTTTTTTGTTGATAATATCCTATACCTATCTCTATCTGTTTTCGAGAAAAAAAATAAATTGTGCTAAATATGGTCCAAAACATAGCCTTCTCAATTTTCTCAATAAAGTCGCTTCTTCTAGAAATATTTTTTTTTTTAGAATTTGGATTCAGGTAGCAGTGGAATTATCAAGCTTATAGCAGTTCGGTTACTTTTATAAGTAATTTACAGAGAGTTATCGACAGTGTTTCGAATCTTCTTCCAAAATGAATGCAAATATCGATTATTCAAACGAAGTTCTTATGAAATTATTTATCATACACATGAACAAAGTGATCAAATCATGGTCAGAACGTGTAAAAAATTCAACAAAATGTATCGTGAATAAACACCAATGAACGAGAGGAAGTTTGTAAGGTTACAAAATGATTTCCTTAACTATGGCTAAAAGTTTCCAGGAAACAACTGTACCAAAAATCAGTCATTTCTAGGTGAAAAGTAGGATTTTGTGGGCTAAAACATGTGAAAGTACAGACAATAACAGAATAGGATAATTCAAATAACAAAATTGTAAACAAAATATCACATTTTCACAATAAATGCTGAAAATGTTTTCCTTTACGTTCTAAACACTTTGAAATGTTTTTTTGTACGCGACTTGTTTAAAATCTGTTTAAAATCTGTTTTTCCGTTAACCAGCTGTCGCACCCCTACGAACGACAACCCTCAGAAGTCGAAACTTGTGCGAGCTGAGGATTAACGAGGTCTTACCTTTTAACGTGTGATTCCTAACACGGGTTGGACGGTAGCAAGTGAAGATCGATCGTTCAGACTAGGGCTTGAACCACCGACCAACACGGCAGTCAATTCGAGTGAGTGAACAAAGCACCCACGCCGAACCGCTTGGCTACCGGCTGATTGGTTGGTGGTTGCTTTTTTTCAATTTCCTGGAGATCCAGATCTTCAATACTCCGCACTATTCGCCGTCGCAATTCTTCTTTGGTAGGCACTGGAGTACTGTATACCCTTTCGTTTAAAACACTCCATAAAAAAAGTCAAGTGGCGTGAGATCGGGTGATCTCGGTGGCCAATCCCACTACCCTAAACGCCTAAACCAACGATCGTCGAAGAGTTCGTCAAGTTTCCTGGAAACTTCCTGGGTGGAATGAGTTGGCGCTCCGTCCAGTTGAAACCACGAATTCCTATATTCCTCTAAAGGCAAATTTTCGAAAAAATCGGTTACAGTCGTCCTTAATATTTGGAGATATCTCTCTGCATTCAGTGTGTCTTCATAAATAAAAAAGCTGATTTTATTGTTCTTCAGAATACAGAAAACATTCAGGTCGAATATTTCTTGAAAACCCATTTCTTTTGTAACATGAGGATTATGATCAGCCCAAAAATGTTTATTCCTTCTATTGAAAATACCATCCCTCGTAAATTTTGATTCATCTCTCCAAATTATTTTTGACAAAAATTCCCGATCTTCCTGTGTATGAATCAAAAGGGATTCACAAAAATACATTCTACGTTCGAAGTCTTCTGCTTTTAGAGCTTGAACTTTGGTGAATTTATACGCATGCATTTCGTGATTTTTCAAAATTTGTTGACTGAAGCATGTGATACACCTAAATATTTTGCTGCACTGCGAATGGAAGCTTCTGGATATGCATAAAAATATGCCAAAACGTTAACAGTATTGTCCTCATTTGAAGTAACAGGTTTTCGTAGTGTTGAAGGCGCTTTCAACATGGAGCGATAGTTGAGGAAATTATTTTGTAATCTTAGAAACTTCCTTTCGTTCATTGGTGTTTATTCAGGATACATTTGTTTGAATTTTCTACAAGTTCTGGCAATGATTTGGTCACACTGTCCGTGTATAATAAATGATTTGATAAGAACTTCGTTTGAATAATCAATATTTGCATTCATTTTTGGCGATTTTTTGAAACACCGTCAATAACCATTTATCAATTACTTATTAAAGTTACCAAACTGTCATAAGCTTGATATTTCCACGGCTACCTAGAAATCAAATTATTTTTTGTACAACTGTTATTGAAAATCTCTTTGATAGAAACACTTTAATCAGAACACCTACCAAAAAATCATTTAGAAAAGTTCACACATGCAGTTCGTGCTATTGGTAATATTAAATCCCTATGAAGTTACTGACGATGACGAAGTAGTATTCAGTCCAACTGTAGAAAGTCCATGACTAACCAATAATCCTCCTCAAAATAACGTGAGTTGGCGTATGTAGTTGTAACATATGTCTTGTAATCCAAAGATCGTGTGTTCAAATCCCATGGACCCTATAATTTTTTTTATTATCAGCAGTGACGTTATACAAAAAAAATTGTATGATAAATTTGTTAAATGTATGCTGACGCTCGTTTTGCAATAATACCCACTCACAAAATAAAATGCCACTTTCAACACTTGTAGGTAAAACGTGAATAACTATTTTTCCACAAAAAAGGATTTATTAAGAAAAATTGACGATTTAGGTATAGGGACATGATATATCATCTTGAATCATTTTTCCCCATCGTTCAATTTACCGAGTAATATACAGGGGGTTTCATTTGAAGAAATGAACTTTTGACTACTTTTATGCACAATGGAAATAATAGTAATTTTAGCACGCCCTGTATGATATGGAGTCGATTTCTTGGTGTTATTTGAATATATCGAGTTTGTCCAAACTATCATCAAAATATCAACTTTCCATGAATTGAGAGTACTGATGTACTTAATTTCAATTAAGGCTATGTTTTGGACCATATTTAGCACAATTCATTTTTTATCTCGAAAACAGCTAGAGATAGGTATAGTACATTATTGACAAAACAGTATTAAAATACTAGAGCGATTCCAAAAATGTATTAATATACGGGGTGTTCCATTTGAAAAAATAAAGTTTCTAGGACTTTTTGATGGAAGTGGCAACGAAGCAATGCTGAAAATATTTCAGATCGATAAAACAGGTAAGGAAATGTGAGAGGTGGAATTTTCAGAAACACCATGCGTTTTCCAGTAACGTCTGTAACGCTGTATCAACCAATACAGATAATAAATAAATAAATCATTACAGATATGTAAGCATCTGAGATAATAAGAGTTAAAATACATCATCGTAATATTCCTTTAAATAAATCATAGTAGGCTTCTTGCAGAAGTACTACTTTAATTAATTTTCTGAATTTTTTTAAAATTTGATACTGTCCTATAACATATTGGAAGGTGGTTGTATATTTCTTACTCTCATATATCAAAAAAAAATTGTAATTGCCGATTGTAGGATTGGCAAGGGTAAATTCCGACTTCCTCTCGTGTGGTAACGTCTGTCATTATTTACTACTGAGTTGGAGTATTTTTTGTGAATTAGTCAAACGGTTTCTTAAAGGAATAAACATGGTACAGTAAGAATTTTATGACTGATGAAAAGTGGTTAGCAGTGGTCTTGTGATTTTGCCCTACATAAGTATCTGACAGTCGTTTTTTGTAGAACGAATGCTAAGTTTAGTGGTTGCTGACTACAAAAGCCCCGAAAGGCAATTCCATATCTCAAGTGCGACTCTATCAAGGAAAAATACACAGTTCTGGCTGAGGATTGACTGAGTTCGTTAGATACAACCTGAACTGCATAGCAGCCAGATGCATTTTTTTGTTTTCTGCATAAACTTGTTACATGTTCATCAAATTTCAATTCATCATCTATAAATACCTCTAAAATTTTGTGTGACTTTTGTTAACTATAGCGTGATTTTCTATAAGTAAGTCGTCAAAATTGAGTTTTAAGCAAACTATGTTTTATTTGTGTTGAAACATAAATAGTTTGAATCGCACCAATGTTTAACCCTATAGAGATCCAGAGATGCAAATTTTTTTAATGGATTATCGACTTTTCTTTTCTTCATTTGTAACGCTCACTGGTCTTCCTATTTTTGGCCAATCTTTGACACCTCCAGTTTCATGAAAACGCTACAATGTTTTTGAAATGGTTGATTTAGAATTGGGTTTTCGATTGGAATGCAATTCATTAAAAATATCCACTATTTGGTCACAACTTCGTCTTCTGTCACCGTATCCTATGATCATTAAAATTTCAATACACTCAGTATCAGTTAAACGTGTCATTTTTACACTTGATGTATTTTTGACATGTGTTGTCGAAATCATCACTGTTAGACAAAAGAACGACGCGGCTTTGTAACGGAGCTGAAAACTTTCAAAATGAAATTTGATGGACTATGAACTTGATGGACTGAAACATTGAATAATTTATTAGAATTTTTTTTTCAGAATTCGATATCAATTTTATTATAGTGGGTGTTTTATCATAGGAAAAGCAACTTCATTTCTTCAAGACTTTTTGACTACTCCTGTATACTTAATCTTCATTTGGTGTGATAAAGTTGACGAAATCCTGAAAAATTTGTATCTTAACATTTTTTGCTAGCTATCTTACTTCAGGACCGTTTCCATACATATCAGCGATACTGATGTAAACTCTGTTGTATACAGAGTTGTCCACCGAAAAGTATGCACCTTGCTTTTCTTCTTTTTTGTATCTTAATGCAAAAATGCTCGGACAGGTCAATTTTGCTTTTGAGGGGGACACATTTTAGATGTATTTTTTTACCTTCAATCCCCTAGCGAGGGTGAGTAACAACCCTAAAATTTTAAATGAAAAGTGGGGTCGAGTGATATATCATTTGAAAGGGCACAAAATTATCTTCCCAATGATACATAATTTTTTGTATTCCACCCAAACATGTAGGTATTATGAAGAAAAACAACTACAACCCAGTACTTTGAAATGTGTAATTGACTTAGTAGAATCCTACTTCAGCAAGTACTGAAAATGTGACCCATTTGCTTCCATACAACAATACAGATTTTGTTCAAATATATTCCTAACATTCTGTAGCATATCAGGTGTTATACTTCTGCACTCTGCTGTAATTCGTTGGCGAAGATCTTCTATGGCTCGGGCTGCGTAGCATAACATTTATTTTTCAAGTGTCCCCAAAGGAAAAAGTATTAAGGCGATAAATCAGGTGACCTGGCAGGCCATTCGATGGGTCCTCTCCTTCCAATCCACCGTCCAGGAAAACGGTCATCTAAAAACTCTCTTACTGGAGCAACATAGTGAGGAGGTGCCCATCTTGCTGGAAATGAAGCCGATCATCATTATGATTTTGGTCATTTTCAATAATTTCTGTTATGAGAGGATCCATTGTATCTTCCAGCATGTTCAGGTAGACCTCACCAGTTACATTTCCAGGAATAAAAAGTGGTCCTACGATATAACTACCTGATATGCCACACCAAACATTGATTTTTTGAGAGTACTGGGTATGGACCTCTCGGAATAAGTGTGGGTTACTGTCATCCCAGTAACGGCAAATATGCCTCTTCACAGCTCCATTAAAAAAAATGTACTCTCATCGGAAAAGCACGTGTTGAATGATAGGTGCGGATCATCAATTAGTAGCTGGCTCAGTTGTTCACAAAATTGCAGGCTTCTATCAGGATCATCTTCATTGAGTTCATGTACTAATTTAATTTTGTACGGATGAAGTTTATAGGCTTTTAATATCTGTATTATGGACGAACGGGAGACACCTGAGGCTGCAGCAAGCTGACGGGTATGATCCAATTCAACATGTCCCAAAACAGTGACTTCCACTGCTTCATTTCTGATCGGTTTCCGTGGCTGGTGTTTCACATTACAGACAGATCCGGTATCGACAAACTTTTGGACTAACTTGGCAACGTACGAATCATTAATTTTTTTCCCGGGATGACTGTTATTAAAGAGGCGAGCAGTAAGTCTAGCACAACTATCATGTTGATAATATAGTTTAACAATTTCAACTCGTTCAGGAATGGAATAAACCATTTTCACAGTAAAGTTGAAATAATTTCAAAAGCAACCGAACTGAATCAATGAACGTTTGCCTGAATTCTTTTTGTACACTTATCTGCTGTTATTATTTGAATCAAAAAATCACGAAAAAAATTGAGGAATGTAGTAATGATAAAAATGCCGTTTTTTCCGAATTTTCATCAACACCAAAAATATCGAGTAAATGTTCTTGCTATTTTTATAATTATTCAAATAAATACAACAAATTAGGTATCATTGGAAAAATAATTTTGTGCCCTTTCAAATGATATATTACTCGACCCCACTTTCCATTTGAAATTTTAGGGTTGTTACTCACCCTCGCTAGGGGGTTGAAGGCACAGGTGGAAAAATACATCTAAAATGTGTCCCCCTCAAAAGCAAAATTGACCTGTCCGAGCATTTTTGCGTTAAGTTACAAAAAAGGAGAGAAGAAAGGTGCATACTTTTCGTTGGACCACTCGATATATACATAGGGGTGTCTGATGCTCTGCTGTTCAACAAAGAAATGAACATTCATTATTTTTGAATCGAAACCAAATATTTTCAAGTTTGGCTTTCACAGTATATTTCATCAAATGATCATTTCCATCTCTCCATTCGAATTTGAATGTATCTATTGAATAATATACTTGCGGCTTGCACAACGAATAAATGTACTTTCTATCACATAAGAACCACAACCCACTCTCCGAAAGTAGCTAACCACATTATTTTTCATGAGTAAAACCCCCGTTGTAGCCTTCAAAGGTTGCTTCTATTATTTACAGGCATTTGCAGGTTATAGCATGTCAAAAAATATCTATTCTTTACTGCAAGAATAGCTTGATTGTCTTGATGAACGAGATGATCTGAATTCAGGTAAATTATTAGGTATTACTGACTGACCCAATTATTCATAGGATAGTATTTCTATTAATATTCACCTACACAATTAACTTTATTATCAAGAAATAAAAAGGTTGATACAAAGTTGAATTAAAAATTATTATTCACTTGCACACCAATCTTGTTGACCAGAACAGTTCAGTATTTTTGGGTTTCCTCTCTAAAAAACATTACCAGCATTATGAGTGCTCCTGAGAATGAAGGAGCTGCACCAACTACAGCAAACGATTCGTCATATCGTCTCAGACTGCCCAAACCGTGCCTATGGCGAAAACCTGCAGGACTTCGTAGAATGTTCCCAAGATACAATCGAATAGCTGTTTAATTTGGAAATCAGTGTAAAGTTTGTCAGTGGATCTGTGATATTGAATGTATTACGTCTAGTTACATTTTTTGTTCACATTTTTATTTTTACTCATAGTTTCTGTTTATCGTATTGTAAAGAATCCATACGCTCAATAAATAAGTAAACAACAATCTTCTTTGAACAAGTATTCGGAGGTGAAACGATTTTTTTTTCGACATGTGGAGAATGTGGAATCAGGACTGAGGTCGAAGATAATTAAAAAAAATTCTTTGACGATTGCGGAGTCTTCAGTAAATCTGATAGATGATGCATCCATGAGGAATGATGTCATCGCCTTTACATATGGACATGAGTTTATTGTAATTACTATTCGGTCTATTTTCGATACTCACATAGATGGATTGAAAGGAGCTCTGAATATGAAATTGAGATAACTCTCACTTGGTTAACGTTCGGCCATAGTAATCACATGTGAAAAAATACTTGTTTCATCTCAGATCACATAGAACCATTTTTTGTTACAAAATTTGTTGTGAAAATTTTCTATTTCGTGAGTAACCAGAAATATTGACATTGACGCTTGAAATTGAGGTGCGACGCCAATATTCTGACCTGGAACATATCCAAGGTCAATATATTGTCGTTTAAGTGTCATTTAGTGTCATATGGTGTCGTTTCGGAGTTACCTAGTCAGTAAATTCAATTCAGAAAAGTCTTTTAAAAAGTTTTGTCGGTTTTAATATCATGCGATTTTGTAGCTCCATATTTCAATGAATATTGATTCCACTGTGCCGTGTTAGACACTCATCAATAGAAAATGTTGTACTTTATATACAGTACGTAAAAGCCAAATGGAATACATTCATTATTTCGGTTACGGTACATATTGCAACAAAATATCAAAACACGTCAAATTTTGATTATAATTTGACACACTGCAACAAAAAACAAACAATTAATTAGGTTTGAAGTTCGTTATATATTATATTATATATTAACGAAAATGCATAAAATAACAGTTTTACAAATGATTGATTACGGGGATTACACCCGAACACAACAACAAGTAACTCGCCTATTTCATTATAAATTTCGTGATATATCTCAAAGAGCAATACACAAAATAGGGAAGCAGTTTCGCGAGCTTGGTCATGTGAGGCAGATAAAAAAAGCAGCTGCCAAAGCAATGAGTGATGAACTCAATTCAGATGTGATGCTGGAGTTTGAGGAAAACCCACATACATAGAGTAGACAGGCATCCACTACATTCAATGTTAGCCATACATCGATAGTAAAAATATACTAAAAGAAAACAAAATGCATCTCTTTAGAATGATACCTACTCAGGAGCTTATGGAAGACGATTTTGGTAGAATAACTTATGATGGACATCTGTTTTAAATAAAAAAATCTGTTTAAAACCTGTTTTTCCGTTAATCAGCTGTCGCCCCCATACAAAAGACAACTCTGAGAAGTTAAGAAACTTATGCGAGCTTAGGACTAACGAGGTCTTACCTTTTAACGTGTGATTCCTAATACGGTTGCAGAATCATCTCAGCTTCAACCAGATAAATTCTCTCGAGAAAAATATTTGATCGAGGCGGGAATCGAACCCACGGCCTTTCGATCGTGAGTCGGGCGCACTACTACCGCGGCCAATTCTACATCCATGTTTTGACCCACGAATGTTTTATCGTGATTATGAATGCTCAATGCACACAAAAATTACAAAAACTCTTGTGAAAAGATAGGACAAGAAAAATAACTGTTAAGATGTACTGAAGAAAAAACAAGATTTAATTCTAACTGTACTCTTAAAAAGTTAGAATCGTAATGAAATGAATTTTATACAAATGCAATGTTTCACATCGGTAGGTATTTTAGAGAAGGGGTCAGATTGGTCTTTGGAGGGATAAATAAATAGACATAGATTTGGATTGACATAGGTAGGAGAGATCATAATAGCGGGTAATTCCCGAGGTAAGGGATAGAAGGAATAATTAAGGAATCACAAATGTACGGGTTGACCAACTGGGAAACCCAGATTATGAATGATGAAAAATTAAATAACTTAAACAAGATTAGTTAACAATACATAAAATGAAAATAATGCCATAAAAAAGTATGGATAACAATATAATCCAACTAGAAGACGTTATGTTTTCTGATGAGTGTACTTTGTCTCTTAACGGTCATGCTAATCGGTAGAATTGCCGCTACTGGTCAACGGAAAATCGTCACTGTATGAGAGAATGTTAATATTTCAGCAGGGATGGTAGAAAACTATATCATTGGTCCCTTTCTCATCAAGGGCAACTTGAATGGCGATAATTATTTGACACTTCTTCAAAATTATGTAGTTCCAAGTTTTGCAAATTTATGTGATCCGGGAAACCCTCAAGTTCCAGTGAATACGACATGGTTTCAACAGGATGGAGCACCATTAACAAGTTAATGTCCGGCAATACCTCGATACAACATTTCCGAATCGAGATCGATTGAATGGCCAGCGCGATTGCTTGATATTTCATCATTAGATTTCTTTTTATGTGGATATGTGAAGAGCAATGTGTACAAAAGTAAACCTTCTTTTTTTAGTTATTCCAGGGATTTCAAATCATTTTATATAGTAGACAATGGAAGTCCGAACTAGTGAAATTCATCATGAAACATTGTCAATCACCTTCAAACAAACCTTCAGATTCGAATGACTTAAAGGAACGAATAACGCTTGCGATTAGGTTGGTCACGCCTGATATGTTAAATAATGTTGGATGACAATTTTATTTGAACATCTACTTCGTTAACACCCATAGTTCATTTTCTTATTCATTCTATATTTCAATACGTTTTGCATTAATTTTCAGTTTTTGAGTGTATTGTATTGAATTTCGGTAACCACATGATTTTAATTTATTTTATCTCAATTGTTGCAATGAACTTGAGTGCGATAACATTTCTGAATAGAGAATGGAAAGACCTTTTGAAAGAAATATCACAAACTTATATTTACCATTTGAAAAAATTGGGGTTTTACCTGCCATTCGAAAAGGGTATGTTGAAAAATGTCAAATTAAAATTTAAATTTGACGTGTTTTGCGATTTTTTTTAATAGGTAAAGTAACCGAAATAATGAATTCATTCCATTTGGCTTTCACACACTGTATAGATGCTGTTGATTTTTTCAATTTTGAATTTTTTGCCTCTTCCAAACTCATTAATTTATGATGTTGTTAGGCGATTTTGCGTCAATTTTTTTCGACGAATTCAAATTGCATCAAAGCTCTGCCGAAACAGCGCGATGAATTGAACAGGCGAAGATAGTATTAATAAGAGGAAAACTTGTTTCGAATAAAATTTATTATGAAAGTTTTAGAATTATTATCATGGACAGTGTTAGTGATTTTCATCAATTGACGAGAATTCATAATTGTCATGTGAGTTGTGGCATCACTTCCATTGTTTTTGAATTATTTGGCGGTTTTCATTCGTCTGATCAATTAGCTGTCGATTTTAATATCAACATTCTGCAACATTCTTGCATTCACCGTTTTTGAATTATATTTCATTTTTATGTGGAGACTTTGTCACCAAGAAAACGTTTTTTATGACAATAAGGCATTTCGCCATTCTGACTCTCAATGCTGATCAGTTTCGATTCGAATTTCAGAAAAAAGTACCATATCATCTGACAATATCAATAAACTGAAAATTGTTATCGTCATAACAATCATTCCAACCCTATCCAGCGTTCCAGGAACACCACTGAAAGCTATCATAACGCATGCCGTAAATAAGCCAAGGGGAATATCTAGGGGTGTTCACCAATTTCGCAGGATAAAATGTTTGAACTGGGAGTTGTCAAATATTTGTCCTGCGGGGAATTTTTATTAGAAATGTATCCGCACGTTTTCGACACCAATGTGTGTTTCCATTACAGCAAATACTCGCAGGATAACGGGGCAGATATAAATATATCCATAGATGCGACACCTAACAGAAATGAGTGAGACGATACGTTGAAACTTTCTCCTGAACTTTTATATTTTTGATGAATGGGGTTTGAAAATGAATGGAAACATGTATTCAAACATGTATTAATGAAAGTTTGAATATACGGTCGAACAATATACAGTGCATTCCACTTAGAACGAGCCATCCTGAATAACTTTTGGTATAATGGTTTGCAGGAAAAATAAAAAACACATTTGATGTTACTTCCCCTATCACACCTCCAGAGCAAATGGATCAATTATTTTGCATTATCAGATGTTCAATGATGAACGTATTCCAACAAAGTAAAATACATTAGGGTCTGAAGTTCATAGTTTGGAAGCTGAAAATCATTTGAGTTGAAAAAGAACCACCCTGAATGAACTTCTTTCTGTACAATTCATTGCCTAGGTTTAATAGGTGTTTTCGTGAAGTGTACTTCAAAAATTCTTATTTTGCCTAGTTGAGTTTCAATTCCATATTCTCTTCATTTTTTATTTGTCTCATTCTACAATAACGATTACCTACGAGGTGAAGTTACAATTGGTGTTTCGGTTTTTGTAAATTCTTGAGAAGCGAGCAGAATAGGAATAGTGCTAGATCTGCTGCCCGTATGTTCAACGATAATTATCCAGGAAGAAATGTACGACACAAATACTTTTAGGAATTATCGAACAAATTTATGGAAACTGGATCTGTTAACAATAAAAAGCATAACCGTCCAGGAGTTGTTAACGATGAAGCTATTTGTAGTGCAGTTTTAGGGCACGTTAGACTAATGGAAAATCCGCAATCTCTCACTAAGGAATCTCGTCAATCAGGAATCAGTCGTACAAAAGTTTTCAGGATCCTTCATGAGTACAAATTTCATTCATACAAGATTAGACTAGTTCATGAATTGAACGAAGATGATTTTGAAAGACGTATAAAGTCTCACTGAACGGATCAACTTGCATCAGAATTTCTTGTAACAAATACATTTTTCGGATGAATGCACGTTCACTTTGAATGGAGAGGCTAATCGACAAAATTGTCGATATTGGAGTGATACGAATCCTCATTTATATCGTCGAGTTCATACCTAACAACCTCAAAAACTGAATGTTTGGGCAGGAATTTCACGTGACCATATCATAGGATGATAATTTGACTAATGATAAAATATTTGGATATGTTAGAGAATTGAATAATACCCTGCATCAATATGGCAATTGAGGAGGATATAAATGTTTTCGAAAACAAAATAGTTTTTCAACAGGTTGGTGCACCTCCTCATTATGCAGCTCCAGTGCGACAATTTTTGGATGACCTATTTCCTGGTGGCTGGATTGGCAGAAGAGGTCCTAGAGAATGGCCACCAAGGTCTTCAAATCTCACTCCTGTAGATTCATTTCTATGGGGTCATTTGAACTCTGAAGTGTATGAGATAGAATCAAAAACATTAAAAGATTTGAGAGAGAATATCATGAGGCATTGCAGAGAAATGGCTCTCTAGATTCTCAACCATGTGAGGTCGGCAATGAAAGATCGCTTGTACCATTGTATGGAAGTTGGTAGAAACGTTTTGAACATTAACTATAGAAAAATATTTCCTTCTTATTGTCCAGTCATCAGATTTTGATTGAAGAATCAATAAAAAATCCTTTTTTCTGATTTATTGCTTCCATACTTGTCTCTAGAAAGAAAGTTTCAAAATGTGGCCTCCTGTGATTGTTGACCTGTTTTTTCATTTTTCCTGCAAATCATTGTTTCAAAAGTTATTCAGAGTGGCTCGCTTTCAACTCAAATAATTTGCAGCCCCCGAACCATAAGCTCCAGACCATATGTTTTATACTTTGTTGAAATCTGCATATTATGGAGCATCTGATAATGCGAAACAATATAGGGTGATCCATTAAAAAAAAATTGGTAACATGCTCTGGGGGTGCGATAGGGGAAGTAACATCAAATGTGCATATGTGTCTCCCTGTATACTATTGTTGACGTGTTTTTTTATTTTTCATGAAAATCATTATCGTTAGCTGGGCGGTTCGACGTGGGTGCTTTGTTCACTCAGTCAATCGGCCGATGTGTGAGTCGATGGTTCAGGCCGCAGGCTGAATGCTTGATTTTCACTTGCTATAGTCCAACCCGTGTTAGGAATCACAAGTTGATAGATAAGATCTCGTTAGTCCTCAGCTTGCACAAGTTTCGACTTCTGAGAGTTGTCGTTCGTAGGTTAACGGAAACAGTCATATTTCAAACATATTCAATAGTTATTCGGGTGGCTCATTTCGAATGGAATGCACTGTATAATCACACATGTATAACACCCGCGCTGAAAAAACCCGGGACTAAGAAAGAAAAACGAGTTTTTTTTCGATAAAAATTTGCTTTATTCATCAATGTGATTTCCGTCAAGAGGCACACAATCATTCCAGCGCTGCTCTAACATTAAAATACCACTTTTGTAGAACGGTTTATCTTAAACCTCAAACTAGGCCTCAATATCAGCAATAACCTCTTCATTCGAGCGGAATGTCTCGAAGGTAAGCATTGTTTTGAGGTCTACGAACAGAAAAAAAAAGTCACTATAGGCCAGACCTAGAGAATACCGTAGATGCGGAAATAATTCGTTCAATTCATGCAACTTTGCCATTATTTTGATTGACTGGTGACACAGTGCGTTGTCTTGATGAAACAAATTTTTTATCCTTGCTATATGCTGTCGTTTCTTTGCAATTTCGGTTTCAAATGTTCAAATAACGCTATATTATATTCACTGTTGATGGTATTTCCCTTCTCAAGATGGTCAATGTATACGCATATCCCAAAATACCGAGACCATAACCCTTCCAGCCGATTGCTGTTCTTTCGGGCGTTTTGGGCGAGGTTCACCAATTGCTCTCCACTCAGATGGCGATCGTTTTGATTCCGGAGGAATTGATAGATCCATGTTCCATCCACTGTTACATATCGATGCAAAAATTCTGGTTTCTTATGTTCAAACATGGCCAAGCAATGCCCAGAATCATCAAGATGTTCTTGGTTTTGGACAACAGTGAGCTCGCGCGGCACCCACTTCGAACAGAGCTTTCTCATAGTCAAATGCTCATGCAATTTCAGCTAATATTTTACAATAAACTTTTCAATAATTCAATTGGAAAATCTGTTTGAAATAAATCTGTTTTTCCGTTAACCAGCTGTCGCACCCCTACGAACGGCAACCCTCTCAACGCTCGAATCATGTGCGATCATTGTGAGTCTGCATCAATTGATTTATTTTCGTTCCTGGGTTTGAAGGTCCACTTGACTGTGATGAATTTGAGTCTAATGTAGAATTTGACGTCTCAGGAACAACACTTTTCACATATTTGAGTAAAGCCCCTTCATTTGCTCTAATATTTTCCAATATTAAAAAAATAGTAATGATAAATGTTAGAGTTACAAAAAAAATATCGAATATTTCAAAAACTAGGTATATTTTACAGCACATCTATCTACAGGTAAAAATCTGAAGAGTAGTTAGTGTAGTCTGAAACAAGACGAAGTATTGTTGAAAACATTGATTTTCTAGAGACATTTCCAGGATTTCTAGATAAAAAATGAATATATTCACTACGCTGAAACATCATGTGAAATATACGTTGGAAAACGTCAAAAGCTTATTTTTAAATTTTATCAATACCGAAATATTCTTATAAAAAACGTTATGTTGCTGGTTTATACTGCCTCGGCTGAGTCAATCATACGCTATTGAATCATTGTTTGGGGGATTATAGAAAACTTCCTTACACAATTTAAATATATTCAATCGACTCCATATATGAAGATACCGGCTTATTTAACGTAAGGAAAATATCTGCTTATGAATGCTTCCTATGGACAATGAGTAAACCCATTAGTATAATTTATCACAGGCAGAATACACGAATGATGGTAAGCCAAGTTAAAATTATAAATATACTCACAACCAGAAATCTGTCACTTACCTTGGTCTTGAACTATATCATCAGCTACCTATAAAAATATTAATGGCCACAAAAACACTCAAAAAAGAAATGAAAAGTATTCATCAAAAACCATTATAATCAACTGAAAAATATATCTGAGAACGACTGAATCTCAGAAATCTGCATATTCTAGCTTGATTCTCTACATCAATATTTATATTTATATGTATATTCACATCAATTCTCACATATGTCTCTACTCAAACTGTTTTCTAAGACTGAGTTACCTCAAGGACCTATATCATTTATGTTCAGATAAAATTTAGCAGCCTGAAAGATACAATACAAGCTTAGCTTAGGGACCTCAGACTGGTAAGAATAGAATATTCTACATCGACATCGTTTACTTGATATGTATTTATATCAACTTTATAATACCTTTGTAAATATAAATATATATATAATATATATATTATATATATATATATATATATATATATATATATATATATATATATATATATATATATATATCGGTCCGTCAACCCCGTCCGTTAGGCCACATTGGCTTCCCGGATAGGACCTCCAGTCCCCTGGCCTATATATATATATATATATATATATATATATATATATATATATATATATATATATATATATATATATATATATTGAATTGATGAATCGAAGAGGTTTTGTATTAAAGTGTATAATATATTAAAATTCTTGCAAAGCGCTTTCGACTTTTGTCATCATCAGTGCTCACCTGAAAGTAAGTGATCTAGTTGAAAAGGGAATTTAGTGAAATTGAAGTTATAAAATTTTTTAAGGTTAAGAGATTACTTTTGAGATTTGAGATTACTTACTTGTCAGGCAACAGGAAGTATCAAGATAACTGAATTGTACATTGTAATATTCAAATTATATAAAACAAAATAGGCTTATAGCCAAGAAAATACATTTTTGGATTTAGGCCATGTGGTTCAGTCAAAGTATCTTATGAAGAAGGACAACTTGAGACAGAATGTGTCAAGTGTCATGTTAAAATAATGGTACCAACTTAAGGAGTGGTCCATTATGGTTTTGGTTGAATATGTAGAGGAAAAATATTGAATAAATTATATTAGTAAACTGTGATTAATTAATAATTCATAATTCTCTTATGAAGGGGAAGGAAATCTCTGTTTAAGTTTACTTGAGTATTCAAACAATGATCATTGTTAGAAAGTTCTTTAGAAATCTCCAACTCTTCAAACAAGTCAAGTCTAAGGAATTTTTTTTTTTTTTTTTAGTACTCAAGTACTTAACAGCCGAGGCTGTTTTACAACTTAACCTGAAGGATAGCATGTTAAAGATAGAAATATTGGGTAATTATTTTTATAATTACCCAGTATAGATTGGTAAGTGAGTAGTTCATGAATCTTTTTGAGACTAAGAAAAAACAAAGGTTATAAATTCCAAAATAAATATTAAAAATCTATTTAGCTTAAATAAGGTAAAATATATAGCAAAACATACACAAAGGTGAGACAAAGGGAAAACCATATGAGCAAGGCATAACATGAATATATTATCTATCCAGAAGACTTCAGATATGTTTTCAACTTTTTCTTGAAGTTATATATGAAGTAGTGTCTAAATTCACTGGGCTGAGCATTATATTGTTTGATAGAGTTGTAAATAAAACTCCGAAAAAAGCAGGCTGTCGGGTGTTTTAGAATAATAAAAGTGTGACGGTTTCGTGTCCCAAATTATTCTGTGATTTGAAAGTTTTATATCTTTCATAAGTATAATTTGGCTTTTTGTTAATAAGGAATTTATGTGTATTGACGAGTAGGTGGAACTGCCAGGTTTTAGCAAACGGTAACCAACCTAAACTCCTCGAACTTGGGGGATATATGGTCAAATTTTCTCACACCATAAGAAAGACGAATGCAATTGTTTTATATTTTTTGTAAGCGATTTACACCAGTTTGTACCAAACCGGGCCGTAGATAATATCGCAATATGCTAATCTCGACAATATGAGGGTTTTGCAAAGTTTCAACTTCAATTTGGAAGTCATCATATCTCTAATTTGATATAGTTGACGTAAGACACTGTATGAGCTACGACAAAGTTAATTTATATGTTTGTGAAATCTCAGAACAGCATCTAGCCATAAACCCAAGTTCTTGCTTTCTGTAATTGTTTGTAGTAAGTCTTGTCCAAGTTGGATTTCAATTCTTCCTTCAATTTTCCGTCTTTTGTGTTTCGGGCCAAAAACAATCAGCTGAGATTTTTCAGAATTCAATTTCAGGTTATGGGCTATAGATAGATTCAGTAACTTTTGTAGATCACTGTTGATTTTTACCATTGCCACCTACCAGTTACTTGAAGGAAATCGATAATATAACTGAGTGTCATCTGCATAATTATGAACTGTGCAATGATAAATTATTTTATGGAAGTCACATATATATGAAGAGAACAGAATTGGGCCAAGGATACCCTGAGGTACTCCATAATCATATTGTTGATATGTCAACAATATCAGCTGACTCACGCAACTTCACTTTTCGATTATTTGAAATTATTTTGTGGATTTTGTTATGCTTCCCAGTGTCACTGCCTCATTTGGACGTCCACTGCCTTGTGCATCATCGGTGTCTCTATGACCACGTTTGAAGTCAGTAAACCAACATTCAGTTGTTGTTTTTGATGAAGTGGAGTTCTTATAACACTTCCCAAGCCATTGCTTCGTCTGAATGGTATTTTTCCTATGAATAAGCACGAAATTGCTTTTGAACCATCGTTTTGAAAATAACAAAAGTGGTGTCACTATCAGCAAAATAACTCACAAACATATAAGTAGAATATCATGAAATTTCAACACCTTCCTTTTGAAGGTCAGTAGTAACTGATGAAGTGGAGATGACTAGCGTCATCTATGTGTTAGGCCCGAGACTTTTCAGCCCATGTAACATATTGCAGTTGTCCCAAAAAAGGCAATAAACATTGCTGTGAGCTCGACAAATACAAGAGTTTCACTAAATAGTCTTCTCTCTTCAATTGAAACTTCGAAAATTTGCACAGAGACTTTTGTTTAGTCATTGTAGATTTGCCTATGAATATCCCAAAAAAATAACACAGTATTTTCAACATGATGGAGCTCTGTCAAATCGCAGAACTATTTGCAGCGGCTTTCTTATTACGACTATGCCAGGACGATGAATAGAAAACAATAGTCCTATTGAATTGCCATCACGTTCACCTGACCTCACCTTCTTTTTTGACTTTCAATTGTGGAGCTTCATCAAAGACAAGGTATTTGGCCCAAATTTTGGCAATATTAACGATTTGAAAGAAATAATAAGGAAGGCTTCTTGCAAGAGCTTAAATGTATTCAAAGAACGACCGAAGGCAATTTAAACATTTAATGAGAAATCGTGGAGAGCATAGATGGTTAGGAATATTTTGATTTTTTTTATTCGCTACTTGGTATATTACATATTCTTCAGATATGTAGAATTTATTTATAGCTTTGAATTCTTGACCCGAAAAATATTGATCTGTATTTATTTATGTAGCTTTAAACTGGAAATGTATGATCATACAGCGATGATGAGAAAAACGTCGGAAAACACATGTATTGTAATACAAACCTGAATTTTTATTACAGTGTGTACAATAATTATGTAAAAACTAGAGCTTCGAAAGGTAAATAAACGCCAGAAGTCTATAAATTTTTTTGCCAACCTGATGTTGATGTTCAAACTTTGGCAAAGCCTAAAGCGTATGATTGATTACTTGTTCACTTCATGGTAATTCATAGTCACTTAAATGAAATGAATAAAACACTTCCATCTAAATACCACTGATAGATTTTATCTATACGACCGGTTTCGGGTTTGATCCCATTATCAGGTACACAACTGTTTTATACTTGATAATGCGGTCAAACCCGAAACCGGTCGTATAAATAAGATTTACCGGTGGTATTTAGACAAAAGTGTTTTTATTCATTCCATTTAAAAGTCTGAAGCGATGCCAATGACAGGTTCTGGTCCGATGAAGCTGCTTGCAGCAACCTACTTTGCAAAGGAGTCAGCAGCCTCATTGCCTTCCAGACCAGTGTGGCCAGGAGTCCAGACCAGAGACAATCTGTTGAGTCTTCGTATTGAGGAGAGTCATTTTTGGCAATTTAGGTCAAATTTAAACGTTACTCGTTAAGAGCCAGGAGCTTCCAATGCCGCTTGACTGTCCGAAAATATTTTTTTCTACTCCCGTACGTGAAATAGTACTTTCACACACCGTTCACGAATCGTAAAATGTAATTTCACGCCCTTGTGCGTGAAATTATTTTTACGCCCTAGGGCGTGAAATAAACCCATGAGAATAACATGATACATTCAAGTGTTTTTATTACCAGTGCGTGAAATATACTCATAAGAAATACATTGTAGTCTGTCCATAAGACCTAATACATGAATATTTCGCTGATAGGCGGCCTTAGTGCATCTTTTGTTTAAGAGCAGCAATAAATCATAAATAAACTGTCAAAATAGCTTGATCATTATTGTTGTGAGCTCATTGTTGAGAGTTAATTATTAATATTTCAACATTATATTATAATGGATTCTGATCATTCAGATATACGAAGTACCCCGCCGGATGTTATGGATGCAGCCAATGAGGCTAGTAAGACTTCATTACCCCAAAAATCATTGAGCGTGTATGAAAATACGTATGAGAAATTCATGGCATGGAGGAAAACAAAGAATATCAATTCATTTTCTGAAAACGTAATATTGGCATATTTGTCAGAATTATCCAAGAACTTTAAGGCAGCAACACTTTGGAGTAATTTCTCAATGCTAAAAAGTACCATCAGCATTAAAAAAAACATAAATATTGACTATCCTAAGGTACGTGCTTTTTTAAAAAGGAAGAGTGAGGGATACGTTCCCAAAAAATCCAGAGTTTTGGAGAAAGAACAAATACTGAAGTTTATACAAGAAGCTCCTGACGAAAAATATTTATTGACCAAGGTAAGTTTAATGTCTCACTTTAGTATTAAATAAATAGAAAATAATATCTATAAATAAAGTAAATCCTAATAAGTATAGTTGGCCAAATCAGATATATTATCTAAAACTATGTTAATGTGATATCTAACTATGATCTTCTGAATTATTTTAAATTGGGCGTTGAGAATCGCGTTTTCACACATATATTTGTAAATACGAATGGTTCAGCGGTAGTGCGTCGGCCTCGCGCGCCCAAGGACCTGGGTTCGATTTCTGACAGCCATAATCTTTTTTTAGTTTCTATATTGTAAATTCTTTTTCTTTCAGGTTATACTAATATTTGGAATTGCTGGAGCTCTTAGAAGAGATGAACTGTATAAACTAAAATTAGATGATATTGAAGATTTAGGTACAATACTCATAGTAAACGTCCATGATACAAAAACCAAAATCTCAAGAAAATTTACCATCACGGAACAATTTGAATTATACCGAAAATATACGGCACTCCGTTCGCAAAAATACGCAGAAAAAAAAATTATTTATTAATTATCAAGGTGGAAAATGTACCTGCCAGATCGTTGGTATGAATAAAATTGATAGAGTTCCTTCGGTAATCGCAAAATACCTAAATTTACCTCATGCTTAACAATATACAGGCCACTGTTTTAGGCGGTCATCCGCCACGTTATTAGTAGAAGCTGGAGGCGATTTGCTTACCTTAAAAAAACATGAAGGTTGAAAATCCTCTGCCATGGCAGAGCATTATATATAAAACTCAATTACTCAGAAAATTGATGTGGCAAATAAAATTTAATCGTCTCAAAATCAAATTTCCTCAGCCCCTATCGCCACTACTTCTATCATCTCAACTTCCAAGTCAAGAAACACACTTATAGAAAAATCAAATGCTGCAGGTGTAAGTTTTGGGATGGTCACAGGTTCCAATATTACTATTAATAATCATTATTATTCCACATCAGAATGAAAACCAAAAATAATAATCTCAGTATAAGAATTAATTGTTAATTTTATAATATAGGTACTTACTAATCATTCTGAAATTCAATAAAGCTCTTTAAACTAATAGTGCTTAATTTTCTCTCTATGGTCGTAGAAAAAGTAGTGTGCAACATGTGCGTGAAGACTTTTTTGCACTCGCGTTGTTTGCGACACTCGCCTGAGGACTCGTGTCGCAAATTCCACGCTTGTGTAGAAAAGTCGATTTCACGCACTTGTTACACAATATACTATTATACACTTGTGTGTCAGGTTGGATTTTTCCAATCTCTCCGCACACAATTCAATAGCGTAAATTTTCGCTTGAAATACAGTCGCATAGGTTCCTAGGCAGGTTGATATCTCTGTCCTGGGTCTGCTACTGAAAACACCTACACAGAAGGTGTTTTTGATCCATCTGTGATGAAAGAGATGTCGCATTGCAAATTGGTTTATATCAGACAATGAAAAATACGGAACAGTATCGTTAAGTTTTCCTGCCTTTTTCATATCCTTCCAAATGAAGTCGGTAGAGCCAAAAAATAAGATTCGACAATTAAGTATACTATTTGGCCTGCGCCCATGAAGTGGAATAAACATTCATTATGAGCTTCATGAACAATATAAATTGAAATTTCTGAAACCGATTGATGTTTCATCCAGATTTACTGTTCGCTTTTGTTGACTTTACAAGATGAACATTCAAGCTTTCAGTGGAAAAAGCATCTTTGTCTTCTTGCAAAAATTGTCTCTCCTTCAAAGTATATCTGCAATATTTGTCAATATTCAAATTTATATATTCTTAGCTATTTTGGAAAAAAAGTTAATTTCTTGCAATACATCGACTTTGAACCATTGAAACTACTAGAGCATATAACAAGTACTTACATGAAGTGAGCATATGTTCGAAATGAGTGTACTAACATGAAAAAATGAAAAAATCAATAATCGAATCCACGTAGCCCGCAAAATTTGAATATTCATCTTATTTTTTCAACAGACCTTTCATTCTGTCACGGAGAAATTGTCCCAATATTTTGATTATATTCAAAATTCATAACAGTTCCTTATAATAATAATAATAATAATGAAGCATTTATTGACCAACGGTAACAACCATTTACAGAGCAATTCAAGATGACAATATATATTAAGTATACTCCTAGCACTAATACATAGAGATCTCAGCATTATCATACGATATACGCTCCAGACTTATTTTTCAATTCGATTAAAGAACAGGAAAAAATATCACAATATTCACAAATTTTGTTATTGTTCGTGCACATTACATAGATTGATGCCTTAAGCATATGGTTAGTTTGCGCCCGTTTACACATAGAAGTGCAGCTTTTTCGAGTTTGCCGGGAGGTACAAATATGTTGATGCAAGATAATAATTCACAGAAATCAATTTTACTGTTCAAAAGATTGTACAGAAATATTAAGGAAGTCTGCGCCCTGCGTTTTTCTAAGGATATAAAATCAAATCTTTGTAATAAAGAAACATAGTTGTGGCCTCTGTGTGGGTATACTCCATCAATTTTAGAGCTCAAAAATTTCAGAATTTTTTTTGTGCCTTCTCCACGATAGAAATATATTGTCCATATATTAGGTTCCATATTAGAGATCCATATTCTGGTTTTGATCGGACAAAACAGACATACATTTTTGTTAGAGCAGACAAATTTGTGAAATTTCTACAATTTCTTACAATAAAGCCCTATGCACGATTTGCTGCATTTACTGTACGACTAACGTGTATGTTAAAGGTGAGCTGCGCATCAAAATAAAATCCCAGATCTTTTATCTCGTCAGTACGATACAGTTCTACATTATCTATTGAGTATGCATAGTGAAGACTATTACTTTTCCTAGTAAATGTCATTGCTTCACATTTGGATATATTCACTGGGAGTTTATTTTTGATACATCACCTATGAAAAATATTCAACTGGATCTGCAAATAACTACAATCATTTAAAGAAGTGACGGACGTATATAATTTCAAATCATCGGCGAATATAAACCTCTTGCATTCGAGAGATGTACACAGGTCATTTATGTACAGCAAGAACAACAGTGGGCCTAAATTAGATCCCTGTGTTACACCGCTGGTTGCCGTATACACTTCCGATTTGTAACCATTGTATTGAACAAACTGTTTACGGTTGACTAAATATGATTCCAAAAGTGCTATATACATTTTGGAAAACCTACGTTCGAGAGCTTGCGTAATAGAAGTGTGTGATTTATTCTGTCGAAATCTTTCGAGAAATCTGTATACACCACATACACTTGACCTCTATTATCTAGTGTTTCGCACAAAAATCGACTGAATATCGATAGATTACTAATTGTCGAACGAGAATTCATGAATCCATGTTGATAAACAGAAATTATGTGTCTCGTTGACAAGTAGATGCGGTTGTACAAAATTATCTCGAATAATTTGGCTCCAATATTCAAGAGAGATATTGGCCAATAATTATCAATCAGATTCTTGGCATCTGATTTGTGGACAGGACACACCTCAGCCACTTTCCAAATATCGGGAAATATGGAAGATCTTAGTATAAAGTTGAATAAAGTTTTCAGGGGACGCACTAAGACCCCTATACAGTCTTTGAGTAGAAATTTTTTAATTTTTTTGCTGCCTCAAAGATTTCACGTTCACTTATAGGTTCAGAAGTTATATCTACAAATATATTGTGACTGGGACTAAGATCCACCATCTCTTCGTTGATTTCATTAGATTGGTATGCAGTTTTAAAAAAGTTACTGGACGCTTTTACTATAGTTTCAGGATTATCATTAGTTAGTTTACGTAGTAAATGAATCATAATGAAATCATTGACATTTATACATTGAATTTTTTTTTCTCAAATTCCATAGTTTTCACCTTTTTGTCACTTGATAATTTCCGTCAGTAAGTCTTGGTCTTCATATTCTTTGCTGACATAATTTTCGCCAAAGCTCTAGTCATTCCCGTTTGTACCCATTTCTCTTTGCTTTCACACTTCAAAGGCTGCAAGGTAATACGCAATTAATGACATTCGTGCAAGGAGATTACGTTTCTACATTTCAAATCCTTGGAAAATCATCTGAATTATTTCACATTCATAAAGTGGAAATTCATGTTTCATTCCGGTTTAATTTTCAACGGGGAAGGAGCCGGTTTTTCATCCATTTCAGGTAATATTCTTCTCAAAGCAAACCTGCTACTTTCACGAGCTTTCCGGTTATTACTGTCGGGGTTAAGTGCGCAATATTTCACGGAACACCTGAAGTTCAGTGACACCAGAATTCCCGGAATTCTCATGAAGTGATATTAAAACGTGAGAAAAGAATTGTGACACAGAATGGTCACAATAACCTTTTTTCCCAGAACATACCGACTTTAACTTTGTCTCAACTACAGATGCAAATTGTCGCAATTGTAGTTGAAGTATGATTTCAATGTAATACAGATATCATGAAAAGTTTAGAGGTGAACGAATTCATTTTATGGAGTTGAAGTAACCTCAGGGCCCTTCACGTACAAACTCGCATGAGGAAGTTATTACACGGTGAAACATGTGTTGTGGTTTTGTAAACTGTTCAGTAAAATTCTCGAAATGTATTTTTACTCGAACACACCATAGATTCTCATGAAGTATCAGCCAACTACATCATATATCATTTTTTCTACACCCGTATTCTAACAATACACTTATATGACCATAATCCGTTTCATAATGATATCCATTATGATACAGATTTTTCATAACGATACAAATTATCAACCAATAGAAACCCATAATTTTTCAATCAAGAATCCTGTTCCTTTGTTTGTCCTAGATTCTAACCTAAGTAACTAATTGCTTTATTTGTCAAAATCAGTTTTCATATTACCTACCTATATTATCAAAATGTCTGAAAACAGCGATATGGAAGGAATACCATCGACTCCAATATTTTTAAAAGATCAGATTAATTACAGTTGTTATATTCAATATGAATATAATTAGAATCTTTATAATTTTCATATATCCATGATAATACCATTAAGTTTGTGTTTTTTTCAATATGAGTTAATTACTGTAGATGTGTTCAATACAAATATAATATTTATAGTTTTTCATTATTTATCGGGTTTAGAAAAAATAGCGTATGCAACTCTCATGTAATGGTTATTAATACACTCGCATATACCATACAAAACTCGCCTTTGGCTCGTTTCGTATCCCGGTTAATGCTCGTGTCTTAATAACCATCATTACATGATCGTTGCATAATATACTATTATGGTGCCATATCGGATTAGAGATTATGGTGATTGCTCCAATAATTGAAAAGAATGCGTTTTTAGCACATCCAGAAAACTTGCTCCTTAGTATGAACGTTGATGATAGAGCCCATATCAGTGAGTTGGGGGTTAGAAGAATCATAAAAGCAAGGGCCGTAGCTTCCAGTAAAAAGCTAATACGAACTTTCAAACCCCCAAAACTCAACTTCCAGGCAAAAGAATATTACGAAATTATTGATTGGACTACTAGTGCTATTTATCTACCACCATTGTTGCGAAGAGTATCTGACGAAGAAATGTGGGCCAAGATTTCAACTGCCAACACAGCAAAAGAATGAAACTTCCATAAATTCCCGTGTTACAGGCAAGCGGTGGAGCGCTGTGTGAAATTGGTAACTGAAGCCTCCTCAAAACTCGTTGGTGTCAAGAACAGAGATGGTTTCATACGAACAACGTTGCTATCAAAAGCTCCAATGTCAAGTTTTTCAAGCAAACAAGATTCCAGAATTTCAAATTTTTAAAGGATTACTGTGAGAAGCACAATGAAATGGTGAAGTTTGGGAATTGACAATTCGTATTTCACGATAAATTTTGTAATTAATAAACTCATTTGGATGAATGAAAATTGCCTATTCATTAATTTTTCCTACAGGTAATTATTCCATCAACATTATATTCCTTAGAAAACACATGAGTAGTAGGTTTAAAAAAATAAATGCTGCACTGCATTACAGCCGGTTAGCACTTGAAAAGTGACCAAATAACTATATTGAAGGCTTTTGCGCTACCTGAATTCGAAAAAAAATGATACTTTCAATAACCCATTGTGTTTTTATAACTCTAATATAAATGATTTTCACTATAGTAGTTCAATATCTAGCTGTTTGGATACTTTAAAATTGTAAACTCCAGTCATTTTAGTGAAATTTCTAAATTTCAAGTGTGTTGCGCTACCTGGAGGTTAGGTATATATATTTTTTTCTTTGTTGTATTTTGATAACCCATATAATTTATAATAAACAAATTTATAATTAACGTTAAAATGTATTATTATGATATAACATAAATCTTACATAACTAATTCATTATAACATTAAAAACAACAGTACAAAAATAACATTTCAAAACTCTCAAAGGTGCGAACTTGTTTCCTCCTTTTCATAAAAGAGGATATATGCATCTCCACTCACTAGCGATTTTGGTGAAATTGGTGACACGTGTGAATCATTGCATTCGTGCCACGTGCCAGTATAAGGATGTCTGCAGAATGCTGTATAATAACCGCTGTAGGTAGATCCAGTGTGATTCGAAAGTGTATATAGATTATAACGACAAGGAGTCACATTTTCTGCTGCATAATTGTTCATGTCTAATCCGTCTAGAGGAAATTCGATGGCAACATTTAACTTACCTCTGAATCTTTCTGTTTGAGAAAATCTTTTAAAATGAATGACTAAAATACGAGGAAACTTATTGATCGACAGAGACTTTGTGCATTTTCTTCTTTCTTTGCAACTTGAACACGTCGGTTTTTCATGTCCATCGAAAGTTTCCTCTCTTGTGAAGAAATCCAAGCATTGTGATAAATACAATTGGCCAGTTCTTTGTGGTATGGGGAGTGGCAAATCCCAGAAAGGATCGAAGGTTACAGATGAGTCTCCACAATGTGTGCACTTCATCGTGGATTTTAATTGACCGACGAAATTATCTACAATATTAGAGTTATATGTACTCAAATAAATCAGCCATATGACTCTTGCGCTTTTTCGCTGTCGCTCAATTTTTCGTTAATCTCCGTTAGGGTCGGCTTAGGTTTCTTAATAATTCTATTAACGTCATCATGTAAGCCTTCTAAAAGATAACGAAGGAACTCATGGGCATCTTGATGCTCATGACCCATGAATCGAGGGGCAAAACTCTGAATCTGCTTTAATCATAACTTCTGCGAAAGTTTTGATTAAAGCACCCTCCGTATTAGAAATGTAGTATTGATATCTTTCATGTACTCATCCTTTTCCAAATATTCCAGTAACCATCTCGTATTTGACAAACATTGGATTGTACTGTTCATGAAACAGGTGTTGCCAACATTTTTCAACCCATTAAGCCCAAGGGTTTTGACTGGAGAATGTCTTACTGATTCAATTATGTTGTAGGTGTTGGTGATACGTTTGCCACCGCTGTTTTCATTCCAGTAATCACGGATGTAATGATTCTTCCCATTATTGGACAAACGGAATCAGGAATTTGAAGTAAAATTTCTTGAAATTGAATCAGAAATGCTCATGGTGGTTTTTTTGAATTTTTGAAAGAGAGATAATCCCAGAACTTGTTTATTTTCCTCTGCATCTTTTGAGACAATTGGGCAATGATCAATCTGCTGACTCCATTTTGCGTTGTTCATAGAAAATTTTGATTTGATTTGTGGGTTCAGGAATATTTCATCTAATTTTTGAGTAGACGGAAGAGTACCCAATATCGATGTGGCATTACCACATAAAATTTACCTATAAAATAGACAAGTTGTTTTTGGTATAGCATTGAGAAAAAAAATAGAAATATATTTTCAGCCCACCTTGCTCAGTATATTCTGTTAATGTCGATCCACTCTATGGTGCCGCTCTAGATACATCAACGATACAAATAGTGAAATTTATTTGTTTGTAGAAATAAAAAAATGCCAATTGAGTTTTCAAACGGAAAATTTGACATTACATTACAGAAAATACAATCATTTCCCACAAAAAATTCATATTCTATTAAATTGTACATCTGGAATCACCCTGCATCATCTTGACATATTTTGAAATACCTTTTTCCTGACTCCAGAAAAATAAATTGTGTTATTTGAACTTCTGCATCCAACATGTACAGAAATTCAAATAATTTGATAAGAAATAATGTAAGTTCGCAGTTGCACATAGAAAAAATAGACACGACAAATAAGTAAACAGATGTAGGACGATTTAGTCGCTCCTCATCTCATCACATGTCGAGTATTGCTTTTTAAAAGTCACAAACATAAAACATTTCTGCTCTTCCTATATGCTGGAATTGATATGCCGCAACGTGTTCACTGCTGAAAATCAGAATTGAATCCCTGTCATGTTTTACGAAATCGAATGAGAAGGAGGCAAATATAAGAAGCACAGAAAATAGAACACGTCAATCATATTATGTGCCGCCGGCTGCATATTGGAAGGTTTTTCCGTTCTTGTGATATTTGTAATAGAGTTTTAAAGAGTTTTTTCCTGTAGGATATTTATATTGCATGAGATATGATTGACGGTTCGTTCTTTGTTAGTGTTTTCATTCGAAATTATGAATAATTCAACTCATGATTTTGCATGATTATCATAAAAATCTATGACGATCAGCCGTACGTGGTACAACAAAAATGTTTGGGAATCATCAATATCACCTTTCGTCATGCTGAGTGCTCATTACATTTTTTTCAGTTTCTCATCGACCTTAACAACAGAAACAAGACGAAAATAAGTCAAGCATCTGGGCATTGTTTTCGATCACGACTTCACTTTTTCTCATAAACCAACGTTATTATTGTTGTTAATCATGCTCAAAAGAAAATAACGCCAGCCGCCACTTGTAGCCATAAACCACTGGTGCGCTGGTACGATGATTCCCCGCCACTCGAGAAGCAGCGAGAATAATGCTACCGACATCGACAGAACTTCAGCGAAATTTCTACGGTATTCATATCACGATATTCAACGCTAGCTGCGAGCATATCGACAGTCAAGTGGAATATACAGTGTGGTAGGCGAGGTAACCTAGTAATGTGATAGACATTCAAATAATAGTTGAATTTTCAGTTGAAGTGTTTGTTGTATTCAAAGTGAAATGAAGTTATGTTTGATAATTCAATGTAGTCAATTTTTGATGAACCCACAGGACAAAACGTAACATTTGGTGTCGGAAGTGGAATAATTGACTGAAATTCGTCTGTTTTATGGTGAAAACATGGAGTGTCGATTACGACGAAATGGAAAAGTTTGGGAAAATGTTTGAGGCTTTACAAGTGAGTCTGGCGGAGATTGAAAATCGCAGAAGAGAAGAAGATGTACGCAGAAGAGATGAAGATGAACGTAGGAGAGAGGAAGAACAATTACGCCAATTATGCCAAATGATGAGGTACGATCGTTAACACTACCTTCCTGACGAAGCAAGACATCATCGTAGCGCAGAAGGAAGATCCCGTATTGGAAACTGTACGAGAAGGGATCGCCAAAGGAGCGAGACCGGAATGGCAAAAGATATCCAAGCACGGCCAGCAGGAAAAGGGTTACTGGCTCCAATGGCACTCTATGAGCATTCGAGATGACCTACTCATTCGGAAATTGTAAAGTTCGAATGGAAGAATTCACAAATGATGATCCTTCCTAAGACGTGTATCCTGAGTATTTTCGAACAGCTTCAAGATGGTCGCACTGGAGGGCATTTCGGAGTGAATAGAACTCTAGCGAGAGTGCGTGAGAGGTATTATAGGGTCAATTGCCGTCGATACGTGAAAGAGTGATGTAAACGCTGTGACCTGTGCTCTTCGAGAAAAGGTCCGAAGGCAAGGCAAAGAGGAAAGTGGAAGCAGTACCTCAATGGGTGCCCTTTCGAGAGAATCGCAGTCGACATTTTGGGACCGCTCCCTATGATCACATCCGGTGACAAGTACCTTATGATTGTGATGGACTTCTTCTCCAAATTGCCTAAAGTAGTAGCTTTACCTAACCAAGAGGCTAAAATGGTGGCAGAAGCCCTGTTGCAGAACGTAATTATTAACAGACACGGAGTACCCCAAATACTACACTCGGATCGGGGCCACAAATTCGTATCGGATTTATGGAAGGAAATGGTGACTCTGTTGGGAATAAAGAAGACAAGAACAACTGCTCCTTACCCACAATCCGATGGAATGGTCGAAAGGTATAATCACACCATCAATAACTTCCTCTCGATGTTTATCTCCGAAAACCAAAGAGATTGGGATCAATTGATTCCTCTTTTTCTGTTTGCATACAGCAGCTCTCAACATGACGCGACAGGTTTCACAACATTCATGTTGTTAACTGGTAGGAAACAAGGATAGATGTATTGTGTGGCAGTCCTTTCGATTATTCTCAAGAGGTACCTCTTTCAGAGTATGTGAATGACCTGAAGGAGAGACTGGAAATTGTACACGAATTTGACAGGACCAAATTACAGCTTTCCAGCGACAGGATGAAGATAAGATTTGAAAAAAAGTCGCTGTCAGTGACTTTCAAGGAGGGCGATGCAGTGTGACTCTACCAACCCCAACGTTGGAAAAGTTTGTGTCCCAAGGTACAGAGACCATGGCAAAGACCTTACTTTGTAACCAAAAAGATGAATGATCTGGTGTACAGAATCTAATTGTCACGCAGAAGCAATCCCAAAGTTGTCCACATAGAGAGGCTGAGTCCTTACATGGGTCGTGATGTCCCCTCTTGGAATGTTGTTCAGGGCGAACAACCTCGGGGAAGGGGATAGTGTTGTAAATCGTGCCCGAAAGAAAATAACGCTAGCCGCCACTGATAGCCATATACCACTGGTGACGTAGCTAAGAGCTCGCGAATGTACGATGATTCCCCACCACTCGAAAAGCAGTGAATATAATGCTACCGACTTCGACAGAACTTCGGTGGCGAGATGTCTGATGCATTCGATTACGATATTCAAACGCTAGCTGCGAACATATCGACAATCAAGTGAAAGCTACAGTGCGGTACGAGAGGTGATCTAGTAAGGCGATAGACATTAAAATAATAGTTGAATTTTTAGTTGAAATGTTTGTTGTATTTGAAGAGAAATGAAGTTAAGTTTGTTTATTCAGTGTAGTCAATTATTGTTGAACCCACGTTGAAAAACCTAATATTATATACTTGTGATGCTCTGCTTGGACCTTCGGTACAGTAATGAATATGGAGAAACAATTACGATAATTTTCTGTTATAATTTTTATATTTTGTATGAAACCCTTAACGATTACCATCACATCTTTCAGAACGTCGATGACATTTTTGACAATAGGCAGAAATGAATGATTGTTCATCTCTTGAAAATTCCTTTTGAGAACATTCTTTGTTTGAGTTCGCCAGAAAGATCTACAAATTCAAGTCCATAAGTGAAGGTGCTGAAGGAAACTGATTCAGTATTTGAATTTCTGTATCAGCATTTGAACAATTAGATATCGTTCTGGGTAGATATTTAGAAACAGTTTCTCCGAAAAGCCTAATATAATGAAATATTCAATTTTGTCGACGTGTTGCACACAAACACATTCTACTAATTCAGGAAAAACTCAGAGAACATTAACTTTTCACACCGTAAGTCTGAAAAATATTTTTCAGGACCAATCCGATACCCAGTGAGTATTTAAAACGGAATATCACTTGTTTCAGAGGCAACGAAATGAATATGCCGTTACACGAGATTTATGATTTCCCCGTTTCAGGAGCGGAAGCTTTTCACACTTGAAAAATTTCTTAGTTGTTCGCTAGGGAAAATTCTTTATTCTTTCACGAGACTGAGTTGTTTCCTTGTTATCACAACGGTGTTATCGAATAATTTATTATGAAAGTGGAAATGATGAGATTGTTCGATCTTAACCAAGATTTGATTCAACATCATTTTTACACCTATTGTTGTTATTGTGAGAGGAAGTGAAATCATTTGATGAAATTCAAACAGTACGAATGGATAAAAATGTGAACGTTTTTGTGAGGTTTTCACGACATGATAAATAAAACAGTAATAGATGTTTTATCACACAAAAAAATAGTATTTCGTAAATTTTATATTTTCAGAATCTTTGATTACAGTACAATTCATCACAAAACCATTGTGACATTATCTGCAATGCTCTGTGTATATAAATCAACACCTAGCTAGGCACACTTTTCCAATTCAAAGTAAAAACCACTTTTTCTCTTTCAGATTTTCCTTTTTTGATTGCCATATATTGTTGAAACAATCATTGAAATATTGATCTTCAACGACACAATAATCAAAACACAAATAATCACACCGAATTCTCGTCAAACATATATTTACAAAATAATAGAGGCCAACATAATTGCTAGAAAAATCAAAATTCGTCTTCGCTATATTCGGATGAGGTAGAATCATCATCGAGCTGAATAACGATCGGATTTATAGAACTTTGCACATAATATTTGTTCTCTTCTTTTATAACGTGGGCCACACAGTTCTTCCACACATTACTATTACCTACTTCATTCACCACTCGCCTCATATTATCAAGCACCACAGCATTCAAAGTCGGTGACTGATTACATTTCCGCAAGCTTTCTTTCATTGTGACCAAAACCATTTCAATTGGATTGAACAAACAATAGTATGGAGGCAAAAGTAAGAGGATATGACCACGTGTTTCACTCATCGAATCAATAATATACTCCTTTTTGAAATCACGTTGTTTTATGGTCGCCAGTAATAGCTTTTTCGTTGGAATCTTTTTGGGGTATTTCCATGTCATGATTTCGCATGAAATCAACAATATCTGCTTTTTTGTGTTATTGTTTGGTATTGTAGTCAATAACCGAGAATGATACGAAGCGTTATCCATAACAATAACCGAGTTTGGAGAAATATTTGGGAGAAGCTGCTCACTGAACCAGGTTTCTAGTAAAGCCGCAGACATATCTTTGTGGTGATCAATAGACGAATCTGTTATATTTTTGACCGACAGAAGCGAAGCATTAGGTACGAAACCACTTTCATTCCCGGCATGCAAAATTATAACACGTTTTCCCCTTGAAGAAGGTGTGTTCAAAGCACAATACTTGGTTTCGTCTACCCAGCCATTTTTGACAACATCATAGGTGTCAAACCAAGTTTCGTCGAGGTAGATTATATGCCTGCTGGATTCTCGGTAGCTTTTCATTCGCCTCAAATATTCTTGTCGGAGATGGACAATGCGTGTCGATTCCATTATGACCATCCGTTTGTTCAATTTTTCATATTTAAAACCACAAGACAATAAGACACCTAGTAGAGTTTTTAATGATTTTTAATTGTAATCGGGGTAGTCAAGTAATTCATACCAAATCATTTCCAAGGTTGGTACTTCATTTTTTTTTGGTATATACCATAAATTGATCGCCGAATCACATCTTTTGTAGCAACATCAACGTTTGCGAATTTTTTATTCCTTTGTTTTCCTTGCATTGCATGGTCAAAGACATCCCCTATTTTAATGACTCGAAGAACTGTCGAACGTTAACTCATATATTCTATTCACAATAGCATTCTGTGAAGTGTGATAGATTTTCTTCTTCAAGCATTTATGAAAATACTTAAAATTACTCGCTGAACTTGAACATGTAAATCCTCATTTTCAAATTCCGGATCCCTGTCGATTGACATACGTAATGTTATCATTTGTTAATGTTATCAGAAAGCCATATTGATGAAAGTACCCAAAAACACTAAGATTTTCACAAAAATCGGTTTGAACGATGAGATTGGAACCTTTGGTGTAAAAGTTGAAAACTTTTTTTAGAGATCAATAACCCTAACACCAAACTGATATTTTTGCACTCGACGCGCGATTCGCTAGCAAGGTTAGCATCTTCAGGAGAAGCAAATTGATACTGAATCTAAAGACAACGGTTAGCTGTTTATATATCTAAAGTTTTTTGGTCCGATGTGAACTTTGTTTGTTGAATGATGATCATCCTAATTGATTTTTAGGTTATTAACTAGTGGAACCACTACCTGCAAATTAATTTGTCTAGTTTTTAATCTATTGTTGACAAATTAATTTGCAGGTGGTAGTTCCACTAGTTAATTACCGAAAAATCAATAAGGATAATCATTATTTAACAAACGAAGTCCACATCGGACCAAAAAATTTTAGGTATGTAAACAGCTAATCGTTGTTTTTAGATTCAATATCAATTTGCTTCTCCTGAAGATGCTAACCTTATTAGCGAAACGCGCGTTGAGTGCAAAAATTTCTGTTTGGTGTAAGGGTAATTGATCTCTAGAAAAAGTTTTCAAAAATCGGTTTGCAAAACCACTCACTACCTCACCTAACCTCACGAACACACGGCACTGATAAAGAAATATTATGAAACGGACAAAACATTTGTATCCAGCCAGTCCAGCTAGCCGAGCCTTTATTCCTCAACTACATTTTATAGCACGTTTACTAACTATCTGGGCGACTAGGGGCCACAGGCAAGAAATGTTCCAATTGGGAAAGGATAGACTATACCAACAAACAGTATTGTTTACATCTCACTCGTTTCATTAAAATCCACATTCAAAGTTATTTCTGGTGTTTGATGTCTAACATAATGAAGAACAATAGCGAGGAATTGTGTGTTCCTGAAGATAAGGAAGAGGCTGCAAAAAAGCTCAGCATATTCTGGTTTTCTCAGCTGGTGTAGACTGTAGACTCAAAAACGTCGAAGGAAATTTCAGAGAAACCGTTTTCTTATCTTATTCAGAAGAGAAATGAAAAATATGGAACTCGTCAACTTTGTGTGGAGCAAGTTTACGAGGTTAAAGTCTAGTGCGCTCGACGCGGCGCTGCTCTTTGTTTCGAGGTTCAACTCAGTACACCTCGAACTTCACTGTTCAAGAACTTTTCCATTTGAAGAACTGCGTTCATGTGATATAAACTTCCTAACACGTCGCTCTTAAAGTGCCTTGAAGTTTTTTCTATGGTGCGTGCGTTTTGTTCTTGAAAGAGTAATTGTATCCAAAGTGTTTTTTCCACTTTGAATCTAAAATGATATTCTGTGTATGATTCACACATATTTGTGAATAATTTATCTTGACATTGATTACTTTTTTCTCTGTTTGACATATCTCTACATTTTTTTATGTGAAAATGGATAAAAAACCAGAAAGTATTTTTTTATTGAAGATTCTGTTGAATTCGAAATATCTGTAATATCAGTTTCATTTCTGACGTGATGGTGGGCGGACGTGCCGATAGCGACCGTCCACCACGTTGGAGATGAAACTCAGTTCATGTTGTGAATGTCCGCCGTTCTATAACGTGCAAGCATACATTGAAAAAGTGTTAATAAATATTGTTTAAGTGTTTTTAAATGAAAAGTGCTCCCATTCATGCAGGTTGGAGGCCGGGGGGGATCGCATATACACGTGGGAGTAGGATCGCAATGAATAATCTTTTATGAAGAAGACGATAATTTTATACCTGTTTGAAAATCTGTCTTTGCGTTAATCAGCTGTCGCCCACATACGAACTCTCAGAAGTTAAGAAAGTTGTGCGAGCTAAGGACTAACGAGGTCTTACCTTTCAGCGTATGATTCCAGAATTATTCCAGCTTCAACCAGATATGTTCGCCGCAGAGTAAAAATTAATGAAAATAATGAAAATAAGATGCCGTATAGCGTAAAGCAAGACTTTTGCACTCCCCGGACAAAGTTTTTATTATAGTTTTTACTATAATAAAAAGAGTACTGGTCATAATAGCGCCATCTGGAAGCAGGGACCAAAATTAAGTAGAAGAAAAAAAAGAAGAAACATTTGTAAACCGTATATGAAAAAAATTAAAAATTCAAAAATGGAGTGAATTTCTGGTTTCCATCAAAAAGTATCAAAACTTTTCTTCACCTCACAATATAGAATATTTTATTTCAGCATGTCAGCGATTCAATGCTTCATTATGAAATTGCGCGACAGTTCGGTAACTGGTTGATTATTTAATAGCGTATGGAATTCCCCACGGAATCATTGATGCATAACTCACACAAGGAAGTTTCAGAGTTTGAATCTACTGGGAATAATGATCAATCAACAATATAACAAATGCAATCGCCCACACTTCGACGATGAGAGTTGGAACATCAGCTATTCATCAGTGAGAAGGGTGAAATTAGAAGTTCACATTGTTAAATCGTGCATAGCGATGTGGTTTTGTTTTCAATGAGTATTGACTCATTGTGTGGTCGTGATGATGAAGTTAGGATATATCAAAAAAAATTATCTGCTATTTGAGTCTACTGGAAATAACCGAAAATTATATTTAAGAGGTGAGAGAGTAGTGGAGTGTGTTCCGCGAGAATCGGTGACAGTGGAAGATTATAGAAATGCGGGTAAAGTAATTTGGCATAAAAAAAAACTTGATATCAAAGTTGCTATATTGCCTAATGGACATTTTTAAAGTTCAACTGATAACAATACAGTTCACGATGTTGAAGTTGTTTCAAATACTGCAGACCTTTCCACTTCTTGTGACATGAACTGTTCGAATGAAAATCTCATCTCGGAATCAAAGCGTGCTGTTAAACCAACTGAACGGTTTACTCATACTTGAATATATAATTAACAATGATAACGATAATAATGATATATTACCATAAACATGATTTTGTAATACAATAAATGTATAAATAAATAAATGAATAAATATATGGTAAATATAACAGTTAACCCACAAAAGGATATACCATTGTGCGTATCCTTGTGCATAGAGTATATATACATATACAACAGACTATACACACACATATATATATATATATATATATATATATATATATATATATATATATATATATATATATATATATATATATATATATATATATATATATGTAAACGGTCATTTGTCAGCCCGTAGAATATACGATGTGAACTCTGGTCAGCCCTCGGAAACGTCGGTCGTCCCGGTTTCGGGCTCACCAACGTTTCCCACTGTATATAGTGTTTTTTGGACTTGTTATCATGTAAAATGACGTCTAGCAAATTTTCGGTTGGGCCGACCATTACACCATATACACATAGCTGATACACCACCTACTTTCACAAAACTTCGCCAGGAGGCGTGGCTGTGTAATTGTATACACCTGATGTGAATAGTGTCTTTGTGAGCCCAGGTTTATACGAACACTTTCAATGGATAGCATGTTGGTCAGCCCACAATCGGGCAACGCTGCACTTGCATTTCATGATTCTAACTAGATTGTCGTGGTGCAGAAATTCGATAATTGAAATGGAAAATTTTTTGAGAGATGTAGAATTTTATGAAAAAGTTCCTGTTTTGTATGTTTTTGTACAAGCGTTCGTGTGCGTGCATCACCCTATCAGAGCTTCGTAACATATTCACTTGTAGAAAAATGCTTGATCTGAACTCATACTTTCCCACATTCGACTACTTACCCGAAATCAGCTTTTTCGGATAACGGTGTCGAGTACGGAAATGTATTGTTTCCGTTCTAGTTAGGATAATAATAATATAATTACTAACAGTGCGTTATTCCATTTAGCTTGTCGAAGCAATTTTAACCTCTGCACTATCTTAGATACAAAAATTTGAATATGTTATAGGTTGAAAATATCAATATAGTGTTCGGAATCACACGTTAAAATGTAAGACTTCGTTAATCTATAGCTAGTACAAGTTTATACTTCTGAGGGTTGTCGTTCGTAGGGGTGCGACAGACATATTTTAAACCGTTTCCTGTTTGTATTTTCAAATGTAGATTTTCAAATTCTAATTATTTGGCATGGACGCCTCAACAGAAATCGCGTTGTGTAAATCAATTTTAGACATTAAGCAGGAAACTTCGGATTTGACTTTGAAATTGTAGATTTGAAAACCTGACTGCACAAAAATAATCGAAGTGTGACTGAGTAGAAATGAGTAGATGAAAAATGACATTTTTTTTACAAACGAAAAATCTAAAATGTGATGAATGATCTGGTAATGAATTTATTGAGAAATGAATAGTGAATATCCAGAATGTCTACAGTTTCAATAAATTCTATATAAAAATCCGCAGCAGCACTACGGATTTCCGATATATAATTTAGTTCAAAAATTAGGTAAAAATCGCACTAAGTATGTTTTCTATGACGAAACGAAATTCTGAGTGACTAGCATAAGGTAGGATATAATTTGTGAAACAGATATTAGTAATAAGTTTCAATTCTCTTTTTCTTAGCAATAGTTTTTTCGAAAACTCCCTTTCAGTTTTTGGAGGTATGATGTTGTTCAGGTTGAACATAATGAAGTGGAGATTAAACCAATGTTTTTTATTATGTTGACTGTTCATGACGATGAATACGTCATATCATCATCGATTATAACCTGCAGCAGACATTTCAGAAAAAATTTGATCAGGTTGAATAAACATTTATTTGAATGGAGTATTATTCTTCAATTTGAGAACTGCTGACAAAAATTATTCGGTAAACTAATAAACACGTAGAATGAAAAAATAACATAATTTCTAATGAAATGAAACTACAACATGGGTAAAAAAATATCAAATGAAAATTATTAATATTATTTCTTCTTTCTATAACAACAGTAAACGTATTCTTTGATTGCAGCCCAGTTTCTATTTTTTAATAATGATGAATATTTATTTTCCTTATATTTTATATACAAACAAGAACTAATTCAATTTTATCACTTCTTTTTTTTTTCGGAGCGAAAAACTTTTTGACTATATTTCGTTTTGCTCCTTAGACCAAGTTTGTTTTTGAGAAGGTTTTATTGTTTTCAAAACTGTGCGTGTCTGATGATCTGAAATGAGATCAGTGTGTTGAAAAACTCTATCAAGATATCAAACGGGTTGAAAATGGATCCAAAAATGAATGATAAAAATAAAAAATGGAAAGACGATACTGAAAAGTGATTTGACTCATTTCCAACCTATACTCAGAGATACGGATGATTCCAAAACAGCTCAAAATATAAATAATTGATTGCATATAGGGAATTTTTTCAGAAGGAGCCACGTTCAATATCTCCATAAATAAGACAGTGATGTAAATTTCCCGAAACACCTAATTTTTGTGAAATAATATAAGGTATCGCTAAGATGCGTACACACTCCTCTTCAAAATATCAAACAAAATAACCCCATATATGCCATCTATTGGATAAGTGATTTTATCAGGAATTCAACGATGATTTTTCAGGGTTGATTTCTAATTTACTGTGAAGAAGGACCTTGAAGTATAAGTGAACCACTTTTTAGATTAATTGATACAATGTCTCACAAAAACGTATACAATTATTTCTATTGTCAAGTTCCTAACAGAAAACAACTTTTGTCGCGTTGAATTATATCTGTCGGATTTTTGGCAAAGTTTCTCACACAAAACACTTCAAAATACTTTCTAAAACTCACAGCCAAAAATGTTCCACTAAACAGTTGTATAAAAACGCGACACGTGTTTCGCCATACAATGGCTTCTTCGAGCGTATCTTTATCCACTATATTTTACAAATTTAATGCTTGGTATACCTAATTTAAAAATTTAAAGTAGCTACATTTCAAGTACTTGAGTTTGTAATGGATTAAATGACCTGAGCTTATGTCCCAGTCCCCACATTTGAAAAATATTCAGTAACGGTTATTCAATTCTAATTGATCATTTAGTTAGTTACCCGAATTCTTGAATCTATTAATTGCTTGACATTTTAGAAGATTGAATTTCAAACTCTTCTCTTCTAAATATAACATGTCATATTCATGACTGAACTCATGTACTTCTGCTAAAAGGTGGTTTGCAAATGTGAAATTGGTCTTTCTATTCACAAAATTACATCTAAGCTTTTAATTCTTTGGAAAATAATCTCCCTGTTTGGCCATTATACAGTTTTGGGCAAGAGCCACAACTCAGCTGATATACTCCTGATCTATCCGATACCGAAGTTTTGTCTTTATTGTTTTTAATAAATGTACTTACACTATTATTCGGACTATAACTATTTCTGTGAGCTAAGTTTACGCAGTCTTTCTTCAAAAAAATATTATTGGTTGGTGCAGCCAAAAATGACAATGTCTCATAACTGACGTTATCTCATCTTGAATTTGGGTAGATATGGTCCATGGCTTGCTTTCGTAGTTTTTGTTTGATTTGTTTGATCAAACTCAGCTCTCTCTGGAAATTATTCAATAGTCTATGAAGAATATTATTGAATGCAGCAACTTTATGCTGGTAAGAGTGCGTAGAGGAATTATGTATGATAATGTCCGTGTAAGATGGTTTGTGGAAAATTGCAAATTCATGTTCATTGTTATTTTTTGTAATGGTTGAGTCAAGGTAATTTAATAAATTATTTACCTTCCTCTCAGTGGTAAATTTTATTGACGGGTGGATGGAATTGACATATTCAACGAACTTGCCTACTTGCTTTTCTGTAATGATTTCATTATTCACTAGTGATAAATGGATATCGTAATGCTTGAAGAAATACATGCATAATGAATATTTAATACAACAGTCCTGAACAAACTGTAACGTCTATTTGATAAAAAAAATTGATGAGCTTCCGTGAAGTATCATATTTATTCTAATACTTGCTACTTTCTACACACATTCACATCAAATCGATATACCAAATTTGGAACATCCATTCGAACTAAAAATGAAAACACAAGAAAATAATATTTCATTTGAGTTAGGAATTGGAAAACAGTGAATTACTTAAAATTAAGTAGATTCTATGATATTGATTTGTAATCGTCATATACTTATATATTCTCTAATTATTCTCTAAGTATACCAAAATATTGGCAAGCCAATTAACAAAATAGCATTAGGACCATTGCAAAGATCGTAACGGTTCTCAAAGAGTTTCGCGCCAAAATAGTTAACGCGTGTCAAACAATTGCAGATTTCGTAGGAATACTGAAACTTCAATGAAATGAATAAAAACACTTTTGTCTAATTACCTATATTTGATTTTATTTATATAACCGTTTTCCGGTTTGATCCCATCATCAAGTATTACCTTACCTATAAATTTCGTCGCCGCTGATATATACCATTATTTTTTGAAGAGAAATTTTGATGATCATAATATCCCCCATTTCATAAATTTATTATCGGATGAAAAGTGCAATTTTCTATACTTCACTGAATTTGACTTCGATACTAAATTTTCCCATTTTCATGATGTTTTTCTTCAAGCTTTTGATATATCCTTTCCTAAACAGTTTCAAAAAATTAAACAAAATCAAAATTCAAGTAGACACAAACCATGGATTACTAAGGATATCGTTGAAGAAGGTATATCACTCAGAGATATTTATAATTTGAACAAGAGCCAAACCAATGTACATTTATTGGGTCAATATAAGCAACTCTTAAAAAATCATAGACAAAAAATTGTGCCCTCAAAAAGTCAATACTTTAATTATCAATTCCTCAAGGCTCAACATAAATCTGAAGCTGCCTGGTCTATCATCAGCAAAAATACTATTATAAACGATTCATCTAAGACATTGGCGATGGTGTACTTGTTGACGATGGTCCCGGTATATCTCAAGCATTTAGTAGTTATTTTGTCGATTGTCAGTAGTCATTAGTAAAAAATACTGCACCTGGTGGCATTGAAAATCGTTGTGTAAAAACTGAGAGTCTTTTCCTCTATCCAATAGATGAAACTGAACTTGTGGAAATAATTAAATTCACATGTTCGAAAAATTATTGTTCTAAGAATGGCTTGATTCTGAATAATCTTAAAACCAACACCATTTTCTTTACAATTCAGGAAACTGATTGAAGTGTATTGGTTAGGTCTGAGATTAAAAATATTGAACAGGTAAACTATAAAAAATTTTTAGAAGTTTTTATTGATTCCCAACTCAATTGGAATCATCATGTTGATTTCATACTGAAGAAATTAGCGACACATTGTTTCGTTATATGGAATCTGCGTAATTTTGTGTCTATTGAAATTCTTAAAAGTTACTATTATGCATATATTTACTCTGCCCTCAATTACTGTATTATTTGTTTTGGCAACTGCAATAGAATCAGTGTCTTATTAATTTTCCAGAAAAAAAATATTAAAACAATTTGTTTAAAAAAAAAACTCGATTCCTGTAAACCACTATTTGCAAAGTTGAATAAATTAACTGTTACTTGCATGTATATTTTAAATTGCGTAATCTACGTTAAATCAAATTGCTCCAAGTTTTAGAACAGAGATGATACATGTCTTCTTTCGGGCTTCACCCTGAGAAAAAACTATAACATTTTAATTCCTAGTCATAAGTTAGCCAAGGTGACTAATGGACCTCATATCATGTCAAAAAAACTGTACAACAAGCTCCCAATATCCATTAAAAAATAACTAGTGTAAAGCTCTCTAAACAAAAAGTTCGGAAAGTATTATGTGAAAAGGTACTTTATTCGCTTGATGAATTTTTTCAGTCTGATTTGGAATTTTAAATTTTAATATTTGTACCCCTTTTATGGTCTGAATGTTATGTAATATATTATATAATTATGTTGTTTTATGATTGTGACCTCATTGTAATTGTACTGAGTTATGTGACTTTTTCCATGGCGTCCCTAGGTCTACGGAAATAAAGATTTTTTATTTGATTTGAAGTATTGAAAAAATACTTAATAATGCGGGGTCAAACCCGAAACTGGTCGTATACATAAAATCAACTAGTGGTACTTAGACAAAAGTGTTTTTATTCATTTCATTAAAGTGATCATGAATTACCACAAAATAAACAAGTAATCAATCATACATAATACAGAAACTATATGAAACATAAATAGTCAATAGTAACGGCATCTTTTTCTTTTCCTAATATATTTTTTCCGGTAAATTAACACATAGTTTACCTCTGAAAAACTGGATTTGCCAGGATTTTAAAAACACTTGATACCCTCACGATGAAATCCAATGATACACTGAAATGGATCGCGTTCCTGGTCAGCCCTTCGATGTGGCAGCATTGTAGGGCTGACCAAGATGCTCTTCATATAGCGATTTGTATAACTATGGGCTGACCAACAGCATGGGGCTGACAAAGGTTTAAAGGATATGTAAAATTTTTATTTTCAGAAAAAATCTACCCCTCTGATGGGCCTATTAATAAAATCATACCACTGAAGAGTATTCCGAAAAGTATATACCTAAATATATTCGGGAAGTGCTGGGTGGACCAACGCCCCGTTAATATACCGGGCTCACCAATATGCAATGAACAAATATATATATATATATATATATATATATATATATATATATATATATATATATATATATATATCAGGCCAGGGGACTGGAGGTCCTATCCGGGAAGCCAATGTGGCCTAACGGACGGGGTTGACGGACTCCTGGTCAGTGGCAGAAATAAGTAGGGTGAGGGGAACTAAAACCCCCAAAAGCCCTGCAAAACATGCCACCGCGGACCAGCCTACCCAAGCTAAGATGTAAGGAATCGTGTCGACAGCTGAATGGCTGCGAACGATCCCCTTGAGGAACCGGGCGAAACCTCATTGTAACTAGCCTTCCTCTGGTAATGCGGGGCTCTGCTAGAGGTGGCCAACCCTTCCCTTGCTACTCGTAGGAACATACATGGACACTAAACGAATGAATAAAAAACCAACCAATCCCGAGGCTGGACAGCAATGCTCACCTCAATTTAGGGCGGGGACTGGGGATGAACAGAAATGCTCACCCCAAGCTACCGCTCAGAAAGAGGCTGGGCATAGCAGACCACCGCGCGATGCAACGCAAAGGCCAAGGCGTAAGCGTATCAGCGGCGCCGAGGCCAAGAGGAGGAAGAGAGCGAAAGAGGCAGAAGTGGCAGCAACTATGAGTGCACCCTCCACCTCCCCCACTCCATCCTCAACAACAAGGGCACCTCTTGCAGAGGGCGCCAAGAGCTCCGCCTTGGAAAAAGGCAAGGAACCAGCTGCCACCGCAGGAAAGCGCCCTCACGCGAGTACCTCCACGGAGGGAACTCCAAGAAGGTTGAAGAAGCTGCGCAGCGACAGAAATGTCGCTGCACCTTCCAAAACCTTCGTGGAAGCCGCCTTGAGACACCTCAAGGTAGCCATCATAGATGAGACTAACCCGTACGGTAAGGTTACCGCAGAACGAGAGAGTCTCATCAAAAAACAACTGTTGGAGGAGCTGGACAAGATCATCTTCTCTGCCTCCAGCAACAACAGCAAACCGCCCACGTTCAAGTCGTGGACATACTCCGGTGAAATCATCAGAGTGGTCTGCGATGACGACGTGACGCTAGAGTGGCTGAAGAAAGCCACAATGAATATCAAGCCATGGGAGGAGGCATCACTTGCGGTCGTCAGTGTGGATAAGCTCCCAAAGCTTACCAAAGCCTCACTCTGGATCCCGGAGGACGTCCACAAGACGACATCCGGTGAAAAGGAGAGGGTGCTGGGTCGGCTAAAGGCGCAGAATCCTGATCTAAAGGTAGCAAGATTGTGCATCTTCCATCATGAGGTTGAGATGAACCCACAAGGACACCTCTTCGTCTTCGGGATCGGAGAAGATGATATGGCTGTCCTGAAGAAGAATTCGATAAGGTTAAGCTACGCGTTTACCTCACTGACTATTAGGGCAACAACAAAAGAAACAGAGGGTACCTCTGAAGACCCTAGGTCCTTGGAAGTTGAACCACCTAAAGTGGATATTGACCCCAAAGCCACCATGGGTCCCGAAAAGGAAGTCGAAGCATCTGAACAGATGATATTCGATGACCTGACGGGGGAGGCACCCAAAAACAACGAGGCCACCTCCCCCTTAGCAGGAGAGCAGATGGACCTCTGAAGATAACTTTGTATCCAACAACTGTCTCATGGGCAAGGACGTTGGAAAAAAAGTAAAAATAATATAATGCAACCTCCAACACAAAAAGGCGGCAACGGCAACACTATGTCGCCACCTTGATGTATTGAAGGAGGCAATAGCTTTGATCCAGGAGCCCTGGATAATAAAGACCAAAATTAATGGTTTCAGTAGTTTAACTGGTCAAATTTTCAGCTTACCAAGCATCCAGCAACCTAGGACGGCTGTCTACGTTTCTTGGAAATACAGAGCGTTTCCGATGGCACAGCACCTCAGATCTCACTGCGGTCAAAGTTGAATGTCCAGTTGGGAAAGGCAAATATATGGCGTTGATAATCGCATCGGTGTACCTCCCTTCAGATGCAGCCACCCTACCACCGACCAGAGAAATGGAAGTACTAGTGGACCACTGCCTCAACCAGAGAGTGGAGCTCATATTGGGTTGCGACTCAAACTCTCACCACGTGAACTGGGGCAGCAAGGATATCAACGCCCGAGGTAAGTCACTATACGAATATATAATACAGAAAGATCTAACAATCTTGATCAGAGGCACGGAGCCAACATTTATTAATGCCCGTAGCCAAACGTTGAAAGATATCACGCTCAAGACAGCCGAAATATTAAACAAAATCCAAGACTGGCAAGTCTCGGACCATATCTCTATGTCAGATCACCGCTGGCTGACCTATACGGTAAGCCAGGATCTCAGAACTACTGTAGAATCCCGTGACCCGAAGAGGACGGATGTAGCTCTCTACAATCGACTCTAAAGAGGAGCTTTACGGGAAACAGAGGTCCTGACTCCTGGCAACAATGAAGAACTGGAAAGGTGCACAGTATCTATCCACAACAAAATAGACACTGCCTATGTGGATGGTTCAAACGCATGGCACAACCAACACATGGTGGTGCCCTGAATTGGAACACCTCAGGAAGACAGCGAGAACAACCTTTAACAAGGCAAAACGTACAAGACTCGAAGAGGACTGGGTTATATATCAAGCCAACCTCAGAGAGTTCAAAAAAGTCTGCAGACGAAAACAAAGAGAAGCCTCGAGAGCCTATTGTGGGGCAGTCGAAGACTTTCCACTAGCTTCTAGGCTACAGAAGGCACTCTCAAATGACCACCATAAGACTATCGGCATCCTGACGAGGTAAAATGGCGACAAAGCCGCCAACCTCCAGGAGAGTGCTGAGATTCTTATGGAAACTCACTCTCCAGGTTCTGTCTTTCCTGGAACGGCGAACTGGACGGATGTACCAATAACACCCTCACAATATGACTGGCAATATGCTAGTACAGTAATTGATGAGGACAAAATAAGATGGGCTATATCACCCCCTTCAAGTCACCAGGGCCTGACGGTATAAGACCACCATAAGACTATCGGCATCCTGACGAGGGAAAATGGCGACAAAGCCGCCAACCTCCAGGAGACTGCTGAGATTCTTATGGAAACTAACTTCCCAGGTTCTGTCTTTCCTGGAACGGCGAACTGGATGGATGTATCAATAACACCCTCACAATATGACTGGCAATATGCTAGTACAGTAATTGATGAGGACAAAATAAGATGGGCTATATCGGGCTTTTCTCCCTTCAAGTCACCAGGGCCTGACGGTATAAGACCAGCCCTACTTCAGTGGGGACTGGACACTCTTATGCCACACCTGGTTGGAATATTCAGAGCCTCTCTAGCTCTGAGGTATATTTCCAGTAAGTGGAGAGAAGTAAGAGTAGTATTTATACCCAAACCAGGTAGGATGGACTACACCCTACCAAAAGCATTCCGACCAATTAGGATCACATCGTTTTTCTTAAAAACCATGGAGAGGCTATGTGAGCAGTATATAAGAGATGAAGTACTTGTTAACAACTCACTTCATCCAAATCAGCATGCATATACCCCGGGAAGGTCTACTGATTCGGCCATTCACCATGTGGTTGGCAGAATCGAGAGATCATTGGACAACAAAGAATCCACCCTAGGTATATTCATAGATATTGAGGGAGCGTTTGATAAAACAACCTTTCCAACAATTACCCAGCAACTACACTCCAGGAATGTACCCCTGGTAGTAGGAGAATGGATGCTCCAGATGCTCTCTAGCAGAGCAATAAGTATTAATGTAGAAGACATCACAGTTAAAGGACTGGTCATGAGGGGATGTCCACAGGGAGGGGTCTTATCACCCCTTCTCTGGAACATAGTTCGGGATACCCTAATTAATCACCTTAACAAAAATGGATTCTCCACAATTGCATACGCAGATGACATAGTTATCTTGCAGACCGGCAAATTTGTAAACACACTGTGCGATAGAGCGCAGGATGGGCTCAAATTGATAGAAACATGGTGTAAGGAACACTCACTGTCGATCAATCCCAAGAAGACTGAGATGGTTCTTTTCACCAGGAAAAGAAGTTTAACGGGCTTAAAACCTCCCGAAATCTTCAAAAGCCAACTGAACTTCTCTGAAGAGGTGAAATTCCTTGGTATTATCCTCGACAAGAAGCTAACATGGAACTCTCATCTACAGAGTAGAGCAAAAAGAGCATACGTGGCTTATGAGCAATGTCGGAGGACAGTGGGACGCGCATGGGGTCTTTCACCCCGTGTAGTCGCCTGGATCTACACTGCAATAATAAGACCTATGTTAACGTATGGAGCCATTGCATGGGGACCGAAAGTTCTACAAGCAACAACCATCCAAAAATTATATCAAATACAGTGACTGGCTTGTTTAAACATCACAGGAGCCATGAGAGCAACACCAACCGCGGCAATGGAATTAATCGCGGGTCTGACCCCTCTGGATCTGTACGTTAAGGAGGTTGCGTTAATGGCCATGGTACGATTGCACACGGCTGGTGTAAACCTAGAAGTAGGAATGGGTCGATTGAGGCTGGGCCTATGTCGGGAAGCGCTTACTGCGCAACCTCTGCTGCAGGCAACAAGTGATGCAATTGAACCCAGGTTTGTGTTCATTAAACCCTACAAAATACAAATTAAGCAGAACACAGAGTCAGATGCTACAAATGCAATACGGATTTATACAGATGACTCAAAAACCAAAGGAGGTTCAGGATGTGGAGTGTACTCCAGATCACTAAGCCTAAGAATTAAATGGGGAATGGGAAGAAATACCAGCGTGGTCTAAACAGAACTGGCTGGTATCTCAATCGCCACAAAAGAAATAACCAAGAAAAGAATTTCTGGCAAAAACATAACAATCTGCACTGATAGCAGACAAGCACTATTAGCCTTGAACAGACACCGTGTTACTTCAGGGCTAGTACTAGAGTGCCACCAAGATTTAGCCAAAGCCTCCGTAGATGTTAACATTATCCTGAGGTGGGTTAAAGGGCACGAAAGAAGTAAAGGTAATCGCATTGCCGACTCTTTAGCCAAGGAAGCGGCTGGACTAAGAATTTTAGGACCAAGTGGCACCCACGGCTTGATGACTTCGACAATTGCGGAACTAGTCAAATGTTACACCCATGCCCAATCTTTAAAGAGATGGGATGAAATCAAAGGATGTAATCTTGCCAGGATCACCTTGGGCGACCCTGGGAAGCTGGCGCCGAAGAAATATCTGGCGATGACCAGGAAAAATCTACGCCTTACAGTAGAATTTCTGTCTGGCCACTGTCAGCTAAGGAAACACCTACATAATATGGGGCTAGTGGACACAACTCTATGCAGGATGTGTGAACAGGAAGATGAGACTGTCAGGCATGTCCTGTGCGAGTGCCCGGAGTTATTGTCAATGAGAGAGTGTGTTTGGCGAGTCTTGGCCTACACCTGCCGATCTAAAGGAGATGTCTTCCAGCGACCTGTCCACCTTCCTGGAAAGGACAGGATGGACGACGACCTAGGAGGACAACTCCTCGGGAGGATGTACAATGGGTCACATGTGGCCTAAGTGCGTGGGCTTACACTCACCCTCCCTACTCTACAGATATATATATATATATATATATATATATATATATATATATATATATATATATATATATATATATATATATATATATAAATAGATGAGTACTTTTTGATCATTCCCATATGATTTCAATTTAAGAGCCACCGGTAGAGACAGCTGTTTCAGCCTATTGGGCATCATCAGTACTAGACAGGCGGTCCTCTATTGAAGACAAAATAAGAAAAACCAAGAAGGTACTTGATAAAAATAGCTGCGTAAACGCAAGCTTTGGCACTGACATAAAAAAACTAAGCAAACTTGCCAAGTTTTTTATGTCAGTGTTGGTATATATATATATATATATATATATATATATATAACAACAACTAATCATTCGCATGATCTACACAGTATTGTAAAGAGCTTGTTTGGAAATCATTCGTTTTTTCTTTCTTTGGAATATTCCCGCGTTTTTTCGTATAAATATGGAAAATTAGAAAGCCGAAACCTTTCTTTCCGAAAGATAATGACCTTGACTCATAAATTTTCAGTTCACTGTACTTCTAATTGAAATTATGCCTACCTTTTTTCAACAATCAGGAAAAGCTTCATAATGATATCTAGTGGATGGTAATACCAAAAGTATTATGACAAATTCTAAGAGTGTGCAGTAATGAGTAATAGAGATATACAAGTTCGACGCCATTCCGTATGGAAAAATGCGTTTGAGCGGGTCCATTTTTGCCTTCAATCGAAACCTTGTGAAACACCCGCATGGGTGTTTCGAAAGACAGTTCTTGAAGAGTAGAACATTTGTTGAAAACAGTTTCAATTTTTGAAACTATAGCATCAATTTTCATAGTATCAGTTGAGCGGTAAAAATATATAATGAAAATATTTAAAACATCAAATGAAATACATTTATGTATGACAACGGTAAAAATAAAAACACCAATAAAAATTAATTAGCGCTTTGGGGCGACTTCATTGATTCCAGTGGCGCATTTGCTTTTTCAGCTGCAGGAAAACCCGGAAAAATCTGCAGCACCACATCATCTGAAGATCTTGATCTGCCAATGTTCTCTCTCTCATAAAAACAGCGTTCATCACATGAAAAAAAAGTTCGAAAAATTTTTTATTTTTCAATATATGACAGCCGTCAAAATAAGGAATTGAAAAAATGGTTCCATAAGATTGATATTTATTGAAACTGAAAGAATTGTAGATTATTACTAACGAAAAATTGTTCTTCAAAAAATCAATATTTGCATTATTTCGCAGACAGTGCAATCGTTTATTTTTTTAACGAAAAAAATATCAAATTGACAATTTTTGGTAACTTCGATTGTTCACTATTGAAGAAAAAATTGAATATTCAAAATTTCTAACACATTCAAGTAATAAATTCAGAAAATTAGAAAAATTCCGGTCTTCAATTTTGAAAACCATAAAGGTCCTTATGAAAACTTTCAACTATGGAAAAATTGTTGATTATTGAAAGTTAAACTGAGAGAAAAAGTTCAGTAATATTTATTTGCCAGCGGATTATAATTCATTCAACAAACCACTGTGATGTATTCATGTAAAATAAGAACAACAATAAAAAAAACACTGCAAGTCAAAGTATTTTATTTTCGAATAATAATATCGAAAATATTACTTCAACCAAATTGGGCATCGCTGAACCACTCGCTGTGCTATAGTTTGAGTAGGCAAAAACCAAATCATTACACCTTCTGCTTTCCAAACTTGTTTTTCAAAGTTTGAACTTCTGCGAAAATCTTCTTGGTCGATCAATTTTTTCAACTAATTTTTAGCAAACTCAAATTCTGTGAAATGTCACTTGTCAACTAAGCAATGACATATTTACCTCTAACCGCAATCAATGATTACCACGAACTGATCGTAATCCCAGTGAAGCAGAAATAAATGTTTTGAATTTCTCCACATAATCCAGTCATTTAAGCTTAAATTATGTAAGAATCTCGGAATTCGAGATACCCAGCTGTAAGTCTGTGAATACTCGTATATTGACACCCTAGAAGTTGTCTCAAAATCTACATATGGTAGGGTGTAAGCAACTGTTAAATTTAAAGGTCAAAGGTCACAAAAATCGTTTTTTTGCGCTTTTTTTGGAAATTTCTCATTTCCTATGGGTTTCTTGCTATTTGTATCTATCATCAATATTGTAGAATACAAAATTCTCTACAAATTTTGTTTAAAAAAAACTTTTATACGGTGAACCGTTTTCGAGATAGAGGGCGGAGAGCGCGCGGTCACAGCATCACTTCAGGTCAACCGGTGCCTCCGGTCGAAAACGCGCCATATATAGTTGATGAACTATCGATAAATCAATGATTATAAATATTTTTCAATTTTTATTAACTATTATATTATATTTTATCATTTTCTTCATGCATTAAATCTATATCTATTCAATAATACTGATAACCGTTTACTAAAATTAAAAAATAATTAAGAGAAAAACATCAAGTCGCTGTGACACAACTTCTGCGCTGTTACGTTTCAATTTAGCACTAGATCAATACTGCTCTTATGTGACCTTTCAAAACGCTACCTTACCTTTTAAGATCTTTATTCAAAGGATATTAACAATGTAATTAAGTTACAAGTAGATTTTATTAATTTAACATCATAGTAATGGGAATCTTCCGTTCCATAGAAAACCATACCTGAAATATACAAGAATAAATGTATGCTCCCTGACTAACTGCTTGACCAGTACTTACGCATTCTCCTATTGCCAATCGACGTTGGAGATCCGAAATTCCTCGTTAGGTTGAAATAGTTGTTATTGTTTGTTTCTCAGTTTACTTCGCCTATCATTTTCAGCCGTTGTCTGCCTTATTCTCTATACCTTCCCAAGGATATTTCTTGCATAGATTGTTATTCATCACTTCCAGAAGGATTACTACATATTAGAGTCATATCGCCTGAAAAACAATATTAGTTAGCTCTGGGTTTCTGAATACTGTTTGATATTTTCGGTAAATATTCTGCATAATAAGAATGCTTAAATATTTGTACTGAAAGGGAAGGATGTGGCGACTTACCTTATATGTTTCTATTCCATCGCATGGATAAGGATTGGTAAATAGTTGAAAATAGGTTGGAACAATATTTTTGTACATTCTAATACAAGGTTAAGAGACAGCTGTTGGTTGACATCTGCCGAACTTTCGTAGTGTCGTTCCGTCGACTTACACCGAACTAGTTCTACAGTTGTTCACGGGTGAGGGATTGATCGGCTAATCAAGTTGTCAAGGGTTGTTTTAGGGTTGCATTGCTTGAGAAGGAGTTTTGATAGGTCATGGACTTGTTGATATTGTCTCAAGTGGCTGTGGAGGAATTGATAGATATATGATGTGCACAGCGCCCCCTTGGTGCTTGTAGTGTAGATTGGACGCACTGTGGCAACAACTGGTTAGCTGTCAGATGTGGCAGTCTCCTTAGTATTCGGAAGTTGGCCTTCGATGAGCTTGGTTCGGAGTTCAAAGCGTACCATCAGACTGATTGTAGGATATATTTGGTTGTATTTGTGCCATCCTTCACTGGGATTATTTCTAAAAGTCAGGATTGTATAGTGGAAGACTGATTGGTCATTTTGGTGTGGATATTTGCAGTCTGAAACTTAAGCTCTTTTGAGGATTTGTGGTGGTTACCGAACTCGTGCCAGGTGGAAGGATTTCCGAAATTGGATTCATAAGAAACAGAAGGCCCTTAGTCACTCATCAAGTCCCAGTAGGACTTCCGTGCAGAACACCGCACACGAAGAAACGTATAGAAAACCCCTTGGCCAGGGGTTTTTCTTCTTCTTTCCTTTTTTTTATTTTATCTTTCTGGATCTTATTTGGTGATCCATTTCTGGTCCAGCTTGTCGTGCCCTACAGGGTGATCTATCTTGGTGGTGCTACAGGGTGATCCATCTCCGCCGTACTACAGGGTGATCCATCTCAGCAGTACTACAGGGTGATCCACTTCCGTCGAACCACGGGGTAGCCTTACAACATATACCGGGTGGCCCAAAAGGAGCACGCAAGTTATAATTGATTTAATATTTGTGATATACTGGGATATTTAAATAATTGTTGCCCTTCTGTTTATTGATACCTGTTTGATATGGTGTTTGTTTATCGTTTATTGATTAAGAGTTTGTCTATTGATACCTGATTGATATAGATATTTGTGAAACGGAAATTGAGGTATATTCTTCCTTTCACGTTTGCTAGTTGACACCGATGCCCCTACGCCTGAGCTCACGCGACGCAAACGAATTTGTCATACCATCCGATACTAGTATTTACGATTCCACCTACTCAATTTTCGTGGTAGTTTTACTCGACGTATTGTAGTTTTTTTGAGCGTCGTTACTACCGTAATTTATGGCTGATTGAATTCGTGGTTATATACACCGCGCTCTTGTATTGTCATTTGAACATCGCGTAGTAGTGTGAATTTTGCATTGTTGTCTTAGAAGCGTTGTTGGTTAATCCATGTAAGTTAGGATTACTGAATAAATCATATTGGGGATTTTTATCTTTTATTTCCAATATTAATTGGTAAGTTATTGATATTGTGAGTTACTAGGGTATCTGGAGGATTAAATTTACCTGGCGCCCATTAAGATCTATTTGAAATTTGCTGAGTTGTTTAACCCACTCCCGTCTCCACTGTTTAGCTTAGCCGCGGATACCCATCTGTCTTATTTGTTACCGACAGATGATTTAGTCTCCTCTTGTGGTTTGTGAGGTGACAGCGCTTTTTAAAAAGGGAAAAAAATCATTTTTTAAAGTTTTCGAGAAACTGACAAATTTGGATGAACTAGCTGCAGCATTTGAGGAAGAAAATTGTTCGGCCCAGAGATTATTAGAGACTGGAACTCAAACCTTATTGGCAGTCTATATTGCTCCGAAATCTGTGAAAAGTCTCGATCATCTTCGTTATATGCATTACGTCAAGTCTACAAAACTTAATAAACCTGTGCAGCTTTCAAATATTCCACCAACAAGTGCAGCTGCTCATCAACATTTCAACCGTGTATATTATCAAGTTCAAACTTGGTTAGGACATGATTTGGAACACCAGGTATGGGGTTGGGCAATGCGAAACGATTTTCTGGAGCCTATCATGACAATTTTACCACCTGCTCCAGAAGATTTGCTGAATACAATTTTCTGCAACTGCAAGAGTGGTTATGGTTCGCGATGCGGATGCAGGAAAGCGGGCTTGCAATGCTCTTTAGCTTGTGGCCAATGTAATGGGCAAGCTTGTCTCAATGCTCTACCATATCAGAGCGACATTAACGAAGATGGAACCTTTGACCCCGAAATCATAGAAGAACTTGAGACAGATGTCGTTGAAGACGATAATGAAGACCAGTTTGAAATTTAGCAGCAGCCAACAGACGACGATGAAGAGGAAGAAGATGATTAAAATTATAAATTGTAGTTTTTGTACCCTTTATTCCATTTCTCTACTTTCAATAAAAATAAATGTATTCAATGATATTTTTTAATAAAAGGATTAATTCATAATTTATTTGTTTTTTTTTCATCATGTAAGAAGTTATAAATATTAATTAGGTTAAAATTCAAATATAATTCCTATATTTTCATTAACAATTCTGCAATTACATGGGCAGGTAAGTGTTGTTAAATGAATTAATACTGAATAAAAAGTGGATAAGTTAGGAAAAAAATGATAAAATATAATATAATAGTTAATAAAAATTGACAAATATTTATAATCATTGATTTATCGATAGTTCATCAACTATATATGGCGCGTTTTCGACCGGAGGCACCGGTTGAACTGAAGTGATGCTGTGACCGCGTGCTCTCCGCTCTCTATCTCGAAAACAATTCACCGTATAAAAAATGTTTTCAAACAAAATTTGTAGAAAATTTTGTATTCTACAATATTGATAACAAATACAAATAGCAAAAAACCCATAGGAAATGAGTTTTTTCCAAAAAAAACCGCAAAAAAACGATTTTTGTGACCTTTGACCTTGAAATTTATCAGTTGCTTACACCTTACCATATGTAGGTTTTGAGGCAACTTTCAGGGTGTCAATATACAGTATTTACAGACTTACAGCTGGGTATCTCGAATTCCGAGGTGAACTTACTTTAATGACTGGACTAACAAATATAATCGTATGATCCAATTTTATCTACTCAGAAACAAATGGATTATGTGAAACATTATTCCTTAGAACTTCAAATATATCATATTTCTCATCAATATCTCATTCGATTCCTTAAGATTTATTGAAACACATATCTTTCGAATCGATACCAGAAATGTCTTCAAGGAATGAGTGGAGAGATATAGTTTGAAAGCGCCAGATTCAAATTTTTAATTGGTTCGTGAAAGAAAATTTCCCCGTTATTGAAAATTCGCTTGAAAGCTTATCGGAGTTACCAATCAATCATGAACCGACGTCTGAAACCGAATAGAGTCGTGAACACTGTAAAACGAAACGGGAATTTTGAAACCCTTTTGACTCCTAAAAGGATTATTAATGGTCCGATAGTTTCTAGAGGATCGTTAGTTTATACCGGAGTGGATTAATTTTCATTCAGTTTCAGCCTTGATTTGTAGTTGGTTCGAACACACGTTGAAAACGGACTGGAACTCACTCTTGGAAATATTTTAATGGACTGCTCCAGCATTTGAATTAATGAAATGGCAGGGGAGTTATTTCCATAATTGTCGCTTGTCTTTTCAGTCCTTAAGTGAAATGTCAATCATTGAGAATGCTGATTGTTATTGGTGAACGTTCATTGAATTGGATATTATTGAATTATTCATGTTCGATCAAATTGAATGCTTTCATTCTGGAGTTGTTTGAATATTACACTGTGAAAAATGATGAAGGATTCAAAAAGATTGATGGCCGTAGTAATAAGCCTGGCTGAGACCTCAAGCTCGCTTGATTCCAAATGCGTTGTAAACATAATCAGTCTAACGTCTGCTTTGAAGTAGATCTTCCACATTGATGGCTCAGGACCTTTGAGCTGAATTTTTGAGTACAGAACCTAGCTTTCTGTTTGGCAAGTACCACTATAACCTACAATAATTGTATCCACAAACAAATACTAATCGAATATTTACAACTTTCATTGTTTCATTCTTGTTCTTACTGCCCAACGAAAACTTTTTCATGGCTGTACCATACACCAAACTTCTACTTTATCTCATCACTTGAGTGTAGTTTATGAACGCTCCCATCAATTCACAATGAACGAAAGTGAAAGTTTGAGAAAGAATCGAGCCATGATGTTGAGTAAGAAATGCAATAGCTTCTTCAGGAATATTACTGGAGTTTTTTCCTAACACCAAATCGTTATTTTTAACACCTCGACACGTGTTTCGATCACCAAGTGATCATCTTAAAACTGTTTTAATCTTTCTCTTTGAAGATGATCACTTGGTGATCGAAACACGTGTCGAGGTGTTGAAAATAACGACTTGGTGTTGGGAAAAAACTCCAGTAATATTAATTACTACACCAAAGGTTCCAAACAGTGCATCATAAGCTTCTTCAGGAGTGTTTTTTTTTCAAGGGCGAAACACAAGCACTCCTGGAAAATCCTCAAGACACCCTTTGAGCAGAGCCTGTGCGGAAGTTGTGATTCACATTGGATTTGAATCGCTGGAGATGAAATCCATTTGGGAAAACTTTGTCAGAAAGTTTATTAATTCTACACAAATGCCGTTCTCTAAATGGAAGAGTTCTCAAACAGTAAAATTCGAGGTGTACCTCGAGTTGTACTTAGAAAAGATGAGCAGCTACAGTTCTGATAGGTGCCACTGTTGGTGGATTCAAATATGCTGTGAAAGTATCTTTAGAAGAGAGACGAATCTCCAACATTTCTTCGATGTTCCAGACCATCAAAGTTGCAAGTGATGTTGTCATCTCCAATCAGGCGTATGGCTCTTCTCTGGATGGAATCCAGCAGCTTTAGGGTATGTTTGGGGGCGGAGCTCCATACAGCATCAAAAGTTGCTGAGGTGTGTACAGTTCTATGGTTCGGAACAGTGTTTCAAGCTTTTGAGAAGTAGCCTTTGCAATTCCAGCGATATAATTATTCCAAGACATATTGGTGTCTATTTTAACCACATTTATCTTATTGGAGGAAACCGATGCCTGGAATGTGAATGTGATGACGAGATGTGCTGTCATCAGCAAAGCAATATATTGGATCCTTGTGTTTTTTCAATAAGTCGTTAATATACAATGAAAAGCTGGTTGGAGACAATATGGATCTCTGGAGGACACCAGCGTTGATGGTGAAAGTATTTGAGAGATATCCATTGACGGCCACTTGCAGGGAACGTTCTTTCAGGAAGCTGAGGAGCCATACACAAAAACGATTCGACAAGCCATAGCATCGGAGTTTATCCAGCAAACCCTCATGCCACATACTATACTTCACACGCCTGAAAACGCTTCTGAATAGAGAAACCCGTGTTGTGTTTTTGTAAAACAATATATTCAATTGATTTTTCCCCAGTTAATGCGCGCTATTTGACTTATGTTTAGTTTACACGAGTATGTGATATTATGAATAAAATTAATGACTATCAAGGCTGTGTATGAGAATTGTGCAGTCACTTTGTAGAAAGGTTACATACAAGTCTATAATAACACTTGTACCAAATTGAAAATACGAGCAACTGATGTACTCCAAATTTATTTGAAAGCGTCTCGTTGCTACAATGGTTGCTCAAAAATTACTTACAAACTACTATTCAAAAAGGCGGGTTTGCTGTCCTTTTTCATTTCTTACTGCCTGAACCACTGTACATGCTGTTTTTTGCGAGTGCATTAGCTTAGGATGTGGAGGTTAAGCAAACGGGCCACCCAATGCCTGCTTCCAGGTAGCCCCGCTGGATACGGACATGACAGAATCACTTGTGGTTCTATTATCACTTAACGGAATTGCATCTCAACGATGGCTCAATCCTAAGGTGTGTGTATCCGTGCCGAGAGGATGAATGACACTGAGCCTATCAGCGGTCTCTACAGAACCTTCGAGATACCGTGCGCTCTCTCGTCGTAGCATCGCCTTGTCACGGTGATTCGGGGCATTGCCGTGAATGATCTTTTATGGACAGTGTGAACCTAAAGAATTTTTCTGAGGCTGAATCTATAGAGAAGATGGACCTCCCTGTAAATTTAGATCAGGAGCGAGTCTACAGATGAGATGGATGTCGAGTTCATGACTCCAACTTACCTTCTTGTGAATTTAATTCAAGAGCGAGAGCTCCCAACTCTCCAATTCCTGATCCAATAACTGAAAAACAAAGGTTTGGTGGTGCAGCCAGGAAACGACTGAGTCGACTCCTAAAGAGCAGAGTTCTTTATTGAACATCCCTGCACCAAATTCTTGAGCGGCGTACGCAGAATCTGTCTCAGGTGGAGAAACAAACCACACATGAGCAGGTTAGCAAACGTTTGCGCTCAAATGATAATTCTTCAAAAACAGAGGCGAAAAAGCCCTGCACTGTTGAGTCCAAGGCATCGTCAGGTGTAGCTGACTTGCAAAAACCCTCATTTGGGGAAGTTGTCGCAAGTATCAAGGTAAGAATCTTGCATCTTGACTATCCGACTAGCTCATTAACGATGAAACCGCAGAGCATATACATTGTGCCTGCTCCGCTGGGGACCGAATCAGGTTTTGAGAGTTCGGCAGAGCCGTACTCCTACCATCTGACCTGGAAGACCACTCACCATACAAACTAATCGGATTCGTTTAGAAGGGTTTATTTGATCGAGTGTAAAAAGGTGTGAGCCACAATAAACCCTTGCGGATTGCGGTGGAGGGTCGAATAGACCCACTCACTTTGGTCCTAACGTAACCTAACCTAACTATACAAAAGTGGTGCACACATTTTACAACTGAAGGCTGGACCTCAGGTCTGATGAGTTTTGGAGTAGGGCGATTTTGGCAAGAAAAATCAGTCAATAGGGAAGTTGTAGGCGGAGTCATGGCCATACAGAATTAGGAATGGCAAGAGAAGCTAGACTTAAACGTTGAGCATTTGTTGAAACCCAATAATTGTATAGAAAGCGCAATAGCAAAGTTTTATAACATTCTGGTAGAAAACTCTGACCGTATACTCACAAGAAAAAGATTGCAGTTTTCTAATTGTTAATATGTGTTTCTTGTGTAATGAATAGGCTTCACAACAAAGAATATTACTGGAATTTCATCCCAACACCAAACCGTTATTCTTAACATCTCCCAACGGTTATTTTCAACATCTCGATCACCAAGTGATCATCTTCAAAAGAAAGATTACTCACTTGGTGATTGGTGTTAGGATGAAATTCCAGTAATAATCATTACTGCACCAAAAGTTCCAAACAGAGCATTACAATGACAACAAAGTATTACTAATAATGAGAAGGGACATTGCCAAATATTTGCCCGGTCGGAAGCCGGTCGGTTCGACATGGGCGCTTTGTTTACTCACTCGAATTAACCACTGTGTTGGTCGGTGGTTCAAACCCCAGGCTAAACGATCCATTTTCACTTTATATCGTCCAACCTGTGTTAGGTTTCACACGTTGAAACGTACGACCTCGTTAATCTTCATCTTACACAAGTTTCGACTTCAGAGGATTGTCGTTCGTAGGAGAACGACAGCTGGTTAACGAAAAAACAGATTTCAAACTCAGGAAAGGAAAAATTGAAATTCTCACAATTTTATGATCATATGAGTAGTCTGGACAATTGTATTATTCTATTGAAGGGATGAAATTGTGGGCTCCTAAGCTGTGGAACTTCCAACTTGAGTTCCATTAAGAGCCTATGAAATAAAATCATCATTTCAAAGTATTTCTAGGAAAGCAACATACGCATACAAAAATAATCATCTATTATTATGGTTCACGCAGATCTATGTGTGAGATTCCAGAAGACAGTGCCAGAAATCTATAAATCCAGTAGTTTAAGTCGGCTAAACATGAATTTCTGGCAGATTACAGTTTATCCCCATCAACTCGAAAGAGACACTAGGTCGAGAAAGATCCAACTTTAAAACTGGAAACAGTTGCCAACTATTCATCTTCGGATTAATTGCGGAGAAACGGTCCGGGCTTTTACAAAGTTGAAATTTCCCAGAGACTATTAGCGACCTTCTACTGGTTGATTTGTACGAGAATCATTGAGATTATGTCGCTATAATCTTGTAGCTATAATCTTGTAGTAATATGCACCGATGAACTATTGCATGGCTTTTAATTATATTGGCTTAATATCGAAACCAAACTGAAGATGAAATAGATACCAATTTCTAAATTGATGGGGAACCTGATTATTAATTGTCAACAATGATTATTAAAATTCAATTTGGGATCAATAGTGAATAATATGTTAATGCGATTTCATCATCGGAGTAACAAAGAACATAAAAAAGTTTTGGAATTCTACTTTCCCATCATATAAAAAAAAAAAGCCTATACAAAGATACTTAGATCATGAAAAGAAGTAACTTCCAGATCAAACTGGAGGAAAAGCCCAGAAGTTATTCTCTCTATCAAAAATATACTCCTTACAATTTAGTCATCCCAACTTCTTCATTAAGTCTTTCTGGAAACATGTATCACCTCATCAACCATCTCAAAGACATTCACACTCATTTTTGTTCCCCAACTATTGTGATGACAAACAAAAACACTGAATGGAAAAAAAGTTCTTGAAGCTATCGTAATTTCTGTTCTCTCTCGAAATCGATACATATTTTCATAATTTTCTCTTGAACAATACTTATTTTCTTTTTTTTATTTATGTCATCACAAATTCACAAATTTCACCCAAAATGATAGACATATCTGAGTTCCTTTTTGAGATTTGAAAATGATGAGTAATTGTTTTAATCAGTCTGGAAAACAAGTGTATGTGAAAGCATATGTGAACATGTGGAATGAAGAATTCCATAAAATTCAAATCTAGTTTCAACTAGCCTACTGAAAAATTTTCAATCATTTCATTTTTTGTGAAATTCAGGTAAAAAATGTCAACTATATTAATGGGTTTTGAATAAATAATCATCTCTCATAACTTACATTAGTAATATAAAACATGATCACCAAAATAATCGACTATGACAACTTGATCAATATGCTGTAAAAATTACCAGCTACTGGTGATTGCTTTTTGATACAAAATCTATACCAGCATTCCACTACAAATCTCCTGTAGAGGATGGTATATTTCCAGCTTCTCTTCAAAACGGACTGGAAACAATTTTACCTATTCTCATATAATTGTATAGAGCTAGTCTGGCGTGGAACTATATACCACTCAGTTGGTTGGCAGCAAGGGTGGTATATATACCTCGAAAAGGATACTTTCAAACCGGCAAATCGACAGATTCAGCATTGGACAACCTTGTAGAGCAAATCTCCTAATCCCTTGACAACAAGAAGATTGCGGTGGTTGTATTTCTCGATATTGAAGATGCATTTGACAATGCACTACCTAAATCTATAGGATCGTCTTTGGCTAGGAAAGTTATAGAATCGACCATAACTGGCTGGATCTATGCCATGCTCGTAAACAAAACTGCAACTACGACTCTTCAAGGCGAGGCCATTAGGTTCAGGGTTACCAGAGGCTGCCCTCAAGGTGGGGTACTATCTCTCCTTTTGTGGTCGCTCCTGATGAATAGTCTGCTTGGTGCCCTCGACAGAAGAAAAGTAGATCCGCAAGCTTATTATGCAGATGATCTTGTCATTTCGGCAAAGTCCACATCGAGAAGGGTAGCTTGTAATATCCTCCAAAGAACGATGGACGTTGTTCACAGTTGGTGCCTAAAGGAGCAGATGTCCGTCAACCCTAGCAAAACTGTGATAATCCACTTCACTAGGTGAAGAAAATAGGACGATCCAACGCCACTTTTCCTCAATGGTGTGATCATTCCATTTGGAATGGAGGTGAAATCTATTGGCATTATCCTTGATGAAAAACTTACCTGTAACGTTCACTTGGAAAAAGTTTTACACAAAGCCAGACTGTTCGTATAGACATGTCGAAGGATTTGTGGTTAAACTTGAGGTTCAGGTTCCAAACAAATCCATTGAATTGATGTGATAATTGTCAGACCAATGATCACTTATCGTGCAATTGCCTGATGGCCGGAGGCTTTACAGAAAACAGCCCAGGCGAAGCTCTCTGGCTTACAGAGACAGGCTTGTCTGGCCATCAGTACCACACTGTCAGCGGCCATGAAAATCCTTCTAGATCTACCTCATCTCCACATTTTGCTGGAGAGAGAGGCTAGATGGCCTCCATATAGACTCGTGCACATTGCCAATTGCACAGATCAATTTAATGCAGAATGCAATAGTCTGTTGGTTGACACTGGAAGTCACAATATTCTGGAAATGACCTCTGACTGTATACCTTCAACTGTCAACTACGAACTGCTTTATGAAGTACTGCTCCCAAGTAGAGAGGACAGAATCCTCCGGGAGAAAATATTAGGAGCAGATAGTTGTTGGTTCACAGATGGATCAAAAACACCTTTCGGTTCCGGTGCAGATGTTTTCAGTCGCAGACCCACGACAGGATCTGCCTAGGAACTCACGCGACTGTATTTCAAGCGGAAATTCACGCTATTGAATTGTGTGCGAACAGATTGGAAGAATCTAACCTCATATACAAGTCAATAAAATATTCTCGGACAATCAAGCGGTGTTGGAAGCTCTCGGTTCCTACGAAGCAACGTCTAAATTGGTAGCAAATTGTCGAAAACGACTCTCCTCGATAGGAAGACTCAACATATTGCCTCTGTTCCTGGAATAAGGCTGTCATTGGCATTGCTTTAGGCTTTGCCTAACAGATATTGAACACGTGAATAGCAAAAATATTTATGAACTTCTGGCAGAATCTTCCAGGACTGGCTCACTTCAAGGCTTTCATTTACCTTTCGAAACATGATACCAAACAGTTGTTGGACTACAGTAAAAGTGAACTACGATGTCTAACAGACCTTCTTACAGGTCACTGTCATTTGAATCATCAAATGCAAAGACTCGGACTGTCGAAAGACAGTGTGTGTCGCCTCTATTTGGAAAATGATGGAACAAGAGAGCACATACTTTGTGCCTGACCCGCTAGGGATCGAACCAGATTTTAAGAGTTCGGTTCCACCCATCTGACCTGAAAGACCACTCACTATACAAACTAATCGGCTTCGTTAAGCCTAACCTTACCTAACCTAACCTAACATAACCTAACCTAACCTAACCTAACCTAACCTTACCTAACCGAACCTAACCTAACCACTACAAGGTCTTAGAGACCTTGCATGAATAGTATTGTTTTCTTTTCAGTGTTATACATTACAATGCCATTTCTAATCATGAACAGAATTTGATAAAATTTTTGGACAGTGACGAAACATGATTTGCTAAATCCAGTGGGGTGAACATTATTTCAACAAAATTTATAAAAATGAATTGGTGCGATGGATAAATGGCATATTTTTCTGATTCCCTCATAACTTTTCCAATAACTAACGCAATTTGACTCAATTTTGCCATAAACCATTTTAGAGTTACGTGAATATATGGGTGCGACAAGATTGAAGATAAAATCACCGTTATTTTTGTATCGTGTCATTTTATCAAAAATCAATAAACTTCTGCTGTGAAAACGATGATTCATTCATAGAATTCGGTGTCCTAGTAGCCTTTTCCAATATTCATCTAATGACAAAACATTTCAATCGGTTGAAAAATATAGATCACATGAGAGTGCTACAATTTCAAATTTATCACACTTTATAAGTATTTTTTCTCAAAGTGCTAGATTATATCCATAATGAAGCAATCATCCAGACTGGGGACAAAAATAAACAAACAACCTTGATAGCCTGGAACAACCAAAGGAAGATTATTGAGTCGCCTTTTTTCCCATTGATGTTTATACATAGAGATATTTGACTGACTAATCGTGCTTGATTTCTCTCAGAGCCATTTAATATTGTTTCGAAGTTCAACTCAACATACTAGGTAATACCCTCTTCAGAAACTCCCAAGTTTGAAGAACGACGTTCTTCAAGAATGAATTTCACGCGTTGATATAATTTACAGAGAATTTATATCCAACGTAAATCACTACTACAGTATAGGCAATGCTCTCACGGCATTTGAGTATTTTGTTGCAGTGCTTGTTCATCTCCGTCAAATGCATTCTCAAGGTGTTACCGTACCATACATTTCTATAGTTAATCTCAGTTCACTGAAATGTGAAAAATTATTTTGTAAAGGCTTTCTTTAAACCTACACTATTCCACTCATCGTTTCATCTTCTCATTTATTTTTCATTTCTCCACTTTCCATCTCCATTTCCTACCAGAACTCATCAATTCCTAGAAAAGTTTTCCCAAATAATGAATCTTGGAAAGTCAGCATACTCACACCTAATACTGGTACCTGAAGAATCATTTTTATTCTTACCGAGAAATTCAGTTACAAAATATACATATTTCAAAGTTCTTGTGGAAGTATGTGTCATTCTAAAATTTCAATAAACAAGGTTTCCTAACGGGTAAACAATTATTATCTTCCTTTCTCTGGAAACAGAGGATTACCGCCCTGTAATAGAAAACACTCGGAATTAATTGCAGAGAAGCGGTTTACGCCCTATACATAGTTGATGCCTAGAATTTCGAGGCAAAATTAAGGGCGTTTCTCTGGTTGATTTGCTAGAAATCCCTTTAATCTTGAGTAATCTGGGAACAATTTGCATCCATAGCTCACAAAACTAATACTGCAAATCGGTACTGCACTAGTTTATTAACATTCGTTATGATAGCTATTCGGTATAGTTGAGAATATGTGTATTCGAATAACTCTGAAGGGAAATCGGCAATTTGATTTGTAGCGATATGAGGCCCTATAATATGGTGCAGGTAGAGCGAAGTGGTGAATCAAAAGATCTAATTTTACTTGATCAGTTTTGACCACCTTGAGCAATTAGCTCGTAACTTTATATTCAACTCAGTAATGAATAGAACGTTACATTTATTACATTCAAGAACGAAGCTTTTGACTTAGCCATAGTTCGAGTTGGGTTGTGGGCTCAAACACAAGCGTTGAAGGGAATTATCAGTAGCTCTACATAAATCACCCCAGGATAACGATTGTCATTTCACTACAACAGTGATGGCTGCATCAAGCAGTGTTCGGTACAACGGTTTCTAGATGATCCAGCTGGCTAGATACTGATCATTTACAACTCAACCAAAGCACACTTCATCGCAATACATGAGTGAGCGGATTGAATATCAGAAGATCTGAGTAGTAGAAAGAAAAAAAAAGTTGCTAGTGGTTCACTCTAGAAATGTTCAGAAGGAGTAGAAAAAAAACACCAGCAGCACTCAGTAGTACAACTCACAAAGATTTCGATGAAGGAAAAGAGGAGATGAGAATCGAAAAGAAAATGCAACACGACGTGAATTTTGGGTCAATGTGGTGGCAAACAGGCGTACCTGCTTTACTCTCTGATAATCAACTACAACAGTGGTGGTTGTATCAAGTGGTGGCCGATACAACGGCTTCGAGACAGCCCAGCTGGCTAGACAATGACCTTTCACACTTCATTGACGACTAACTTCATTGCGATGCACTAGTAGGGGGACTGGATACCAGACCAAATCCTGAACATTTTTTGTTGAACCCAGAAATTAACGACACATTATGTAGTTTTAGATACCTGAGTCTCTTCTCTGATCCTTTCAGAAGCTATATTTCTAAGGCCTTTCATAGTGTATGGCTCTCCAGCTTCTTGTAAAAACGTTCCCTGCAAGTGGCCGTCGATGTATATCTTTCGAATACTTTCACCATCAACGCTGGTGTTCCCCAGGGATCGATATTGTATAACAACGACTTAGGGAAAAAAAACAAAAATCCAATATATTGCTTTGCTGACGACAGCACACTTGTCTCGTCATTCCATTTGAATTCCAGGACATCGGCTACTTAGGCACATCTTTACCGGCAGCAGGGGGTTGCATATCTCAATGAGTATCTAGAAGTGATTTTGAATTGAGGTGAAAGTAATCAGGCTCAATTCAATGCCACAAAAACCTAGGCATCGGTTTTCTCCAAGGAGATAAATGTCTTTCAACCGTTATTTCAAACACCAAGACACGTGTTTCAATCACCAAGTGATTAATTTTTTTTTTTGGATACACATCTTCATCGGCAGCAAAAGTTTCAATATCTTAATGAGGATCTAGAAGTCATTTTAAATTGGGGTGATTCAATGCCACTAAAAGTCAGGCATCGATGTTCTTTTAGAAGATTGATGTTTCCGAACTGGATATAATAATCTCAGGTCAGACAATTCCGATTTCTACTTCAATATGTTTGTAGGGGGTTGAAATGGACATCAATATGTCTTGGCACAATCATGTCACTGGAATTGCAAAGGCTGCCAGACAACTGTACACACCTCAGCAGCTTTTGATGCTCCATAAGGCTCAGATCAGACCTTCTTTGGAGTATTGTTCTCATGTATGGAGCTCTGCCACCAAAAATACCTTGAAGTTGCTGGATTCCATCCAGAAAACAGCTTTCCGCCTGATTGGAGACGCGAACATCACGTGCAACCTCGATAGCCTGGAACATCGAAGGAAGGTTGGACATTCGTTTCTCTTCTATAGATACTTTCACGGAAGGTGTTCAAGTGAATTGACACATTTGATTCCACAAAGAGCGATTCATATCAGAAATACGCGACGGACTGTGAATGCTCATCGTTCTGAGGTTATACAGAAATGAACTTTGAATGATCAAGCCCGTCTCGGATATAACTATACAGTAGGTTGAATGGACTGACGCCTTTCAGCCAGTGAAGTAGTTGTTTTCTGACAGTCGTCAGTCCACTCAACCAACTGTGTAGGTATATCAGGGACGGGCTTGAACATTTAAAGTTAATTTCTTTAGATTTGTTTACTGCATGTCTTCAAGCATAGCCCTCTGACAAATGACAAAGTTTTCTTTCCTTATTCAGAGAAATCGGGCAAATTTTGGATATGCAGTTAGTTAGTACCTCATCCACTGGATGGAGTGACATTTTTTATGTTCGCTCCAACTTTAGATGAGGAATGAAATACTCTGAAAGAATTTCGATTCTCAATTATTGAATATCATTGACTTTAGGTCGAAGATGGTCACTATTTTGCACTGATGAGTGGCTAAGGAGCCCGAAACTGGTCTGCAAGTGTGCCCATTCCAAACTTGAGGGTTGACTCTTTCAGTTGTATTGCCAATTGCGTATGCAGGAAATTTTCTGTGAAGAATCCTACACTGACGCCTGTCGGATATAATCCAACGCCGTTCGTGGTATTAGCCAGTGGAGTAGTTGTTTTCTGGCGTCAGTTCATTCAACCTACTGTCAAGGTATATCCGAGACGGGCTTGAACATTAAAAGTTCATTTCTTTAAATCATTCTATAGCGATTGAGCCACTTCAGAATTTCCTTCGAATCGAATCACTGTTCCTATGAATTGTTTCATGATGAAGAATAGTTTTTATTACTTCTTTGACTTCCAGCAGAAATTAATCTTTCCTCAGTTTTGTATGCCCTTTTCAATTCTGATCCTAACACCGGAATACTGAATGAAGTTTTGGGATGAGAAAGGTTGGATATAGTTGTTTGTTCAAAATATTCCTCTGTAATCTGATATATCAATATATCCGGTTGAATCAAGAGCACAGACAAAATATCTTAGTTTATGCTGGCAGCATTTTTTGTTATGTCCAATTTTTTTCCCAAGTTTCGATATTCCATAAATGTCGTTCGATTGAGGAGGATTACTATATATTCCATTCATGAATCAGTTTTCACACAATATTGTTACCTATCAATTGATTCATTTGTTAATTGGATCAAGTTGTTACTCTTGTTGTTTACGATAATCACATGAAGTTTTGGTTATGGAAACTTGCCGCAAATGATAACACATTATAATCGAAGGTAATAATAAAAATAATAATGTATATTGATGAATATGATATAAATATAATAAATATATATAATAATAATAATGATACAATATATGTATCCATAATCATCCGTCCCACGATTGTACTTCCCCCGACAACAGGGAGGCCGTGGATTTTTGAGTTTGAAGTGTCTACATGACAGAATGGTACTGGATATAGCCTGTAAAGTCATCAGAAGTTCGGATCCCCGTCTCTGCATGGTCCGTGACCATGAGAGAGCACGAATTGTAGCATTTAGTTTCAGGACAGCTGCTCGAGCAGTTGATGAACTCGATTTAGTTTTCGACACTGAAAGAAGTGACCACAACTCTGTCACAGCTAATAAGCCTGATGTAGTCCTTCTCGAAGACCAGAGCAAGACGATATTTGTCATGGAGTTTTCAGCTCCTGGCGAGACGAATATCGTCCGAAAAGAGGAGGAAAAACGGATAAAATATCGAGATTTTCTCTTCGAACTCCAGATCACTCTGTCAAGATGGTTGTTCTGATTATTGGAGTCCTTGGTGGAATGATGTCCTCTCTACTCTCGAATCTCAATATCATACCGGCTTGCCGTACTAAGGCAGAAATCTCAGCCGCACAGATGCGGAAGGCTGTCATTCTTGGCTCACTGCGTTTGCTTAGGGCACATGATTCTCAGACCCAATGATCACTTACCCCACAGTGAGGGGAGTTGTCGTTGGTTGATAATGCTGACGCGCCCTCCCGAATGTATCGGGGCTTCGGAGGATAGGGCCTGATCAGCGCACATTACAGTGAAATTATTTGCTCATAATATTTTGATGTGGAACAGAGTGATTAACAATAATAGCAAATAAAATAGGGAACCCATAAAAGGTGAAACCTTGTGCATGGGTATGCTATTAAAACGTAAGTCTGACCTATAAATTGTAATAATAAATGATGAATATAATAAAAGTGCAGATATGTATATATGAAAGTGTGTTATTATGTACACTATACGTTTAGATTAAAGAGGTATACAATGATGATAAAATATAACAATGGAAATCAACAATTCTCCCTTTGCCAAAATGTGAAAATTCAACTAAATTATCTCATTTGAAAAGTTACCTCAGAAATCGGACTCAGTCAGTATGTCTGGATGCAAAGTGTTCTAGTGCTTTACCTGTTGATAATGGAGTACCTCAGGGCTCTATCCTTGGCCCAATTCTCTTCTCTCCATATATATGTGACTTCCATAAAATAATTGATCATTGCACAGTTCATCATTATGCAGATGACACTCAGTTATATTATCGATTTCCTTCAAGTAACTGGTAGGTGGCAATGGTAAAAATCAACAGTGATCTACAAAAGTTACTGAATCTATCTATAGCCCATAACCTGAAATTGAATTCTGAAAAATCTCAGCTGATTTTTTTTTTGGCCCGAAACACAAAAGACGGAAAATTGAAGGAAGAATTGAGATCCAACTTGGACAAGACTTACTACAAACAATTACAGAAAGCAAGAACTTGGGTTTATGGCTAGATGCTGTTCTGAGATTTCACAAACATATAAATTAACTTTGTCGTAGCTCATACAGTGTCTTACGTCAACTATATCAAAGTAGAGATATGATGACTTCCAAATTGAAGTTGAAACTTTGCAAAACCCTCATATTGTCGAAATTAGCATATTGCGATATAATCTACGGCCCGGTTTGGTACAAACTGGTGTAAATCGCTTACAAAAAATATAAAACAATTGCATTCGTCTTTCTTATGGTGTGAGAAAATTTGACCATATATCCCCCAAGTTCGAGGAGTTCAAGTTGGTTACCGTTTGCTAAAACCTTGCAGTTCCACCTACTCGTCAATACACATAAATTCCTCATTAACAAAAAGCCAAATTATATTTATGAAAGATATAAAACTTTCAAATCACAGAATAATTTGGGACACGAAACCGTCACACTTTTATTATTCTAAAACACCCGACAGCCTGCTTTTTTCGGAGTTTTATTTACAACTCTATCAAACAATATAATGCTCAGCCCAGTGAATTTAGACACTACTTCATATATAATTTCAAGAAAAAGTTGAAAACATATCTGAAGTCTTCTGGATAGGTAATATATTCATGTTATGCCTTGCTCATATGGTTTTCCCTTTGTCTCACCTTTGTGTATGTTTTGCTAAATATTTTACCTTATTTAAGCTAAATAGATTTTTAATATTTACTTTGGAATTTATAACCTTTGTTTTTTCTTAGTCTCAAAAAGATTCATGAACTACTCACTTACCAATCTATACTGGGTAATTATAAAAATAATTACCCAATATTTCTATCTTAAACATGCTATCCTTCAGGTTAAGTTGTAAAACAGCCTCGGCTGAAGTTCGCCCTTTCATTGATTTTTGTATTCACTTCTTCTTTATAAACAATGTATGTCAATGTATAAAGCCCATATATCATTATTATTATCATTAGAATGTTAATTATCGAGGCCGGAGGTAAATGTGTGAAATTAATTTCCCGGGTTCATTGGCCGTGGTCTGAAGGTTTTTATGCACCACGTTTCTTCTACTACAGCGGAAGACATTATCGAAGGGATGTGTTAACGGTCGCAGTACTTCATTTGGGTTCCTAAATCATAAAAGAAAATAACCTAAAGTCGAAATATTACCGATAAGAACTATCAACACAATCACTTTATTGACGACATGACGTTCACGTTGACGAAATTTGATAGTCAAAGATTACTAAAACAGCTAACGAATCGAAGAGGTTTTGTATTAAAGTGTATAATATATTAAAATTCTTGCAAAGCGCTTTCGACTTTCGTCATCATCAGTGCTCACCTGAAAGTAAGTGATCTAGTCGAAAAGGGAATTTAGTGAAATTGAAGTTGTAAAATTTTTTTAAGGTTAAGAAATTTGAAAAATTTGTTTGAGATTACTTACTTGTCAGGCAACAGGAAGTATCAAGATAAGTGAATTGTACATTGTAATATTTAAATTATATAAAACAAAATAGGCTTATAGCCAAGAAAATACATTTTTGGATTCAGGCCATGTGGTTCAGTCAAAGTATCTTATGAAGAAGGACAACTTGAGACAGAATGTGTCAAGTGTCATGTTAAAATAATGGTACCAACTTGAGGAGTGGTCCATTATGGGTTTGATTGAATATGTAGAGGAAAAATATTGAATAAATTATATTAATAAACTGTGAATTATTAATGATTCATAATCCTCTTATGAAGGGGAAGGAAACCTCTGTTTAAGTTTACTTGAGTACTTAAAAAAAAAAAATTCCTTAGATTTGACTTGTTTGAAGAGTTGGAGATTTCTAAAGAACTTTCTAACAATGATCATTGTTTGAATACTCAAGTAAACTTAAACAGAGATTTCCTTCCCCTTCATAAGAGAATTATGAATTATTAATTAATCACAGTTTACTAATATAATTTATTCAATATTTTTCCTCTACATATTCAATCAAACCCATAATGGACCACTCCTCAAGTTGGTACCATTATTTTAACATGACACTTGACACATTCTGTCTCAAGTTGTCCTTCTTCATAAGATACTTTGACTGAACCACATGGCCTAAATCCAAAAATGTATTTTCTTGGCTATAAGCCTATTTTGTTTTATATAATTTAAATATTACAATGTATAATTCACTTATCTTGATACTTCCTGGTGCCTGACAAGTAAGTAATCTCAAATCTCAAAAGTAATCTCTTAACCTTAAAAAATTTTATAACTTCAATTTCACTAAATTCCCTTTTCAACTAGATCACTTACTTTCAGGTGAGCACTGATGATGACAAAAGTCGAAAGCGCTTTGCAAGAATTTACAAAGGTATTATAAAGTTGATATAAATACATATCAAGTAAACGATGTCGATGTAGAATATTCTATTCTTACCAGTCTGAGGTCCCTAAGCTAAGCTTGTATTGTATCTTTCAGGCTGCTAAATTTTATCTGAACATAAATGATATAGGTCCTTGAGGTAACTCAGTCTTAGAAAACAGTTTGAGTAGAGACATATGTGAGAATTGATGTGAATATACATATAAATATAAATATTGATGTAGAGAATCAAGCTAGAATATGCAGATTTCTGAGATTCAGTCGTTCTCAGATATATTTTTCAGTTGATTATAATGGTTTTTGATGAATACTTTTTATTTCTTTTTTGAGTGTTTTTGTGGCCATTAATATTTTTATAGGTAGCTGATGATATAGTTCAAGACCAAGGTAAGTGACAGATTTCTGGTTGTGAGTATATTTATAATTTTAACTTGGCTTACCATCATTCGTGTATTCTGCCTGTGATAAATTATACTAATGGGTTTACTCATTGTCCATAGGAAGCATTCATAAGCAGATATTTTCCTTACGTTAAATAAGCCGGTATCTTCATATATGGAGTCGATTGAATATATTTAAATTGTGTAAGGAAGTTTTCTATAATCCCCAAACAATGATTCAATAGCGTATGATTGACTCAGCCGAGGCAGTATAAACCAGCAACATAACGTTTTTTATAAGAATATTTCGGTATTGATAAAATTTAAAAATAAGCTTTTGACGTTTTCCAACGTATATTTCACATGATGTTTCAGCGTAGTGAATATATTCATTTTTTATCTAGAAATCCTGGAAATGTCTCTAGAAAATCAATGTTTTCAACAATACTTCGTCTTGTTTCAGACTACACTAACTACTCTTCAGATTTTTGCCTGTAGATAGATGTGCTGTAAAATATACCTAGTTTTTGAAATATTCGATATTTTTTTTGTAACTCTAACATTTATCATTACTATTTTTTTTATATTGGAAAATATTAGAGCAAATGAAGGGGCTTTACTCAAATATGTGAAAAGTGTTGTTCTTGAGACGTCAGATTCCACATTAGACTCAAATTCATCACAGTCAAGTGGACCTTCAAACCCAGAAACGAAAATAAATCAATTGATGCAGACTCACAATGATCGCACATGATTCGAGCGTTGAGAGGGTTGCCGTTCGTAGGGGTGCGACAGCTGGTTAACGGAAAAACAGATTTATTTCAAACAGATTTTTCAATTGTAAAATATTAGCTGAAAGACACTCTGCCCAAAATTTCAATCATGTTGCGAATATGTTTTACAGTTGTCATAAGCAATGCCAGTTTTTCGAAATTTATATTAATTAAAAATTATTTAAGGTCGACAATGACTAACTCTAAGACTAACAAATTTTGCTATCTTGTCTATTGAACAAGAGGTGTGTGATGCTACAGATAATGATGATGCAATAAAATACTTTGCTCTTAACAAAAGTAGACGTTTAAATTTTCAATTAAAGCCGGAGGTTTCGTTTTTGAATCTAACAAGTCTAGCTAATATAATGCAAAATAATGATGACTATTCTTGCCGGAAAGTTCTTCAGAAATATATGGAATTTTATTACATGTATAGTATACATTAATTCGAAATACTCAATTAGGAGGGCGGCAAAATTGTCTTCTGCCCCACGCAGCCCATGCCCACGCTACGCCACTGATTTGATCACATCTCAACTATTATTGATATATTTCATCAGTTCGAACTTCCAACCACCATCAATCGACGGTGCTTTCTGGCTCTTTAATATGAAGAAAGGTATCGAGAAAGAACTAGACATCATCAAAAATGATCTTCAATTGAATGGATACTCCAAAGTGATAGTAAAACTTCGGCTAAAAGACAGCAAGAGCCTCGCAAGGAAGAGAATTGGGTCCAAGTACAACATCCAGAGTTGCATCAGATCCGGAAAAACTATCCGTAGCAGGCTCACGGAAAACCTGGTCTGAAAACATGGACTGCGATTCCGAGAATTGCATTTACTGGATACCCTGTGAGTGAGGAAAATTATATATCGGTGAATCTGAGAGGCCATTGAAAGTTCACATTGCCGATATATGGAAACCCATAATTAAGCGCATAAGCACTCGAATGATCTATAAATAGTTATCACCCAAAGACGATTGTGGATACCAACAATCTAAAAGTCGTGAAGTAATTTGAATTAAAATATTTCAATTTGTATTTTTTTCATTATTCAATTCCCAATTATTGCTCGTATTTTATTTTATTGTAATTTTATTCTAGGGTTTTTTTCCTTAGTATAATTTCCATTTTCAGCTATTCATTTCCATTTAATTGATTTTTTCGAAGATTTCAAATCATTTTAAATTATAATAGACAATGGAATGCCGGACTGATGAAATTTACAATGAAACATTGTCAGCCACCTTCAAACATGTCATTGATATAATGTACAAACTAGTCGCTCCCTCAGGCCCACAAAATCTTTCTATACAACCAAACCCGTTTGCTAATTACAACAACTTGTTTCGTCAACAACGAAACATTACTCGCATATGCCTTCCGAGCATCCTAAATAAAGCCTTATCCTGAGGTGTGTATATCCGTATCAAGATACCGGGTCTACAGAAAATGCACGCCTTCCAAATTATCACAACTATGCTTCCTGTAGTACCAAATCAAGAGCAAAAGCTTTTTTAATGAATCGAAGAGGTTTTATATTAAAGTGTATAATATTTTAAAATTCTTGCAAAGCGCTTTCGACTTTCGTCATCATCAGTGCTCACCTGAAAGTAAGTGATCTAGTTGAAAAGGGGATTTAGTGAAATTGAAGTTGTAAAATTTATTTAAGGTTAAGAAATTTGGAAACATTGTTTGAGATTACTTACTTGTCAGGCAACAGGAAGTATCAAGATAAGTGAATTGTACATTGTAATATTTTTGTTCTGTAACTCTTGATCCTGTTATGAAACCTAGGAGTTAGGGTGGGTCAGCCAGTAGATTACATATCACCTCTTCAAGAGCAGGATATCTGCATCAGGAAAAAAGACAATTTTTCTTTTCTAAACTGAGGCAACCCACGTTTGCAAACCCTGCAGAGCTGAATCTGATGTATCGTAAGGTATTGCAGCAATTTTTCACTTTGAATATTCGATAGTTTCTCTCAATATCGTTCAATCAACTGAAATCTTTCCAGTACTCCATTATGGTTACCGTGGAGAATATTTCAGAAGATGATCTACAGGTATGATTCTCGAGCTGTCGACTCAGCCTGTTAACAAATAGTTCAGGCCGTGGCAGAGCACAGCTGCAGAATGGATCATGTTCAAGCGTTTCTCAGAGTGCCACGTTTGCCAGCTGACTTGTAAGTTGGAAGATCACTCAATGATTGGAATAATAGTTCAGAATCTGTATTTATTTGAGTAGGTGTGAGGCACAATGAACTTACTTCAGAACTAGTCACCTACCCAGATACATTTCAAACATCTGTTTATATTTTTCACGTTTTCACATTCACATCATTCTGATCTTGAAGATTTCAATCGAGTGTTTTTCTTATTTTCTCAAGTAACGTGTCAACTTTCGCCACATACAGAGAGAATGATAATTTCACTAGTTGGAAAATATACAGGGTGTTCATTTGAAAACTTCCCACCACGGATTTATCGAAAACTACTGATTGAAAGAAAAAACGCCGAGACACGTCAGAAGATACATCAAAGGGGACAACTTTTTAACCAATAACTACTTCACCCCCTTTCACCCTCTGCACCCCAGGATCATTTCCTTGAAAATTTTAAATGACAAGGGTATCGAGTGAAAGCTTGTTTGAAAAGTCTTCCGAAGTCCTTCATTTTGACGTTTATTTTTTTCAAATCGGTCGATTCGTTTTCCAGAAAATTAGAAAAATCTGCATTAATTTTTATTTGTTCCGATAGAAAACAAAAACACACGAAAATATCACTTTTCATTTCAATTACATTTAAGGTTTGCCAAATCCACAATTCGTTTATAATTCAAAACGAAAACTACCAACATAAACAGCAGTTCGAATGATTAGACGTGGCAATAACCAAATACCAATCCCAATTTTTTCCGCGATTTTTTCATCAACACAGATATCCTAGGCGAACTGTTTTTATTGTTTACATGTGTAGTTATTCTCAGTTGCTAGGTGAAAGAAGGAATTGAATTTCCTGTCAGTTACCTCTGTCACAGTTTTCAGATCGTGAAAAGTAAATCATTGATTCAGAATCTATTTCGAAAATGGTTTACACACTAGCCGAAAGAGTGGAAATTATTCTGATTTATGGTGCCCAAATCAATGTGCTCGGCAAACTGCCGTCACATTTAATGCCAGACATCCAGATAAGTTAACTTCGCATAGGTATGTTTTGGACCTAGTTACTAAATTTACTCAAACTGGATCGGTTGCAAATAAAAAACGTGATAATAGAAGAGTTTTGGATGAAGCCGCTCAAATTGAAGTTTTAGGTCATTTTGGAATAAATCCTAATACTTCGTTACGCAAAATTGCTGCTGCGACTCATATTTCATTAGGCTCTGTACATACAGTTACTAAACTCCATAAATTTCATACATTCAAAACGAAAATATTGCAAGAGTTAACCGAAGATGATTTTGATAGGCGAGTGGAGTTTTGTGAAATAATGACTGCAGCGATTAATGATAATACCATTCGTGTGAAGAATGTCTGCTTCACTGATGAATGCACATTTTATCTAAATGGATTTGTTAATAAGCATAACTGTAGGTATTGGAGCAATGAAAATCCGCATGCTTTTGTGGAAGGGCACACCCAGTACCCTCAAAAAATTAATGTATGGGCAGGCATTTTAGGAAACAAAGTGCTTGGGCCATTGTTCATTGATAGAAATCCAAATGGAGACATTTATTTGGATATGTTGGAAACTACTATCAATCCGCTTATCACTGAAACCATTGAAAACCAAATCGAAGAGGATGGAAACCCTACACTTGATGAGGCTCAGATATATTTCCAGCAAGACGGTGCTCCTCCTCACTATGTTCTTCCGGTTCGACAATGGCTAGACAACGAGTTTCCCGATAAATGGATAGGGCGAAGAGGGCCTATAGAATGGCCTGCTAGGTCCCCGGATTTGACGCCATTAGACTTTTTTCTATGGGGCCATTTGAAGTCCATTGTGTTCACTCCCCAACCTGCAAATTTGAATGAACTTCGTCAACGCATTATCGACAGCTGCCATGATATCCAACAACATGCATTTGAAAATGTCCGTCAGGAATTTTAACATCGCCTATATCATTGTTTGGCCACCAACGGGCAACATTTTGAACAATTATTGAAATAAAATGTAATATTTTTGTATGTATTGTTTCGAAAATTCCCAAATTAGGATCAATAATATTTTTCTAATTTTCTGGAAAACGAATCGACCGATTTGAAAAAAATAAACGTCATAATGAAGGACTTTGGAGGACTTTTCAAACAAACTATCACTCGATACCCCTTGTCATTTAAAATTTTCAAGGAAATGATCCTGGGGTGCAGAGGGTGAAAGGGGGTGAAGTAGTTATTGGTTAAAAAGTTGTCCCCTTTGATGTATCTTCTGACGTGTCTCGGCGTTTTTTCTTTCAATCAGTAGTTTTCGATAAATCCGTGGTGGGAAGTTTTCAAATGAACACCCTGTATGCCTTTTGTAATGGAAGCAATATTTCTTCTATGTATTAGATTTCATCATAGACGGTTTCAATTTATTCGCTTCCGAAAATAGTAATTCACTCCGGCCACAATTCATTTCAGGCCAGATATCTTTCGCTCGCTTTCCAACAGTTCCTTATCATTTGGTGAGAGTAATACTTGTCGTTTCTTTTTCTCTCCCATTTTCGTTCTATCATTATTCTACGAATGATACTGTTATTAGATGAGAAAACGATATATACATGATAAATACATATCGTTTCTTGTGAATTTTCCTAAGAAGTCATCTGAATGAGTCAAATCTATCAGTCATTCGATATCAATATCATATTCCACTAAGTTAATTTCCTGCAATATTCTACAATTTTTTTTTATGACGTTTTCTAAATATTATATTTTTTGATCCATATAATCATCTATTAATTGAGTAAGTTATTCAACCATAGATATATTATTTCATTCATTTATTACTTATATCAATCATTCATTGACTTATTTCTCTTACCGTCAGAGCGACGTACTGCATTATTATTGATAAATGTGTTATAGTTCGTTCAGTATTATCTGAGAGTGAAGTAAATTCAAAAATGCAAACATGTCGCTACATCAAAGGAAGCAACATAGTCGTCTCAAGCAAATTTCACTGCAAATCACCCACAAAATCATTGAGATATGTCAACCCTCTATATCCTTTGAGGACGTCGCTAAAGAGCCATTAAAATAGGGATATGCGACAAAGAACGCGAAAACACCGATAAAAAATGAGAAAATACCGCCAAAAGAACCGCTAGATGTTTTTTCTGATATTACGTCGGACTAGAGGTATTCATATAAATTTTTCATTGATATATTCTGTATGATGGGACGATAATTAAAATATGGTGAATACTAATTTTGTTTGAATATTTTATTTTGGGAAAGACAATTTATATTTGAAATAGTTTTTTATTATTTAGAATTGTTATCTTTTACAAATCTATAAAATAATCAGAATATTAAATTTACAAATAGATACAAATGTAGAAAGGGCAAAAAGTTACTGCATTTGACAAATTAGCTTTTTGGAAAAAAAATTAAATCAGTCATTAACTTGAATTTGAAAAATTTTGCATATTAAAAGATATACGTATCATCTGGTGACGTTTTGAAAACTCTATCCATTTTCTTTATCCAACCTATTCAAATCAAAATATTATAATTTGTAGTTATGATTCGTCTTTTGATGAGCAAATAAATTCGATATTATTTTTATCATTGACACTGATAATATCAAATTGATCGTCGGTACGATAATGAAGATGGATAAAGTATTTGAAACATCACCAGATGAGTATACAAATAGAATAAATTTCCGCGGTTAGAAATTTGAACTTCTGATTTAGAGTTGAGCAGCGTTTAAAATTTTGCGTTGTTCGACGTTTCGGCTTTGACTTTGACATTTTCAGGAAGTAGAAAAGTATGGCTGCACTGAAAGATACACTTTATAAATTCTTGTTGGTTTGGAAATGAAGATTCATATTCCTTATTGGATTTTATAGTTGATTCAGAAAGAATTTTTTAGATTTGATGGGAATACTTACTTCGAATAAGACATTACGATAATTGTAATCTGGAAAAAGTCTACAGGGATTCATTAAGTGATTCTCCACTGGATGAATCACTTTCATTAGGATTGATGACAACTGAAATATTTTTTTCAGATAATTCGTCTATGCGATCATCCAGATCCCATATCCCTGCTTCGATTCTGATTGTTTTGTGGATATATTTTCCCCAAGCTTTTTGGTCGACTTTTTCCAGAGCACTGTATAGGTATTTCTTTACTTCACACAGCTTACAGGTCTTATTATTCCTTGCGTTGAATCCTTTGACTTGAGCCCAAACCAACTCTATTGGATTCAATTCACAGTGATTAGGCGGCAACTGAAGAATCGACATTCCTTCAGTCTTCGCCATCTCATCGGGGACATACCTGACGAATTTTGACTTATGACGTTGAACCAGGTTGAGGAGCTCCGCTTTTAACATGGTCGATTCAAAAGAAACAGCTTTCATTTGTAACCACTCAGCTCGAAAAAGTTGTTGTTATCCTTGAGTTCCTTGAGAATTCTAAAAATTGTCGATCTATTGACATCTATTTATTTCGGGCGGATACTGTATTCTTAAAGAATTATATACATTCATAACAATTCTTTTTTCATTTGTATTTGATAGTGACAATTTCGGACGCTTCACGATTCCCAAAAAAACTAGCTTCCATGTTGTATAGCTGTTAATTCAACGCGCTCTCGAAGTACTATTCGATAGTCGACGTTTAGCCATCATCTCAGATGGCATTATCAAGACGAGTTACTGCTTCGCTTCGAGAGGTGTAACTGATGTTAGGTTCTTCTTTTGGTGTTTTTATATGGTTTCGCTTGCGTAAGTTGTATGGATTTGTTACCTGTTTTTCTACCTGACGGTTGTTGATGGCTTTCGGTAGTTCTCCTACCTGTTTTTCTACCTGAGGGTTGTGAATGGCTTCTGGCGGTTCTCCTACCTGCGATGGTTCATTATCAATTTGTGGTTGTCTTTGGTGGTTGTTTTTAATTATTGATTTCCAAATCCTTGGGATGTTTAGTGAGTCATCCCTTTTGTTGATGAGGCCTTGCTTTTCGATTTCGATTGCTTCCCTGATTTGTCGAATTCTTGGGTTTTGCACCTGTGCTATCTGTTTCGTGGACTCTTGTGACCTGTTTGTAGATGGTGTTGAAAGAGGGCAGAGGAGGTTTGTTTTGTTCTTATCGAGTTTTTGTGCTCCTGGGTTCTGGCAGATATACGTCTGTTGGTCTGACCGATATATTGTTGTCCACAGTCCTCGCATGTGATGCTATATACTCCTTGGTTTTCTAGGGAGATTCTCTCTTTCGGTCTGGGCAGCCAACTGGATATCGTTTTGTGTGGTTTGTAGGTTGTCCGAATGTTTTTACGTCTTAGTATTCTCCCGATTTTGTCGGTCACACCTTTGATATAAGGTAGTGTCACAGATTGTCTGTCGTGTGGAGAGTCTTCTCTTGATCTAGGGGATGTTTTTTTGGTTCTTCTTTGTCTGTCGATGGCCTTTTGAATGATCTTTGGTCCATAACCATTTTGTCGCAGAGCCGTTGTTGTCTCCCCCAATTCTGTTGCCCTGTTTGTTGGTTCTGTTAGGCGGAAACTGCGGGATATTAACGTGTTGGCTAGGGATTGTATCTGGGTAGGGTGGTGGTGTGATACTGCTTGTAGGTAGCGGTTGGTGTGTGTGGGTTTTCGGTAAACTGTATAACCCAAGTTGCCAGTTGGTTTTCGTGTTATGAGTAGGTCTAGGAAAGGTAGCTGCCTGTTCTCCTCTCTTTCGGTAGTGAACTGGATGCGGGGATGGATGTTGTTCAGGTAGGTCACAAACCGGTCTAGTTCTTGTTTTCCGTGGGGCCAGATGATGAATATGTCGTCTACATATCTTTTCCACAGGGTTGGTTTGAGGCGGGCGTTGTTAAGTGCTTCTTTCTCGAAGTGCATCATGAACAGGTTTGCGATCACGGGCGATATATATATATATATATATATATATATATAGATATATATATATATATATATATATATATATATATATATATATATATATATATATATATATATTATATGTATATAATATATATATATATATATATATATATATATATATATATATATATATATATATATTATATAATAATATATATATATATATATATATATATATATATATATATATATATATATTATATATACATATATATATATATATATTATATGTATATATAATATGTATATATATATATATATATATATATATATATATATATATATATATATATATATATATATATATATATATATATATATATATATGTATATATATATAAATATATGGTGCTGTAGTCTCTCTCATTTCTGAACAGATTATAGGTTATCAGTTTAACTGAATCAAATTCTTATATTGAGCTTGTGAAAAACGGAGTCAGGCCATTCTAACTCAGCCAGTATTGCAAGGCCATATTAATTCTTAGCAGTAGATTTTATTGTAAAAAAACAGCAGATTGACATAAATAAAATAAGTAGAAAAAACATGTTGAATGTTTCTATCGAAAAAAATAACGATATAGATAATGAACTGACAACTGAAACATTTTTTTTTCCTTATTTCATTTTCGATTTTTCAGTTTCTAATTTTTAACTACCCTAATGCCACACAGTTCGCGACATGTTTTAACATTTTACCTTAACTTTGGTGGTATATAGCAAAACAGGTATCATATCCAGCCAAACTAACGCCACACAGTCCCCGACACGATACAACATCTTGACTTGGGTGGGAGATTCATGCTTGTGTCATGATACTGAGTTGACAAAGTTCTTTGTATAGGTTATATTGGATTTGCATCTTTCTCATAGTGTACTACTATAGTACTAGTCAAACCCTGTCATTTGATACCCATATTGAGGTAATTGTAGGATAATAGATAACACGCCAGTTTGTATCTGCGACCATCTTGAATTTGCAACTTTTCCAAAGTGTAATACTATTCTACTAGTCAAGGTCTGTCATTTGATAATCATATTGAGGTAGTTGTGAAAAAATATGTAATCCGTTATTTTGTAGCGTCAACCATCAGGAAGTTACAATGATACAGAATTCATTAAATCATATTGTCATCAGACTCAACGTGTGTACCAAATATAAGATGAATCTGTAAACAGGAAGGGGTCAAACTTCAATTGCCTACCAAATTTGACCAAAACAAACAAAAATGGCAAGCTGAATAAAACCGATTTAAAACAGAGTAGGAAATATATTTCTTAGAAAAATACCACATATAAAATAATTTCTATCATTCACAGACATTGAATAATTATAAATAGTGAACAGATTCATTGAACAATATCAATTCTCAAACAGTAGAGTAGTTTAATTTCAATTTATGCATGAGAAAGCTATTTTATAGCGAAACACATGTCGCGGTTTTTGTGTGAAAATCATACAATAAATTGTAATAATCAGTTTTAGTAGAATAGTAGCTTGAGACTTCACAACAGCGATAATCTGCAAAAACAGTGAAACTGGCAACACTGAATATGGCACTTCTCTCGTGCGATTTCTTCTTCATCCACAGTGAATTCATATTCTGCAGTCTAATTACATTAGAGGTTCATGTTTAGACATTTCTGGCTTGTTATGTATGGACAACCCATGTTATAGATATAGCCAAGGCCATTTCTCGAAGTGCATTTACATTAAGTTTCTCAAGCTGAATACCAGGAATTCAATAGATGCTGCAATTCTATCCAAGCTTACCCGATTTCACACATATGATTTTTTCTTTGTTTTAGTTCAGTTATAATTGTATTTTAGGCTTTCAGATGAGAGTCTCGGAAAAAGTTTTATTTTTAAAAATCGATTTAGGAAGCTCCCAAACCTAACTGCCGCCATCATTGTAGGAGAGTAGTGACCCGTAGTAATCTGAAAATAGACAATAATCCATTGCTATATCCGCGAACCGAAAGATTCAGAACAACATCGTCGAAGTTATTTCCAATTAGGTACTTTTGAAAACTGAACAAACATCGAACATTCAAGTGAAAAATTTGAACAAAGTGAAAAGAAAAACTCATATTTATAGTATCGGGTACAATATGGAATGTTCCTCATTTTGGGTTATTACAGCAAATGCAAGTTTGAACAAAATAAAGTTCAGTTTAATTCATGAGTTTTCCAAATTGACTTCGAAAAGTATTCAAATTGATGTTTCAAATGTTAGATTTCAAGATTTAAAGGGATTTGTTTCTAATTCACAAATTGGTAACAGCGCCTATATCAAGTTGAAATAATTTATGCGTACCTAGACATTCTATTTCAAAAAGGGGAAATTATCTTTATAAATCAACAATTAAGGCAAAATATAAATTATAGTTCAATACCACCTCCACAAGCCACATAAATAACAATTGTTTTGTTATTTATTTATATAGAGGAAGATAGATTTGGTGCACAAAATGTCATATGTCACAGAATGTCTCGGAACTCGGAACATAAGTAAACAGAACAGCACGCCTCTGATATATGTCATATATGTTTGTCTCATACAGGCAACAGATTCATTGTCCTTCATTAACTATAACCGATGTTGCCAAATGGTGAAATAGAAACGAATCCCTTCAAATGTTGAATGCATTATTTCATTCCTCTTTTTTAAGTATTTAAATAATTTTTTAAAGAAAGAAGTTGAAATGATAAGTTTAAAATGCGTTGTTTTAGAGCTCTTCCATGAAAACTACTTGATTTTCGTCAGGAGGAACATTCCCCATTGCAGCGTCTATTGAATTCCTGATATCCAGCGTGAGATACTTAATGTAAATGCACTCCGGGAAATAGCTTGGTTGTATCTATAACATGTGTTGTCAATAGATAACACGCTCGTATGGCAGTGTTTATAATACTATGATGAATAATGCAGATGAAAAACAGATAAATATTGGAGATAATCACTGATAAAAAGGAGATATATAAAAAAATTAGAGGTTGAAAAAAGCAGTAGTTTAGCAAAGAATCGATAACTGGTAGTAGTTAGGTAATACTAACCAGTGTAATTGGGTAATACTAACAGGTAGCATCTTGAAACACTAACATAGTAGTAAAGATTATTCATAATGATCTTCTGAGGAGGCTAACTTGGTTAGCGAAACGCGCGTCGAGAGACCGTCATTTTTCTTCAAGTGTTGGGAAAATGTTTTCAATAGATTCATTTCCAATAACTTTCTCGAAAATTTTAAAAATGTTTTCGCCATTCTGGGTGGAGACAAATAGAAACAAAACGATAATCATGAAAATCGGTGGAACCGTTCTTGAGTTGCAAATTGTGTAACTAACACGATTTTGCGGCTATTTTAATAATTCATATTGTTGAATCTAGTTGGTGTGTTTAAATATCATACGTTTTTGTAGCTCCATATCATAATTATTTTTCATTCTATTGGATCATGAATAATGTATAATAAATAGTATAAATATATGATTATAATTCTGAAATACAAATATAACAACAAAAATTAGTTGGCGCTCCGGGGCGACTTTATTGATTCCAGTGGCGCATTTGCTTTTTCAGCTGCAGGAAAACCCGGAAAAACCTGCAGCACCATCAGCAAGTTCTGAAGATCTTGATCTATCAATAGATAAAGAATTTTGAAGTCTATACCATAATGCTGTTAATTCATTTCAAATTTAAATTTTTCGACTCTTTTCAGCTCATTACTATATGTTGTCGTTGAGCGATTTTGCGCCAATATTTCTCTATGAATTCAAATCTTACTAGCGCCGCCGAAATAGTTCAAAAAATTATCCAGACATTTGGTAATGAGAGTCTTGATGAAAGGTACTGTTCTTTGTGAAATTTCGTTCCGGAGATTTTAGCCTTTAACCCATTAAGTCCCAGTGTCCTATAAATAGGACAACAAATCATTTTTTTTTTATTATGCCATTTTTTTCATAATTGTAGAAAGTCTAATATTTTTTGTTCAAATATAGTTGTAGGAAGTCTGTAATATTTTTATTTTCTTCATAAGCCGTAATTTCTTATTGCAAAGCATTCTATAATATTTCCTTTTATTTGGTTCTTGAACATCACTTACCATATTTTTAGATTTTCGTGTTTCGCTGACAGATGAGGACGAGGCAGATGAAGATATAATAGGTATGTTGCACAACATAATATTATTACGTATACTTATTATACAATATTTGTTCTTTTATAGGAATAGCTGATGTCCATGATGTACAAGGCGAAGTTGAGTTGCAATACAATACCTCGCAAGATATTATTGAAGAAGAAGACGAAATCGAAGAATTACAAGCAGAACCAATAACAGGACCTTCTCATAGCGTTCCAAATGTACCTCCGAGATTGAAGAAGAAAAGACTCCTTACAGATATATCACCTAAGTGGCGCAAAATTAACCCTATTTACACAAAATTACCAGCAGAAGGTGGAGAAGTTATTGATAAGTTAGCCGAATTAAAAGTGTTGTTAAAAGACAAGACTCCTGTTCAAATTTTCGAAAAGTTTTTTACAGAAGACATTATGGTCTATATAACTAAAGAAACAGTTAGATACGCTACGGCAGTAAAAAATGATACAAACATGAGTCTTTCACCAGAAGAAACAAGAGCTTTTATGGGTATCTTGATTTTTTCGGGTTATCACAAGTTGCCTTCTGAAAAAAACTACTGGTTGGAAGAAGAAGATCTTGGAGTTGATATTGTAAAGGAATGTATGTCTAGAAATCGGTATCTCAAAATAAAACGATACATACATTTTAATGATAACGACCTGGTACAAAATAACAATAATAAGAATGGCAAGGGTTTCAAAGTTTGTCCGTTGATTACTATGATCAATGAATCATTTCAACAATTTGGGATCTTCGTTAAAGATTTGTCTATTGATGAAATGATTGTAAAATATTTCGGTAGACATGGCCTGAAACAGTTTATACGTGGGAAACCGATCCGCTTTGGATATAAACTTTGGGCTTTATGTGGCTCTAATGGTTATTGCTTCAAATTCGATTTGTACTGTGGTGTTGAAACCTCTACGAACGTATCAAAAAATCAAGACCTCAATTTGGGAACGAGGGTAGTTGTCAATTTACTAGACTGTGTTGAAAACCCTAGAAGTCATTGTGTTTATTTCGACAATTTATTCACTAGTAGAGATTTATTGCTGCATCTGCAAGAGAAGGGATTCAGAGCCACTGGCACATTGAGGGAAAATAGACTAGGAAAATGTACAATGAAAGATTCCAAAAGCCTAGCAAAAGATCCACGGGGAACTTTTGATCACAGATTTGACAGTAATGGTGAAATTCTTATCTTGAAGTGGAATGACAATAAGTGTGTCTCTATCGCAACAAATCATGACTATATAGAACCCCTATCACAAGTGCCCCCATGGGATAGAAAAGCCAAAGAAAAGAAAAATATACCTCAACCACGGGTTTTGAAAAACTATAACGCTCATATGGGTGGAGTAGATCAACATGATTGGGATGTAGGTAAATATGCTGTACAAATAAGGGCGAAAAAGTGGTATTGGGTACTCTTTACACGAATGATTGATATGGCCGTTGTAAATGCATGGGTTCTCTACAGGATCGTCAACTCCGCAGATATGTGCTTGCTAAATTTTAGAAGAGCAATTGCAGTGGCATATATGAAATTGGGAGTGAAATCAGTTATGGGACGTCCCACTATATCTTCAACTTCTAAAGTCTTTGATGATGTAAGATTTGACCGAAAGGGACATTTCATGGAACGTAGGGACAAACAAAGAAGATGTCAAGGAAAAGCTTGCAAATCAAAGCCTCTTACATTTTGTGTAAAATGTTTAGTAAATCTGTGCAAAGACTGCTTCAATCCTCATCATTTAAAATAAATGTTTTGTTACTTTTCTTGTAATAATTATATAAAATAAAACCTTTAAGTTCCAGCGTCATATTTATAGGACACCCTACAATTTTGACCCTTAAGCACCGATTTGCAAATTAAGAATATTTATGTACTAAGTGACCCCTAAAATGAAGACTTTAGAGAAAATTTATCTTTAAAAAATAAAAATAAGTTGGGACTCAATGGGTTAAGATCAACATCGAAGTGGTCGACCTGCACTGATCTAGGAAAACGGTTTGAGGACTCTGATGGGGACTGGCCCATTACAAATGGTGCTTGGGATTGCGGAAGAACTGGGCGTCAGCTCACATGAAGTTTTTGATGCTTTAAAACATATTGGAAAGGTGAAAAAGCTCAAAAAGTAGGTGCTCCATAATTTGAACGATCGTCAGAAATTATACGTTTCGAGGTCTCTTCTTCTTTGCTTTCGCGCAACCAAAACTGACCTTCTTTGGATCAGATCGTCACCTGTGATAAAGAATAGATCCTATACGAAACCAGGAGACATTCAGAACAGTGGTTGGACACTGATGAGCCACACAAGCACTTTCCAAAGGGCAAACCCACCAAAAGAAGACCATGGTGGTTATTGGCTACTGGGATAGACAATAACTTTCTGCAACTGGGCCAAAGCAAAGTCACATAGCGAAAAAACAAAAGAAATGTACCAAGAATTACGTCGTCAGTAGCAGGAACTTGTCAACTGAAATAAATCAACTTTTGATTGAGTTCGATAAGTATTCACTGTGATATTACAGTTTAAAGTCTTTGAAACGTTTGAAACAACTCAATTATATGACACTAGAAGTTTTTCATAGAAATATTTCTCAATTCAAGAGAATAATTTGGAAAAAACTGTAGCGGATTATCAACTTTCCCAAACACAGTAGTACGTTTTCTTGAAATACCGAAAACAAATTCAAAGTCCAGTCGAAAATTGCGGTTTGGCTCGATCATAGAAATTATACCTTTCTAATATTTGTTCTTCATGCCCAAGTTTCATTGATCTTACTTCATTTTCTATGATAAATCACACCTACAGGACTCATTAGTTAGATACGAATATATATTATCGATATCCTTCTCATGAAGTGATTTATTCAAGATTCCTCACGGCCAATATCCCTATGGTATGTTTTTTATGCTAATCGTTGTTGGGAGCATCCATACCTAATGATGTTTCTAGCGGGAAATCCCGGACTCCTCCAATTTCAAGATAGGATAACCTTTCCCTAATAGGATCATAAATCATGTGCCGGCAGTTGTTCCTGAGATTTGGTTGCGATTTTTCTTGGCCGAGTCTCCAGATGTGCGCCGTATTCCCCTATAAATAATTATGCCTGTGGATCTGGATATTTTGGTAAGGAGGATTTGGAGAATTGGTATCTGAAAATGAATTCGAACACATTTGATTTGTTTCTGAAGGATTTTTCTGAACAGAGGAAAAATACTGAGATGTGTTTCGAAATGATTTCATGTCGAGAATTAGCTTTTCAGTACATAGTTTTTTTTTCAAATTCAAATTCATTAACAAATGAACAATATCGAATGAGAATCTGTAAATATCAGTAGACAATGATTAGTACATGCACAATATTTCAACACAATCCACCGAGTTTTCGATTGGTTTAGTTAAAAAACAAAACTATGTTAACTGTTAATAGATATTTTTCATGAAAAAATAAACTGAAATGAAGAAATATATCATGTATTCTATCATGTATTTTATTTTTTCTACACCCGTACTCTAACAATACACTTATATGACCATAATCCGTTTCATAATAATATCCATTATGATACAGACTTTTCATAACGATACAGATTATCAACCAATAGAAACCCATAATTTTTCAATCAAGAATCCTGTTCCTTTGTTTGTCCTAGATTCTAACCTAAGTAACTAATTGCTTTATTTGTCAAAATCAGTTTTCATATTACCTACCTATATTATCAAAATGTCTGAAAACAGCGATATAGAAAGAATACCATCGACTCCAATATTTTTAAAAGATCAGATTAATTACAGTTGTTATATTCAATATAAATATAATTAGAATCTTTATAGTTTTCACAGATCCATGATAATACCATTAAGTTTGTGTTTTTTTTTTTAATATGAGTTAATTATTGTAAATGTGTTCAATACAAATATAATATTTATAGTTTTTCATTACTTATCGGGTTTAGGAAAAATAGCGTATGCAACTCTCATGTAATGGTCATTAATACACTCGCATATACCATACAAAACTCGCCTTCGGCTCGTTTCGTATCCCGGTTAATGCTCGTGTCTTAATAACCATCATTACATGATCGTTGCATAATATACTATTATGAATGGAGGTGGAATAAATTATCTGTTGAACTGAATTATTTTAATGTGAACATATTTTCAATATTTTCAGTATTATCTCATATCCAATTGTGAAATATTTCTTGAATGCTGTTGCTCTCAACTTTTTAGTTTCTGTTGGAATTATATTGTACATTTCACAAGCAATGCATAAAGAGTGTTGTTGCATCAAATGTAGACTACTTTTAGCAATTTGAAAGCATTCATTGGTTTTTGATTTTGTATTATACTGAATTATGTCAATATATGCAAAATATAATTTTATATAGATGGTTAGGGTTAGGTTAGGTTAGTTCCAAAGTGAGTGGATCTATTCGACCCTCCACCGCAACCCGCAAGGGTTTATTGTGGCTCACACCTATTCACACTTGACTGAATAAACCCAGCTTTTTAACGAAGCCAATTAGTTTGTATGGTGAGTGATCTTTCAGGTCATATGGTACGGGTATATGCACAAAGTATATGCTCTGCTGAGGCGACACACACTGTCTTCCGATAGTCCAAGTCTCTGCATATGATGATTTAAATGACAGTGACCTGTAAGAAGGCCTGTTAGAGATCGTAGTTCATCCCTACTGAAGTCCAGCAACTGTTTGGTATCAAGGTTTGAAGGGTGAATGAATCCCTTGAAGTGAGGCAATCCTGGAAGCTTCTGCCAGAAGTCTATAAATATTCTTGCCATCCAGGTGTTCAGTGTTTGTTTGGCAAAGCCCAAAGCAATGCCAATGACAGGGTGAATAAACGCCTTGGAGTGATCCATTCCTGCCAGAAGTCCATAAATCTTCATGTCATCCAGGTAATCAATCTTTGTTTGGCAAAGCCTAAAGTGATGCCAATCACAGGTTCTGGTCCGATGAAGCTGCTTGCAGCACCCTCCTCTGAAAGAGAGACAGCAGCTTCATTGCCTTGCATTGCTAGGTCAGTATGTCCAGGAATCCAGACCAGAGACAATATGTTAAGTCTTCCTATCGGGGATAGTCGTTTTTGGCAATTTGCTACCAATTTAGATGTTGCTCGATAGGGGCCAAGAGTTTCCAACGCCGCTCTGCCAAGAGCTTTCAACGCCGCTCCAGTCTGCGACTGAAAACATCTGCATCATTATTTCCTTCTTCCGGAGGATCCAGTCCTCTCTACTCGGCAATAGTACTTTATAAGGCAGTTCGTAGTTGACAGTTGGAGGCATAAAGTCAGAGGTCATTTCCAGAATGCTGTGACTTTCAGTGTCAACCAACAGACTGTTGCACTCTGCAATAAATTGCATTATATAAATTGTAGGTACTGATTTTGTCTATCAATCCATGTATGTCAATCAATTTTTATAATGTAGGTTGATGATGATGAAATAGAATTTTCAGTCAGAAATGAATGGAACAAAAACAACACAGAATAACTTCTTTTTTTGTGATAAATATAAAAGTTTTTTTTTTTGTAAGAGATAATATAGAATATGAAAATAGAAGGTACAAGTTAATTGAATTGTGACTGCATGGGACGGCATTTAATAGAAATTCATGACGCATTTGGATAACACTTCATTATGAGTTTTTTACTAAACAGTTCACAAAACCGTAACACGTGTTACGAAATTTCCTTCAGGCGTTTTGAATTTGACTAAATCCTACGTTATCAGTGCTCCATATAACTATTTGAATCATATGACTTTCTGCTCTTTCAATGACTGAGAATTTCACCTGGGTTGATGTTTAAACTGATTAAAAATTCAAACATTATCATCAAAGATACTTCATCAACTCATCAAACAGATGCAATAAACTACTTACCAATTCTCACATTAAAAAACATAGTTTACAGAGGTGGAGAATACTATTCTATTCGGCCATTCATTACATTTCAGAAACTCTTGAATTCATGAATTTCCAAGAAGATTGAGATCGAAACCTTTTTTTTTCAGATGTAGTACGTCATAGTCGTAGTTGAGTTCATGCATTCTGGGCAAAAAAAAAATCTGAACGGGTAATTGGTCTTCACATTTAGGAAGGTACTCCTATATTCTTTTATTATTTGAGGAAAAGTTCTCCCCATTTGACGAATATAACTTGTTTGGACTCGTAATCTATCCGAAGCTAAGGTTTTGTTTTTATGGTTTTCAATGAATTTACATTCCTTAACACTATTATTCGCAAGTGTCTGGTTAATTTTTTGGTCTGTTTCGACCTCGTTTCATTTAAATTCGTGAAGAAAAATTCACCAAGAATCGCTCAACGACATCTTATAGTAATGAGCTGAAAAGAGGAAATACATTAAAATGTCAATATTCTCGTATATGCAGAGAATGCAAAATTCTTCATCGATTAGTATTTACCTCAACACAGCAGAATACATATCAATAGAAATCGAGACATTCAGCTACACAAACACATGACAGCAAAACGGACAAAATTTTCGAAACAATCTTATCTTATTGAAGAGATCAGACCAGAGGCAAAAACTATTTCAGTTTGAAATATTTGAACTTTTAATGAAGAATTATAAAACAAAATCATTCAGAATTCCAGTCACATTTTCAATAATACTTTTTTTCTTAATCTATATCACAAACATACATTGAAATAACTGTTGTTTCGTGATGAATACACCCCCTTTAATGTGTATTCGAAGCCATTCCTATACGTTTTATATTCCAAAGTCATGCAGACCAAGCAAAACGAAACGATAAACTTGAAAATAAATCTTGAATTTATCCGGCCATGTATGAAAAAGCTGACTGGAGTTGCCCACATTTTTATTATATTCAGATCCTCGTTCAGTAAAACGTTTTTCGTTTGTGGCAAATTTTAATTTACTGCCGTTTATTTCAGATAAGTAGGTCACCAAACAGTGCACAGGACAATATTTCAACGCGATACAGAAACATTATATTTTTCCTTAATAAAGTTATTGATTTATCAATTATTGTATTGAAGTTTCATTTATCAATAATATGTATCGAAACTACTAAAACCCTATACTTGTAATTTTTGTAGCAACAGTGAGTGTGCATTACAAGTAAACATCAATTATTAGAGGTACAGTCCTCGCAGCCAAAGCATATGGCACTACTAATATCTGCCGCAGTAGCAGACAAAACGTTTGATACTGAAATTTCACAAGACCAGGGCTTACCAGCAAATATTTTTTTGTCCATAATCATGGTTCTGGCCATAAAAGCCTATGTTTCTAATATTATTCAAGTTTTTTTCGCAGTGAGAGTTGAAGATACACCTTAAAATTTTACTGTACTTATCCATATCCACATTAATCTTCAGATTCAAATGAAATATGTGATTGGGATCAATTACCCAATTGATTTCTAATATTTTCTTTTGGTTATATAACTTCCTCAACCTTTCGTCAGTGGTCGTCGTTTTGGAAAACAATCGTTTTTCATTTTCAAAACCTGAATATCACTAAAGAACATCGTCGATAACTAAAGAGAGATTGTGGATGGTTATATACCAAAAAAACAGTAGAAACTATTGAGTCCAAAAAAAAAATCTTTCAAACAGTCATGTAGTATTGCAAACTTATGATGAATACAATTATTGAAATGATGGGCTTCAAAATGGTATTTCACTTCATTTTATTGCCATTTATGGGTGGATATTAACTTCACTTGAGGGGTGGAAGTGACATAGTCAAAGATAACTGTCATCCCCATATAATGACAACCCTTAAGAGTAAACATGTGAGCGAAGTAGGGATCAACAAGGCCTCAATTTTCAGCATACAAACTTTTACAGAAAATGCATCGTGAATTTTTGTAATCATTTCGTAAAACTTGTTTGAAGATGATTGACAATGTTTCTTGACGAATTTAATTATTTCGGACTTTCATTGTCTGATATTATGTGAGATCATATGAAATCTCAGAAAGAACTAATAAAAAAAGAAGAATTGAAAATGAACAGCTGAAAATAACAATTATATTAGGAAAAAAAATGAAATGAAATAAAAGTGAATTAAAATGAAAGTAAAAAAAGAACAATTGAACAAATAATGAAATAAAAAGTTAAGAGATTCCAAGCCAAGTTACTTCTCGACATTTCGATTGTTAGTATCCACAATCGTCTTCGTGTGATGACTAGACTAATTCCTCCGAGACATGACTATTTATGGGTCATTCGAGTACTTTCACTGATCTCCGCTTTTCTTTTCCTTTTCAAGGGTTAAGTGGCAGATGACCGTGTGGCGTGAGTTGGCCATTTTTCGCTTGATTATGGGTTTCCAAATGTTGCGTATCTCTACGCTAGCTTGGCTGAATATATTGTTGGACAACATGTATGCGGCTTCTTTGAATTTCTTCCTAAACCAATGTTCCTTCCTTTGTATGATTTCAGCTTGGGGTCTCTCGATGTTATATTGATGGGTTCAAACATGCTCTGTTATTCCTGATTTGCTGATTTCCTCTCGTGCTGATTTCTTGTGCTCGGCAATGCGAACATTCAATGGCCTCGTAGTTTCACTGATAAAGGATTTTCCGCACTCACAAGGTATTCGGTAAATGCCATTCTTGGAATAGCAGCCCGCGTTTGGGGCCTGGTTTTCGCGAGACCGCTACGTATAGTGTTCCCAGATCTGAAGCAGGTTCTGATGTTGTACTTATATCATATTCTTTTCAACATTTCTGATTATCCTCTGATGTAGGAAAGTGCAAGTATTGGTTGTGGCGGCTTCTCTTCCTTTCGAAGCTCCTACTGACTTTTCTCCTGTTCCATTATCGCTTTGGAGTAACCATTACGTTGAAGATCATTTTTGATGATGTCTAGTTTCTTCTCGAGACTTTCCTTCGTATTACAGAGCCCGAAAGCACGGATTAATAGAGACAAGATGATTTCTCTTTTAGTGGTGGTGGTTGGATTCGTGGTTCAGTGGATTTTCGGTTTACATTTCCACAATGAAGAAGGAAGTCCACAACGAATTACCATTTTGAGATCATAGACAGTGTGGAACATCAGTTTAGGAGGAAATTCGAAGAAGCTGCATACATGTTGTCCAACAGTGTATTCAGCCAAGCTAGCGTAGAGATATTCAACATATGGAAACCCATAATCAAGCGAAATATGGCCAACTTCCGCCAGTCATCTCACTAAACCGGTGAAGTGGAAAAAAAAAAGCAGAGATAAGTGAAAGTACCCGAATGACTCATAAATTGTCATATTTCGGAGAAATTAGTCCAATCGTCACCCGAATATGATTGTGGATTCTAAGAATCGAAACGTTGTGAAGTAACTTTTTATTTTTCATTTTAATTTTTGGTTCAATTGTTCTATTATTAGAAAAGGAAGTTCTTGGCTTTCTACTACTCTATCTTGATACAAAAAAAGGATGAGGGAATCTTCCAAAGAAAGAAAGTAAGTAATCCTTGACAAATAAGTAACTCTATACATGGATGTGTAGATCATGCAAAGAAGTAATTTTCAGACACAAACTGAAAGGAAGTCCTCTTGAAACAGCTACTACCATATAAACATTGAATTACACGAAAAAAAAAATTATTTCGAAACAAATCTTCTGTATAAACACACACTGAATTAAACAGAAGATACTTTTCTCTACTCAGTTTTTATTTCAAACATTCGTTGTGGAACAAAAATCAGATATTATTCATATGAGTTCTACTTTTAATGAATGGTAACAAAATGCACTTACATGGAACACTGTCATCCTCACCGGTTTATGTCGATGTTTCGTAATTCATGAATGAATTGTGTATATTTTCTATAATATTATCCAATTTGGTACCGAAGATCCTTGGGGCAAGTGTCTTAAGGCGAAACATTGATGTATACCAGTGAGGATGACAGTGTTCCATGTAAGTGCAATTTGTTACCATTCATTTAAAGTATAACTCATGTGAATGATATCTGATTTTTATCCCACAACGAATGTTTGAAATACAAACTGAGTAGAGGAAAGTATTTTCTGTATAATTCAGTGTTCATATAGAAATATTTGTTTCGAAAGATTTTTTTTTATTTCGTGTAATTCAATGTTAATATGGAAGTAGCTGTTTCAGGAGGACTTTCTTTCAGTTTGTGTCTGAAAGTTACTTCTTTGCATGATCTGCACATCCATGTACAGAGTTACTCATTTTCAAATTGATTACTTCCTTCCTTTCTTTGGAAGATTCCCTCATTCTTTTTTTATATTAAGATGGAGTAGTAGAAAGCCAGGAACATTTTTTCCCGAAAATTAATCACTCCTAAAAATATAACCCCTTCAATTCTACTTTTTCTTGTATTTTATTTCAATATCATTTCATTTCAGGGTTTTTTGCTTAATATAATTATTTTCAGCTATTCATTTTTAAATCTTGTTTTTCCTTGTTAGTTTTTCATGAATTTCAAATAATTTTATATAATATCGGACGATAAAAGTTCGAACTAATGGAATTCATTTCGTGAAGTGATTTTTGTAGAAACTACAAATAACTAACAATTTTTTGAACGTGGAATCTGAATTTACTTTTTAGTTTGATGAGTTCAAATATGAAGTTGAAGAATTTATTAACTCGCATTTTTTTATTCGATTTTGCTTTCATTCACTCAGTGAGTTTTTCTCATGAGGAATTTGTCGTAAAAACATTCGAAAACATGACTTGTGATTCGATTTCGAATTGGAAATTTTGGTGAAATATTAGCTTAGAATCATTTTGAACAATAATATCACAATTGTTTAATTATTTTTTCTGGAAAAAGGTTTTGGCTTTCTGATTATCCTTCATTCAAAAAAATATTTCTACATTCATTTTTGTATGAAGGTAGTGAAGTAGAAAGCCAAAATCTGTCTAATACAAAAATTATTCTCTTTCTAAAATTATACCCCTCTCAAGGGCATAGTACAGATTGAGCCAGATAGTAGTTAAGTTCTATTACAATATATTTGCATTATATTTTTGTTGGCTGAAAAACATATTCAACTAAACAATTGTCCTAAATTTTTTAATGTAGAAAGATTGAGTTTTTTTTTCCAAATGTATGAATAATATGGAATTCAAGTCATTCAAAGATGTATACGGATGAATGAGGATAAAAATGATAGATACGGATAGATGAGGATTAATAAAAATGGATAAGGATGGATAGAGATAGATCCTTATATGGATGAATGAATATGTATGAGGATGGATGAGGATAGATGAGAATGGATAAGAATGGATAAGTATAGATTATGATAAATGAAGTTGGATAACGATGTATAGGGCGGGATGATGATCGATAAGGATGGATAGGGATGGATAAGAATAACAAAGGATGAGTTAGAATGGACAAGAATGGATAAAAATAAATGAGCGTGGATAACGGTGAATGATAGTGGTTAGGGATAGTTAATGATGGATGAAGATTGATGAAGATGAATAAATATAGATCATGATGGACAAGGATCGATAATGATAGATGAAAATGTATAATAGGGCTGGATAAATATGAATAAGGATATATGAAGAGTAATGATGATAGGTGACGATGGAAAGGTACAGATGAGGATAGATAAGGATGGATGAGGCTGAATAGGGATCTATAAGAATGGATAAGAATGCGTTAGATATGATAAAGATGAATAACGATGAATAAGGATGATTGAGGATGTCTGAGGGTGAATTAGAATTAATAAGTATTGATGAGGATAGATGAGGATGGATGAGAATGATGAACGATCAATGAAGATCTGATTTGCAATGCTTTATTGGTGTCCAATTTTGGAAACTGCTTCCATCTCTTAACAATCTTTCAGATAAAGTTCTTTTCGTTCGACCAATACGAAAGTTCAAGAAAAAACTATATATTTACTTTTAAACTCTCGATATCCTCAAATCATATCTTCAGAAGCTTCATCTTAGTTTTCCTTTCTTGTCAGATATTTTCTTTTACCATAATTAATATCACGTCGATTATTCAGTGAGAAATGTTGGCCCAAGTCTCAAGTTTACTCGACCAACAATCGCAAGAAACCCTCAAATCCCCGCAATTCAATTATACTCAGAAATTATATCGACCATTTCTTGACCGACCATTCCACATACCCAACATTCTCCTCCAATATTAATTGAAGAAAGACCGCCCTTGCTTGAGATGAAGGAATGAACTCTGGAATATTGAAAGGGTTTCAAACACCATCTAAACTCTCTAATAACAAACGGTCGGAAATCCAAGTTTAACCACGTAACACGAGAACATACTACCTCGACTCATGTCCGTACTTGTAGAATTAGGAATGTGGCTTTTGATTCGACTCAGACTTCGCGATTGTTTTCTAGGTTCTAGAAAGCTTTCAGTAACTTGAGATATATAATTCTGAAAAAAAAAATAGTCGTTCACTGTAGTAATTTTCAAAATTTCGTGTTTTGATAAAAACAGGAAAGCATAACATATTCAATATATGTGTACCAATGAAAATATTTGTAGTACCCCTGACAAATATAATTTCCACATGAATATTTGTGAATTTGAATGAACTCTCAATGCGACTAGTTCATTGGGTCTATCGGTTGATCGATCCGACCAATCGATAGACCGGTTTCGGGGTGTTTGGTTGGTCGATCCGAACAACCGATTGACCAGTTTCCGGGTGTTTGCCCCATCATCAGTACTGGGCATGGACTCTTCCAACGATGTGAACCATCTGAGTATCACGACCAAACAAATAAAATTCCAGCTAGTCATGGAATCTTCCTGCAGTTGATTCAGTGGCATGTCCACTGCACCACCTGCAGATAGAGCCAGGAAACAACTCTACAAGCATACTTCGGGGTGGTAGTATATATATATATATATATATATATATATATATATATATATATATATATATATATATATATATATATATATGAGGGGTTTTAACGTTCTATGTCGGTTACGAGAATTTGCTAGTACATGCGCACTAATGCATTATATTTACCGTCACTTAAATCTCCATTTACCTAAAAATGTCAGTTAGGAGATTTTGCATGCGCTGAGTCGAGTATTGTATTCAAATCAATTGCACATGACAAATCTAATCAGAACCAGTCACTCGAAAATAACCATTATCATTAGGGAAACCCGTCATTATCGAAGAGCTTAGCGAGTAAGTAATTCGAAGCGCGAGCAACCCTTAATTGTAAATGACCACCCACTGGTTCATTACTGAAGACGTTTGTGCGTATTAAACGAGAGCTACTGCTTGCTGAATCGGTAATTCGTATTAGTGTTATAGTCTATTTCAAAAGAGTGTAGAGTAATAAAATCTCATTAAGTATTCAAAAGCGCTACAGGGTGATCCGTCAATAAATTCTGTCACTTCCCTAGTCCGCATTGCAAAATTATGTCGTTTCATAAAGAGCAGGTAGGTATCACCCTGTTTCAAGGGATTTGTCCATTGTTATCGACGGATAAATACTGAGCCAGAGACGCGCTAGTGGGATAATTGCCAAAAGAATATGCATTCATAAAAATTATATTAAAGGAAATAAAAATTTAATTCAGCAGAACAGTGTTATTAAAAAAATATAAAATGTAACAATAAAATATATACGAACCGAAATCGGGAAATACTCACAAACACACACGAACGAACTTTACGTATTGAAACACTTGTGGGGACTTTAAATCAATTTATTCACAAAAACGACAAGAACTTTACTGGATACGTTATTACAATTTGACACTTGAACAATACTAAAACTGTGAACTTCCCTTAACGTTTAACAACACTCTATTTATACCCTAATTGAATGTTCTAGAGATTACTAGGTACAATTTTCGAGAACCTTCCGAGAAAATAATTATTCAGACTACCCTTAATTCTAAACCCTAACCTAAGCAAAAGTGTCACTGTCACTGATACACTGGTCTCTGTCCAGATTGCTTATCCCGCTACAGTATATTTACAATTCAATTAAATTATTCTACATCAGTATAGTCTTCATCCGAAGAACTGTCATCATCCCCTGGTGTTATAATTATAGGGTCAACCACCTGATCGACCAAGTTGTCCAGTTCCCACATTTTATCTTCCTCTTTTAAAACATGCTGGATTGCTTTTTGCCAGATTTCTGATGTGATTTCCATAATGGCTTGATCAAACAATACCTTGACATCTTTCATTTTAAATGTGGTATTGTGCCTTGCAACATATCCTTTAACTTGTGCCCATATAAGTTCTATAGGATTTAATTCGCAATGATATGGCGGTAGGCGCAGCACAGTTACTTTATACTTTTCTGCTACATCTTCTACGGCATATTTCATGAAGCGAGATTTATGTTGTTTTACTATGGCTAGTAGTTCCTTCTTTACTGAATTCGTCTCAAACTGAATACCTTTATTTGACAGCCAGTTAATAATTTCTTGCTTTCTCCAAGCTGAAGTTGGTACCTTCTCTAAGCGCCTTGAATGGTAGCTTGCATTATCCATAACCACGACCGAATCAGCTGAAAGAAATTTCAACATTTCCCCGAAGTAGTCTTCGAAGACATCCGAATTCATGTCCTCATGATAATCTCCCGTCCGGCACGACTCAAAGCTTAACAAACCTTCTTTTAAAAATCCGTCTTCGCTTCCAATGTGAGCAATTATAAACCTCTTCCCTTTTCCCGAAGGCACTTTAATACCCGTCGAAAGGCCTTCTATGAAAGCTTGGCGAGAACTTGTTATATTTTTATCTTGCCACATTTTTTTGACTATATAACCTTCGTTTATCCACGTCTCATCAAGATAAAAAATTTTCTTTTGCTCTCTGCGGTACTGCTTTATAGTTGTCAAATATTTTCGTCTCCAGCAAACAATTTCATCACTTTCCAGTAATAGTGCCTTTCGATTGTGCTTTTCCCAGGCAAAATTCATACTTTTTAAAGTTTTCCATAAAAGTTTTTTGGATATCAAAGGAATATCGTTATCTTGGCTTATCTCGATAAATATTTTTTCAAGAGTGGGTATTTCCTTTATAAAATAAAACGAATGAACTTTTCTTCGAATGTCACATTTGGTGTCTTCATCTAAGATTTTTATTGGTCTTCCTGATTTTCTCTTGCATGGACTTACCTGGCCTGATATCTTTCTTTCTCGCAATAATTTAAAAATCGTGGACTGTCCAATTCCAGTCATTCGGGCACATCGCTCAACACTTTCTTGCACAGACAAACTAGGGTGATCGTGTTTTATGCAATCATATACATTTGAAATTATAACTTTTTCGCGAACAGATAGCGGAGAATTTTTTACACTTCTTTTCTTTGGAGTAAATGTCCCCATTTTATAACTTTTTCACTATTTCTATATCACAATATCACTGTACGTTTAATTGGTGTAGTAACAATTACTATTATAACTCGAATGTTTAAGACACCATTACAATATATTTGAACCCTTTTTCTTAATTACCTGGGTTTAATAGGTATTGCATGATTGGTGGGCAGGGTCAAAAAGGGATTATTATAATGACATGGCACCTCGGAACTAAGTGTTAACCCTTTTTTGAGAAATCATGCTCAAGTATATGAACCCAAATTGCATATTTAATAAGTTTACAAGAACCACTAAAATTAATCTTAATCTTTTTTTAAGAAATTTTACTTACCTAAATACATGTAGGTACTTAGTTTTAGACCAAATTACTTCCCAAAAATGGCCTTTTATTATTATCTATGTCTGTAATTTTTAATTTACTTTAATTATTAAGTTTAATAATCCTAAGATTTGCCTACGCCCATGGACGACAACGAAATTCAGGCAAATTTTATGACAATTTCATAATTTATTACTCTACACTCTTTTGAAATAGACTATAGTACAGACGAGAGGCAAATCGGGTTTTATTGATGAATTTTGGAAAATCATAATGAGTTTCTGTGGAAAAAATTGATAATGAAATTCAATTATAATGGTGAGACAATCGATTATAGTGTGTCATTTTTACTCTGCAACGGAGGTTGTCAAACTGTGGGGCATGACCCCTAGGGAGTTACGAAGCTTTCTGAGGGCCAGCGTGAAAAAAAAAATGAAAAAATTAAAAATCAACTCATTTGAAATCATATAAATTATAAGATAACTATTCGAATATGTTTTTCCATAGACATCAAAAAGACGAGGCTTTTGTGTAAAAACAATGAAACTCTTTCATTTCAAAATTTATTCTTGTACTTTCAAGGAAGCAGCAGTTTTAGTAACCGCTAAGTTCAAGAAGCAAGAGGCTAGCGCCGCTAGCGATTACAACGGATTGTACGATGAACTGTGCTCAACAATTCCAAACAAAAACTTTAAGGTTATGTTCGGTGTATTGTATAATAAAACTGTATTATGTTCGTTGTGGAGTTTTAGTTTGCTCTAAATTCACTTCATTTCATTAATACGTTTAAGGATGAAGAGATTTTTACAAGTGTTCCTAGTAGTGCATGTATATCAAACAGTTCATCTCAGGATGACATCAGTGGTGGAACAACTCATGAGTCAACTGCAAGTAATTCGAAGTCAGTGCGGGATGCAAAAATAAGAAAGTACGACGACAGTTATTTGTCACTCGGATTTACTAAAACTACTATTAACAATGAAGATAGTCCTCAATGTGTAGTGTGCTTGGCCACCTTAGCAGTCGATAGTATGAAACATAACAAGTTAGGAATGCATTCATAAACTAAACATGCAGAGCTGGTCAATAAACCTGAAGAGTTTTTGCACACAAGCTAGACAGCTTTAAATCTACTCAAAAAACATTAACAAAAATAACGACTGTGCCTTCCAAAGATCTTATGGCGTCTTTCAAGGTTTCTCATAAAATTGCTCAATGTAAAAAGCCACACACAATATGAGAAACTTCTATCTTACCGGCCGCTATTGATATAGTTACCACAATGTTCGGAAATAGCTCTGCATAGCTACTAAAATTCATCCCTTTTTCTAACGACACTGTGTCAAGGCGAGTATTATACATTTCTGAAGATATGAGTGAGCGGAATACCATTTTCACCCTTCAAGTTGATCTTATAACATTGTCAAGTACATCTATACGCAGTACATATGCAGTACATACAGTTATATTTGTCTTCTCATAACACCGATACAGAAAGTTGCGTGTCCAATATAAAGAAAGATTTGCACAAAACATTTCTATACACGGAGAATCATGGACTGAAAATAAACCCAAATAAAACTTTAGCCTTATGCATAGGGTCTCAAAGACAAACAGTAGAAACTCAATGTAACTTTAGGCTCACTCTCGATAACGCAGACATTGACTGGGTAGACAGTGCTGAAAATCTTGGCGTAACCATAGATTGTTCTTTGTTTTTCCATAAAGATGTGACTAACATTTTCAAAGTGTCATTCGTCAATCACAAATCACTATATAAATTTTAGTTACATTTATCAGAAGAAATGAAACTCAGGTTAGCTGAAACTCTTATTTACCCCCCTTATTGAGTATTGTTGTTCGTTGTATTACATACAATTGTTTGCCGCAATATAACAAGCAGGAGTTACAACGTATACAAAATGCTTGCAAGCGATTCGTATGCTGTATACCATATGGTGAACATGTCACTAATAATAAACTAATAACAAAATAACTGATATTCCTAGTACGTACTTGTTCATAGCTACATTCCTACCTATCAAACGAAGGTGTTTGAAAAATAAACACAAACTTTTATCCAGCCACAACGGCATGTCACGTATGATTTAAAAATAGTTAATAATAACAACAGAAAAGTAACTCACCATCATGAACATTAACATTGAAAAATAAAAAAGCACGTTCAATGAGAAGGCTGACACTCAGACTCATCGATATTTTTTTTAATGTTTGCAGTATAATTTGATGCAGCCATTGGAATACAATTATCCAAATGTTTATCTGTAAGTCGATTGCGATATTTGTTCTTAATAAACTTCATATTGGAAAAAGAAGATTCACACAAATAGGTTGAACTGAATAATGCTTTCACTTTCAAGGCAACATGGCATAGAACTGAATATTTGTCTTTACTTACAATAGGCCAGATACATTCAGTACTTGAGACTAACGATTTTAAGGCTAAATCATTTTGAAACTCAATGACTTCCATTTCTGTTGCAGCGATGTCTTCGCCAAAGTTCTGCATAACACAAGTTGCAAACTTTTGTTTATCAATTTCCATTAAGGGTGAAACAACAAACTGCGCTACCAAAGCCATTTCATTGTAATCCTTAAAACGATTTTTGAAGTTATTCTTCAGGGTAGAAATTATTTCTACATGATATTTGTTGTCATAGGGTTCTAGTGGATTTTGAGATATTTTTTCTGAAAGAATAGGAAAATGCTTGGCATCGCTGTTAATTAGGTTTTGTTCCCAAAACTCCAGCTTTTTGATAAATGCTTTTATATCAGGAATCATTTCAGCTAGTTCTTTGTCTCTCCCCTGAAGCTGCAAATCAAGTTCGTTTAATTTCTCTGTAATGTCCACGAGAAAATCAAAATCTCTAAGCCAGATTGAATTTTCTAGATTCTTTGAAAAATTGAACTATGCCAGATAGGCCATCATTAAAACGTTTCAGCACCCGTCCTCTACTTAACCATCGGACTTCAGAGTGAAGGAGTAGGTCCCCGTATTGACAGTCAACTTCATTGGTCAAGGTTTTGAATAATCTTCTCTGTAACGCTTGAGCTCTAATCTTTTTCACAATTTTTACCACCAGGTTCATAACGTTTTTTAGTTTCAGGAAATTTCCACATAATGCTTGCTGATGTATAATGCAGTGGTAACAGAGAAATTTCGGAAAAGTTTCATCTTTACGACATAACGCCACCAGGCTCTTATCACAACCCACCATAGCTGGAGCGCCATCGGTTGTCAAGCCTACCATTTTCGATATTGGAATTTTCTCGGAAGAAATAATATTTTTTGAATGAGAAAACAACTCATGTCCAGTAGTGTGTCCTTTCGGTGGAATGAACTTCAAAAGATCTTCTTTAATCGTAAAATCACTAAAAACCATCCTGACGAACACGGCCATCTGGGCAGTGTCAACGACATCTGTTGATTCATCCAGTTGAAGTGAAAAATAAACACAGTTATCTAAGTCAGTTCTTAACTGTAAAAAATATCATTGCTCATTACTTCTACACGTCTCATCACTGTATTAGCAGAAAGTTGCATAGATTTTATAGCTGGTTGGCAAATAACGAATCAGCAGCTTCTAAGAACGCCTGTTTTATCATTTCCCCGTCTTCATAAGGTTTCTTTTGTTGTGCAATTATCTGGGACACACGGTACGATGCTTCAGTTGTAGCCTTATTTTTATCAACTGTTCTTAAAAATATTGATTGTTGTCCAATTTACTGCTTTTTTAACTGTTTCAGTTTCTCCTTTCTGGCGGCAGAATGTAGTGGGAATGATTTTTCAAAATCAGAATGTACAGTTTTATGATGTCTCTCAGGCTACCGGTAGCTCGCGATCGACAGGTTGGCGACCATTGGTCTAGATGTTAATGTTATTTAATATTCGTTGTTATTGTTACATAATTAGTGATGAAAAATTGTAAAAATAATAATTTTCAAAAGAAACATTTAATTCCCCACATTATTCCTTGTGAGGTCCAGGGATATGCAATTAGGTCGACTTTTTTTTCTTGAAAACTAAGCAAGATACGAAAAAAAATAAAGAGACAAAAAAGTTGTATTCCTAATTGCTCAATCCAAAGAAGTAATAAAAATTGTACAAAAGTTAGTGGCGTACATTTTTAAGTCAAAAATATTCGTTCAAATCCCGCTCGAGACGCCACCGGACTTAATAAATTGAATCGAGTTCGGGCTCAATTAGCTCCCCAATGTTATGATTACCATTGCCAAATTACAACAAAATTAGGTGCAGGATATTTAAGATATTTACGAATAATTTGTTTCATTTCAATTCTAACACCCTGTATCTTGAGAACGAAGGATTTGCCGTCCCATGCTTCGTCCCATTTCGTCTTAAAATTACCTAAAGAATCGTCTGTTATATTTATGGTACATACTTAATTAACACCCTGTATAATATTCAACAAATCAAAAACTCCAATGTTTTCCATAAAATAATCATTACCATATTCACATACACTCCCCGTGATTAAAATTTTGGATTTATCTCGTTGAGAACTAAAGGTGAGTGAATGAATAATGAGTTTCATTCAAATTGATTTCTGGAAATTTTGATAAACTTTTTCAGGAATGGAACTCTACTACCGGTAAATCAGGAATGTTTCAATTCAAATACAAATACTTCAAGCACGTGCAGTTAGTTCTTACAAAAAACTCGAAAATCCCATACCACTATCACCACTAATTGGTTTTATGCACAAAAGGCCATGAGGCTCAAAAAGTCTCGGAATATCTATCCCTCTATCTAGAAATGGATATAAAATCTCCAAATCTCCTATAAATCTCATTTCGGTTAATGGTTATCCTGTATAATACCACAAAGTTTTCAATTCTCTGTTACATGTAGCAAAGCAGACCTCAGGTCGACTTTGATAATTCTATGTAATTATGTCTACACATTTTATTACCTTGAATTCACCCTTAAGCTATCGTTTTATTTACTGAGAGCTCAATTGGGTTTTACTGCGGTTTATGTACAACGACGCGAATTATTTGAATCATTTAAATTCCTTCAAAATTGGTTCTTTGTAGAAGGAATTTATTATGGAAATTGTCGTTGTATTAAAGGGACGCAGCACCAACCTAAGTTTCCAGTATTAGGTCGTTTCGAATATTTTGTCCGTTTTATGAACTGTTATACTCGGTAAATACTGATTCAATTTAATCTAAATGATGCAACATAACGCATGTTAAATAGGCATACATAGATAGATAGATTTTATTTAACTACTTTACTTTATATGTTTGTTTGTAGCACGTCAAAAAAGAAAGTACTTTTTTTACATAAAATTTGACAGCACATACAGTAAAAACAGGAATTGAGTTACAATATGTTATTAAACTATCACAGCAGAGATGCGGCATATTTTTCAATGCATCATTACTCAATTTTTTACAATTGATGGCAAAGTGTTGAAAAGCTCATAGTTCAGTGAGTTCGACGGTGAAATATTTAGTCGAAAACGGCTGCTTCGGATAAGGTGACTGATTTCTATGGATTTCAACTAAAGTGTGAAATGAAAACAAACATGGTAAAGGCTTAATTTTCAATTTATCAAAAGACTCTTGACAGTGATTTCTATAACCAATTTCGGCAAGTACCCTTATTGCCTTATTCTGCATTTTGAACATTTTTATCACATGGGAGAAATTACTCCAGAGAGTAATGTCATAGCTAATGTGAGAGTGAAACAGTGAAAAATACGTGGTTTCAAGAGTTGTAAAATTAGTGTCTGCCAGTTCAGTCTGTTTTTTTTTCTTGATAAACAGTTGATTGGTTATTTGCTGATATTTGTATTATTTGTGTTTCGATACTATTCAATTTCAATTTGTTTGCTGCAAACCATTCATATGCCTTGTTAGTAGCGCAAATCAGTGAAGAATCCAAGTTTACGTTGTATTTGCAGATATAATAAACGTTGAGTCGTCTACAAAGAGAACTGACCTATAAGGTGACATAAAGCAGCTGAGGTCATTAATATAACTGTTAACAAGGAGGGGGCCCAAAACGAACCCTTGGGGTACTCCATGACAAACAATCTGAAAGTCTGATGTTTTACCGTTCACTGGAACGCATTGTTTTCTATTGGAAAGATAAGAACTTATAAGTTTCAAGGGAATTCCTCTAACACCATAATAGTTTAGTTTTTCCAAGAGAATGTCATGTGACTCACAGCCAAAAGCTTTCGAAAGATCGCACAGTATTATAGTTGTACGATTGCCTTATTCAAGTGATTCTACAACGTCACCGACAACATTAAGAACTGCCTGTACTGTTAAGCGGGAGTTTCTGAAGCCAAATTGAGAGTTATTAAAGAATCAGTTTGAATCAAAATATTCATACAATTGTTTTTTGATCAATTTCTTAGGTATTTCAAGTCGTCTGAAACTTTGAACTTAAGTTATGAAATGTATTGACAAAGTTTGCCAAAAGATCAACATCTGACAAACCTAAGCAAAATTGACTCTAATCCACACTGCTTGAATGACGTTCAATTTTATCTATTCCTTTCATCGATATAAATCGTCTCTTAACCGGTTGGGGTGTATTAGTTGGATTCATACTATTGCCTATGAAAATGTATTGTGCCTGGTGGTCTGAAAAACAAGGCTCGAAAACACCTACCAAAAATCGTTTTTCTGCTACATTAGTTAGTATATTATCAATACAGTTGGACGAAGTAGCTGTGATTTTTGTATCCTCCAAGATTGCAACACACACTTTAAATTATTCAAAATGCCAGTTTCTATTTTGAAATTCAAATTGAAGTCACCTAAAATTACCAGATTGTCGCAATTCCCCAAAAATTTGTTTAATATACAGGGTGTTCCTTAAACACATGCTAATATTTAAGGAGGTAATTCTCAGACCCATTTTAAGGAAAAAACGTCCTATGGACGTATGTCCTCAACGCCTTAACTTTTGAGATACAGGGTGGCAAATTTTCAAAAATAATCAGTTTTTTAATAATAACTGAAATAATTTTGTAGACATCTTTGACATATTTGTTATATATGTTCCATGCCTCAAGGCGCATCTTATGATGTACAATTTTCTTAATTCTCTCTGCCAGTGGCGTACGTACGAGTTTTGAAATGTATATTTTTGGCGAAAAAAATACTACGCCACTGCTCTATCTTGAATTAAAAATTATTTTTGAAATTTCCATACATTTTTGAGCACATTTGATTTTCTGGGTTTTCTTTGTCCGACGCATGGTTTTCGCTCAAAAAAATAAAAATCGCTTTTCTTAAGGATAAATTCCTTAAAAATCTGATGCGGTATCGTGCATCGACTGAAAGCAAACTAAGAGATCAGATTTGTTGCAAAATAATTTAGGATCTAAAAGGTATTTGTTTGTTGTCAGATGCACTGTTCTCAATTAAAATTTCGTCATAACACAGTACGGCTTAATAATTTTTGAAAACATAAATTTAGTTATCCTGGAATAAATGACGTGTAGCAGAATTTATTTACCGCACCTCTTGAAAATATGGAGTTTGTCGATATGTGATTTCTTTTAAAGATTAAAAGCAGAAAAAACAGCGTACCCACCACAGCAATAAAAAACGAATTCTCTGTATGTACAAACGTCAGTAGCTAATATTGATGTTGGTTTAAAGTAAGGTGTCGGTGTTAAAAACTGTCACAGTGCGTTTTGATTGATTTTGAAGTGTTATTGAAATTATTTTGGTAGTCCGCTGTTTTTCTGAATATTAGTAAATATGGTAAATTATACGAATGCGGAAATGGCGCAAATGCATTATGGCCTTGCCGATGGTAATGCAACAGAAGCCAGGCGCATTTATCAGGAAAGATATCCTAATCGCGCCTTACCAGATAGCTGAACTTTTTCAAATATTCATCGCCGACTTGGGGAAACTGGTAGTTTCAAGAAAGGGACTCCGGAAGGTAGACCTCGTGTAGTAAGAACTCCTGAAATTGAGGAAGCGGTGCTGCAAGAAACTGAGGAACATCCTGAGACGAGTACGAGGAAGATCGCTAGAACTCTGGATATTTGTCATCAAATTGTTTGGCGTATTTTGGTTGATTTTTTGTTATACCCATACCATATTTCAAGAGTGCAGGCATTACTCCCCAGAGATTTTCCACAGCGTGTGAACTTCAGTCAGTGGTATCTACAAAGTATTGCACTAAATCCGCAGTTTGAGACACACATTTTGTTCACAGACGAAGCAATTTTTTTTCGGAATGCCATTCAAAATTTCCATAACAATCATGTGTGGGCTGAAGAAAATCCCCATGCAATAACCGAAACCCATTTCCAACACCAATTTTCGGTTAATGTACGTACAGGAATTATAGGTGATCATCTAATAGGCCCATTTTTTCTACCAGGACGCCTTGATGGTCGTTCTTATTTACACTTTCTCGAAGAAGACTTACCTGGGTTATTGGAAGATGTGCCACTTGCGTTAAGGAATCGAATATGATACATGCACGATGGCGCCCCTGCTCATTTCAATGTAATTGTCCGAAACCATTCAAATACAGTTCATCCTAATCGTTGGATAGGTCGCGGAGGACCTCACCAATGGCCAGCAAGATCCCCCGATCTCAACAGTTTAGATTTTTTTTTATGGGGTCACCTCAAAACTCTTGTGAATAAAACTCCCGTTAATACTTTAGAAGATTCAAGAGAGCGAATAGTTGCCTCGTGTGAAACTATATGAAATACGCCGGGAATATTTAAACGGGTGCGTAATTCCATGCGTAGAAGGGCGGAAGCATACATACTAAGTGCAGGTGGCCACTTCCAACAATTTCTATAATCAGTTTTGGTATTATTACTAATTAACAAATTTGTGCTATTCGTTTAGACTTACTGTCACAAAATAAAATAAAACTCTCGTTTTTGTGAAAATTTTTTTTTTGCAGATTATGTTTTCAAATATTATTAGGGAATTGGCAGGTAATGCGTTATGAAGCAATTTTCAGATTCTCATTCATTTTAGAAATGATCTAATTTTTTAATTTGCTTTCTGTCGATTTTTATTTTTTTGAGTGAAAATCATGCGTCGGACAAAGAAATGAGGAGATCATATTTTCTCAAAAATAAATGAGGATTTCAAAACTGAGTTTATTTTGAAAAGAAAGCATTGGCGTAGTACTTTTTCCCCAAAAATATTCAATGCGAAACCCGTAGGGATGCCACTGTTTGAAAAAATACAAATTTGTGTACATCAGAAAATGCGTCTTGAGGCATGGAACATATATACCAAATATGCCAAAGATGTCTACAAAATTATCTCAGTTATTATTAAAAAACTGATTATTTTTGAAAACTTTGCCACCCTGTATCTCAAAAGTTAAGGCGTTTAGGACATACGTCTATAGGAAGTTTTTTTCTTAAAATGGGTCTAAGAATTACCTCCTCAAATATTAGCATGTGTTTCAAAATTCAAAAGAAATACGTCTATGCTGCCTTTACCAGATCTGTACACTGCTACAACGGCAGTTTTTATGGATGGCAAATAAATGGCTGAAAATTGCGAGTTTTGTTCACTAATAAAAACATCCAAATTGATTGGAATGTTTTATACTATTCCTATTTTGTTTTACATAAATGGCTACGCCTCCATGAATTTTATTACTACGGCCAAAAAGTTAGCTAAAGTATATCCTAATATATTGATATGTGCTAGATAGTCCTCAGTCTGCCAATGTTCTGAGAAGCAGATAACATCAAAATGATGATCAGAAAGGAAAGCATTTATTGTATCCACCTTATTAGAGATACATTGCACATTAACATGAAGCATACTTATACGGCATTCCGCTGGTGACATTTTTTTAAATGAGAACTAAGAACATTGTTTTTATGGAAACCATTTGAATCGTTTGAATATAGCTTTTCATGCTCGTGATTCGATGTAGTTTCGACGAAGGTTGTTATCGTCTGGTCCTCTTTGGCGGAGATTCTATCAGTGATACTATACTAAAGTGGTACTATAGTAACCCAGGATTTTTAAAACTCTGAAGAAGCTAGCCACTCGTGCCAGCGAAACGTCAGGAAGAAATTCAATGAATCCACGGTTTTGAAACCCGAAAAATAGCGACACTGCACGCTTTGGAGTCGCTTAACCACGTGCAGCCCACTTAGATTAGGATCGTTTTGATCCTGGTGTGAAATAATGGAATCATGTTCCATTCTACGGCTGGGGCGGAGTAGCAAAATCACATTTGAAAAAATCAGATGTATGACATAGAACATTTCTAAAAATTCTTCTCAGAAAACCAACACAATACTCATCGGAAACACTTTTCAATGAATCAAAATTGTAAATCAAAAGCATAATAAAAGACTTAAAACCAATGCGCAACTGAACACGACATGCTCAACAGAAACAATGTTACAGATAACATATTATTATATTCATCTTGCAAACCGGCTCTACAATTACTTACCTCTGAAAACAAGACTTGCACTGAAAACTTTGGCAAATGTTGTTCTAGTAATGGCGCGACATGCTTGCGTAATTATTTCTCGCAATTCCGCAAGTGACGCAGGTTGAGTTTCATAAACAACTGACTTAAGGTGACCCCGCAGAAAAAATTCGGGTGGCGCCAAGTCTGGTGACCTCAGTGGCCACTCAATGGGACCTTTCCTTCCAATCCATTTGTTCGGATAATTAGTATCCAACCAGTGCCTAGCTGGAGATGTGTAGTGAGGAGGTGCTCCATCTTATTGGAAGTGCAGCAAATCTTCGTCGACAGCTAGGTTGCCTTGGTCGTCCATTTGGTTCTCTAATTCATGCACAATTGAAGGTTTGATGGTGTTTTTCAGCATATCGAGACAAATGTCGCCATTTAAATTGCCTGGTATGACTAAACACGTTTTGCGTTTTTGTAAAATTGGTTAGTGAGAATCTCATAATTGTTTTTTAAATACGTTAGTTATGGATTTTCATCAAGTATCGGCCAATTCCATTATATATCACAGCTGAAGTAAACATTGCGATCGACCATAACTCGTCTCTCTCCGATCCATTTGATTTGCTTCCAAACTTGCGCTGTTGTGTAGGATGTAATTCACGTCCTTTTTCGATATTACACACGTTGATATAACAAAACTTCGTTGCGAGGCAAAAAACTGTATACGTGAACCAGATGGCATATATACGAAAAAGTTCTATTCAACAAGCTGTTAAATCTCAAACTTTTATTGAAGATTTCTTGGTGAGATGTCTTTGTCGAATACCTAAAAGCGTTGGCTGGCGGTGCTCGGGTTTAATCTCTCGAATAAAGTTTTTCTGCTAGTTTTTAGGTTATTATCGAAGCCATCGTGGAAGTGAAATTGAAAAAGGATCGAGTGGATTGACGAGTTTGATTGGATGCTTTCAAAACAGAATAGAAGTGGTATAGGAGTATTTTATTTTCGGTAAGGATTATTGTCCATTGAAAAAGAAGGAGGGTGCGAAGGAGAAATGGTGTTCACTTAAGGAAACCATGGTATATTTTCTGAATTACTCTTTATCAATCAAGATTGGGAAGAGTAACAAAGTCTTCAATTATCGAGTAATCAACAATTCAACAAGTGGTAGGAAAACATTATAAAAAAATATGTATGTTGAGTGTACGGGGAAATGTTTTTTGGAATACAACAAGTGGGATACATTTCAGTTCCAGAAATTCGAATGAAATCAACCTTATACAATGGAAGTGAAGTCTACAATCACTTAAGTCTAGCATCAACTATTCCCATTTATACGTAAGACTAGCCCTTTTCAAATTAACATATATAGACGTCCATTATAATAAAAATAATACTAATATTATCGTTTATTATACATAAAAATACATTTATACATAAAAGGAAAAGAGTTAGCCAAAGGCTATCTTCCACCCCTCCCAAAAATTATACAATAGTTGTAAGAAAATTATTATAAAAATACTTATTTACTATCATAACAATGATAGAGAAGAGAAAAAAATAATAGATCATAAAGTTGCTCATAACTCAAATTGACCATGTAAATGTCAGAATACCCGCTTAATAAACTATATAAATAACTAGGTGTTTCGGTTTGAAGCAACTAAACAAAAAAAAATTTATCAAATATTGGACTCTGTACCTCACATTCAGCTCCTTAATTTTTAACAAAAATGGTGTGACATGTTCACCATATGGGTGGTATACAGCACATGAATCGAATGCAAGTATTTTGTATACGTAATACACCGTAATGTATATGTATATGTAATATATATGTAATACACCGAACTAACCTGAGTTTCATTTCTTCTGATAATGATGCTTGAATTTGTATAGCGATTTGAGTTTGAAGAATGATACTTTGAAAATGTTTGTCACATGTTCATGGAAGGACAAAGAGCTATCTATGGTTATGCCAAGATTTTTAGCACTGTCTACCCAGTCAATGTGTGCGTTATCGAGAGTGTTCCCAAAGTCACACTGAGTTTCTACCATTTGTCTTTGAGACCCTATGCATAAGGCCAAAGTTTTATTTGGATTGATTTTGAGTCCATGATTCTCCAAGTATAGGAATGTTTTGTGCAAATCAACTTTCTGTATCGGTGTTATGAGAAGACAAATATAACTGTATATCATCTGCGTATAGATGTACTTGACAATGTGATAAGAAAGTGGTGTAATCAAAAATAAACACTGAAAACATCAAGGGTCCTAAAATACTTCCCTGCGGTACACCTGATATTGTTTCTTGTACATCTGAGATGTCATCGAATCCTATGAACTTGAGCTTGCTGATGACAAAAACGAAATTAACTAAATCGAAAGCTTCACTTTGATCAAGCAGTACTAAAATGGTGATTTTTGATTGATCTCTGAATCTCGCAAGATCGTCGATTACTTTCAATGTGCTTGTACGGGAGTATTCGATTTTCTTCAAGAAAAGCTCTTACTTGACGGGAAACATTTTCCTCGAATATTTTAGAGAATGAGGGCAGAATGCTGATAGGGCGTAGGTAACTGAACGTGGTAGGTGCATTTTTTTTCGGAAATGGAATTATATCAGCAACCTTCCAAACATCTGGAAAAATACCCTGTCTTAAGAACTCGTTGAAAATATGTTTAACTTCATCAATACAGTATGGTATTACTAAAGAAATCATCTTGATATTTACATTTCCAATACCTAAAGCATTAGATTTTATTAATTTGATATCAGTCAAAATATCATTACATAATATAGATGAATTGAAGGGGTTATATTTTTGAGAGTGAATAATTTTTGGGAAAGAAGGTTTTTGGCTTTCTACTGCTCCATCTCGATACAAAAAAAGAGGATGAGGGAATCTTCCAAAGAAAGGAAGGAAGTAATCAATTTGAAAATAAGTAACTCTATACATGGATGTGTAGATCATGCAAAGAAGTGTGTATTTTCTATAATGTTATCCAATTTGGTACTGAAGAGCCTTAGGGCAAGTGTCTCAAGGCGATGTATACCAATGAGGATGACAATGTTCCATGTAAGTGCAATTTGTTACCATTCATTCGAAGTAGAACTCATGTGAATTATATCTGATTTTTATTCCTCAACGAATGTTTAAAACACAAACTGAGTAGAGAAAAGTATCTTCTGTATAATTCAGTGTTTCACAATTTTTTTCTTTCGTGTAATTCAATGTGAAAGTAGCTGTTTCAGGAGGACTTCCTTTCAGTTTGTGTCTGAAAGTTACTTCTTTGCATGATCTACACATCCATGTATAAAGTTACTTATTTTCAAATTGATAACTTCCTTCCTTTCTTTGAAAGATTCCCTCATTCTCTTTTTTGTATCAAGATGGAGTAGTAGAAAGACAAAAACTTTCTTTCCCAAAAAATAATATAGATATTTTACATATAGATACTTTATAAATTTGAACTCTGTTCATTCATTTCAAAATTCCTAAACTGAATATCTTCGGGTAAATTTCTCAAATCACATATTGTCTGCAAATCCGTTGCCGAATCGACAATCTCAATCCTTCGGACATCAACTATAACGTATCTCCTGCAGAAAATTTAATCAATTCTGTTAAAACGTCGATCGGCTGTCGTTCAGAAAGCCCTTATCAGATTTGACTGCAATTTTTAACATCCAACCTTTTTTCTGCTCCGCGCCGTATTGAATCACTGGTGGGCCGAGACCTACTGGAAAAAATCCAGCGACCCTGTTTAATGCAGAAGACCCTCTTTAATATCTTACGGTCGGACAGCTGCGGATTCGCTCCGTTCCGTTTCATGCCAAACCTCCATTCCATTACGTTTTATCAGTACTGTCTGTATTCATTTCACACCGTTAAATATAAATAGGATACGGTAGAGGACGAGGTGGACGTTATGTGGAGGAAAATATTCACAAGTAAATGTCTTTAGCTTGTTCATGTATTCTATGTTTGATCAAAATGTCTGAATATTCAGTGGAGTTGAAATACAAGATATTCTAAAATTCATTATTTTTGACGACGGGTAATAAGCAACCAAAAGATATAAAAACAGTTACCAGGGTGGTCCCAGAAATATACGGCATGACCTAGAGATGGCGGTAGTTGTTGAAAAATACACAACCTATAAAGCATATGTTTCAAGTTTGAAGACGATGTGTTGTTAAATATTTGTTTGGCAGCCACCAATAGCGAACGTATTCGTGAGAATGGAGAAAATAGCAAGTGAAATTCGATCGTTCAGACAACACCGACCAACACGGCAGTCAATTCGAGTGAGTGAACAAAGCACCCACGTTGAACCGCCTTGTAATATTTGAAATACTTCAGCCCAACCAAAATGAAATCTGAACTGGAATCTACTTTGAATGAGTCTGCTTCTTCGTTAGCAACAGTGAAATATTGAGTAGCGAAGATCAAACGGACCGTACGAGCTGTCAATACGAGCATCGCAGTGGTCGACCAAATAAGGTGACAACTGTTACGTTTTTGAACGGGGAGAAGAAAAATTGGATTTGAAATGAAGGTTAAACCCCCACCTTTGGTATACTCCAAAACCGTATTTGGTAACAGAAATATTTTTTTTTAGACTGAAAGGTTTACTTAAGGGACCACTCGGCTAGCTCAGCAATTTGGGGGGTGAGTATGGAGAATAAATACACCAAAAGGTGCTGTTCTTGATATTTTACAAATTTTTATTGAATCTCTAACAGGTTTCAAATAACATATTGAGACAAATATCAAGAAAGAATATGCCGTGTTTATATCAACCCAAAGTGGTTTCGAGTGGTATTTCTCAGAACAGATTAATATATAAAGGTGCGTATCACCAAAAAAGCGAGCACGAGCGAACAAGAGCGAACGAGAGTGAACGAAAATTCTGCATCAATAATCGTCTAGTGAGTACGGGCTCGCTCGCTCGCTAGCCCGTGCTCGCTTTTATGGTGAATATGCACCTTAACAGAAATGCTTCCGTGCCTTTGTGATCACACATAATTTGAGCACGTTAAAAAAAATCTGTTTATAATCTGTTTTTCCGATAATCAGCTGTCGCCCCCATACGAACGACAACTCTCAGAAGTTGAGAAACTTGTGGGAGCTAAGGACTAACGAGGTCTTACCTTTTAACGTGTGATTCCTAACACGGTTGCAGAATCATTCCAGCTTCAACCATTCTCTCGAGAAAAATATCTGGTCGAAGCGGGAATCGAACACACGACCTTCCGATCGTGAGTCGGACGCACTACCACCGCGGCCAATTCCAAAACAATTACTCAATACGAAAGGAGTCCAATAAATCTATCAATAATGATCCTATTCTGACACCGAATTTAACACAAACAAAGTTACACTTAAATGATGAGGACAAAATAACAGTTTGATGCAGCACTTTTTATTAATTGAAGGCGGCAAATCGTGTTAAGGCCAGTCTTTAGTACTCGTAAAGCGTTAAGGTGGTTAATGATTACGCAATTGATGTTAAACAAGCTGATGAATCAGTGTATATCTGAAGCTGCCTATCTGAAATGATATTAGTGTATTTACATAGAATAAAATAGCCTTATGTTACGTGCGGGAAACCGGCACGTAAAGGTGAATATTCACCGAACAAGCGAGTACGAGCGAACAAGAGCAAACAAAACGCGAGCATTCTGCATCAATAATCGTCTGGTGAGGACGGGCTAGCGAGCGAGCGAACGTATCCTTGTTTGCGTTCAGAAAAGTTCGAGAAGAAGGCGGTACATCAAAAGGTGCTCGCACAAAGTAGATGGATCAACTACGACTACGAACTTGAAGATATTCGCCCTGGTGTGGACGAGACATCAATATGTCGAGCAAACACGAGCGAACATGAGCGAATACGAGCAAACATACAAGAATGCTTGCTCGTGCTCGCTTTTTTGGTGAATACGCACCTCAACACGGTGAAGAAAATCCACTAAGCGGTACTGAATGATCGTCGACCGAACGTGCGCAAGCTATCAGGCTCAGTAGGTATTTCAAAAAGTGCGGTATATCGTATATTATCTGAAAATTTGGACATGAGAAAGTTGTGTGTAAAATGGGTGCCGTGTTTGCTCACACTCGAGCATTTGGCCGCATTTGGCTAAGTGTTGTTTCTTCAAGACAATGTACCAGCTCACAAATCAATTATCGCTCTGACCAAAATTAACGAATTGAAGTTACACCTCATGCACTCTGAATTGATTGGGTGACACCTATCAGAAAACAACCATTCTCCTGGCTGATGTCACGAATAGCGTTGGATCATATTCAACAGGTGACAGTGCAGGAATTTTCACGGAAGTATTTCCTGCATATGGTATTGGCGATACAACCGCTAGAATCGATTTTAAATTTTCAGAACGAACACACTTGCAGACTGGTTTCGGGCTATTTGGCCTCTCATCAGTGCAGTATTGGCCATCATCAACCTGAAGTTGATGATATTCCATAATTGAAAATCAAACTTCTTTCAGAATATTATTTCTCTAACCAAGCTGAAGCGAAAGACAAACAACAAATTTGTCATCACTCCATCTGGTAAACAAGATACTAACCGACCGCATATCCAGAAGTCGTCCAATTCCTCGTATAAGGAAAGAAACCTTCACATAAATTCAGTGAATTCTGGAAGAAATTCTATTTTCACTTAACAAATATCATCAAATTTAGGTTGCAATTGTGCCAGTTACTTTAGTTGAAAATAACGTGTGAAAATTCCTGCACTGAAACGGTTTCGAAGTCGCTGGAAAAAGTGTATGGAGCTGCAAGGAGGTTATGTTGAGAAATAAATTGTTTTTTTTATAAAATTTTTGTGTTCTCTTTGTTGGGCCAATTACTTCTAGGTCCACCTCAACCCACTCCAACTAATATTTCGTTCTTCAGTCTAATTTCACCCAGGAAAGCGATTAAATTACAAATGTCTCTTCCCGAAAAGTTGGGGGCGTATTTGATGAACATTGGATTACACTGTTCTTGAAAGAGGTGTTGCCAATATTTTTCAACCCATTGAGCCCAAGGTTTTTGACCGAGGATTATATCACTGATCTAATTGTGTTGTACCTGTTGATGATATGTTCGCCACCGCTGTTTTCTTTCCAGTAATGACGAAAATTGAAAGCAATATATTCAATTATCTGTAATGTCTTCTCACTTCATCATCGGATTATAAATTTTCATAACTTTTCGGTTATGAATGTCTGTCATAGAAAGCACTATACAAATTGGTCAGGCAGTGTACAATGGATGAGCTGGTTGTTTAGATGCCACTCAACAAACACTTAGTGGTATCTACTTCCAATTATCCGGTAGCGTATTCATTATTCATGAGGATTAAGACTTGCACTTTGCATAACAAGATTGCGATATATCATCGTTCTACTCCAATTAGACAGAGGGTACTCCGGATCATTGAAATATGAACCATGAATGCCATCAAATACATGTGATACATTGGGTTTTACATATGATTTGAAAATGATGTGCTCAGTAGCAAAATTCGATTCAATGAATGAAGAGATGATAGGCATATACAGAGTAGAGATGGAATCAATGTACGTGATATCAGAACTCTATATTAGCAATGCAGATGAAATTCACTGATATCGACCTTTTTTTTCGAGATATTCATTGAGTATCTCTTTCAAGATACTCAATTCGACAAAATTGTTTGACACTCTACAGGATTATGTAATACAGGTGGTTGAGCTGCCGAAGTGAGAACCTTTTTGAATCATGAAAAGAGAAATAAAAATTTTTTTCAATCAATTCTATATGGAACCCCTTCCAAGGATTTATTGTTGGATGAATTGATGAATTTGAGAAAAATTATCGATTTTCAACAGAAACGTTCTTTGTTAGAACAAAACACGAACGCTACAGAAAATCCTCAACGTGCTCTGAGAGCGGTGCCAGCGCGAAATTTGCGATTACCTCTGGAATTGAATGGTTGAAGACGAAATTGAATTGAAGTATGCTCTCAAGGAGTTTATTCCACATAAACGCAGATCTCCAAATGGAAGAGTTATCAAACAGTGAAGTTTGAGGTGTACTGAGTTGGACCTCAAACCAGTGAGCAGCCACAGTCCGTCGTTGGCACATGTGCCAAGTCATTTGAATATATATATAGAAGAGAGATGAATCTCCAACCTTTATTTCATCAGTTCGGACTTCCATTGTCTACTATATTATAAATTGATTTGAAATCCCTGAAAAAAATTGAAAAGATTACTTAACTGAAAATGACAATTTTATTAAACGAAAAACTAAAATGATAAAGAAATAACATACAAGCAACAACCAATAGAATGAAAAATTTGAATATTAATGAAAGTTGAAAATGAAAAAAATAAAAAATATTATTAACAAAGAATGAAAAATAAAATTGAAATATTCCAAACCAAGTTACGTCAGGACGTTTCGATTGTATCCACAATCGTCTTCGGGTGATAACTGGACTCTCCCGCTTCATTGGTTTCACGGAAGATGACCGTTTGGCGGGAGTTGGTCATTTTCGGCTTGATTAGAGGTTTCCATATGTTACGTATCTCAACACTAGCGTTGTTGGACAACAAATACTTATTTCCATTCTCTCCAAAACCAGTGTTCCTCTTTGTGGATGATTTCAGCTTGAGCCCACTTGATGTAATGTCGATGAGTCCAAACTTTCTCTGCTATTCCGCATTTGCTGATTTCTCCTCGCTGTGTTTCTTGTGCTCAGCAATGCGAATTTTCAATGGCCTCCTAGTTTCATCGATGTAGATTCTCCGCACTAGCAAGGTATCCGGTGAATGTAATTCTTGGAATCGCACTGCGAGTTTGGTGGCCTGATTTTCGTGAGACTGCTATGGATAGTGTTTCCAGATCTGCAGCAGGTCCTGATGTTATACTTGGACCCAATCTTTTTATCCTTTTCGATAATCCTCTCATGTAGGGAAGTTCGAGTGCTTGTTGTGGCGGCTTCTCTTTCTTGTGGAGCTCTTGCTGTCTTCTTGCTGAAGGTCTTTTCGAGACCTTTCTTTGTATTACAGAGCCCGAAAATACGGTCTAGTAGAGTCTCTCAGCGATTCCTCTCTTAGTCGATTGATGGTGGTTGGATTTCTGGTTCAGATACTGTCCTGTCTGGGTGGGTATTTGATATTTAGATGTTTACCATTTAGTGTCGGTCCTCTTCACCAATACGTCTAAGAAAGGCAATTCTTCGTGGACTTCTATTGGGCAGGGACTGCCCAATAGCAGTCCCTCATTCGTCCTTCAGTTGGGAGTAGCAGTTTCGTACACAGCATCCTAGTTATTCCATGATTACTTGTATCGGTAAGTTTGTTCTATCTTTCAGGTCCCCACCTTCGGATAGCTTCTTCTATATGATTTGAAGTGCTCCTTCGACAGGAATGTTGGTGTAGAGGCTTTCCACGTCGAAAGTGATCAGCTGATCCTGCTCTTTGACTTCGAGATCCCCCTAGTAGTTCAACGAAATGCCCCGAATTTTTCACAAAAGATGAATGAATCTCTGGAGCTAATGATCGGTCTGAGCGGAACATTTTTTTTGTGGATTTTGAGGAGTCCATACAAGTAAGGGGGCTTACTGTGGTGGGGTGATACAGCTAGACTGGTACAGCTTCTTTTCAATTGATGCAGTAGGGTCTCTAACGATCTCCGTGTATTTTTCTTTCTGAAGCACCTCTTCGATCTTCTGTTAGTAGAGATCAGTATCCATCACAACAGTAGCGTTTCCCTCATCTGCTGGTATGGTGTTGTCTCTACGTAGCCCGTTCAGGGCTTTTCGTTCTTCATTGCTGACGTTACAAGTTGGAACTGGTTCTCGATCTAGCTGTTCTCTGATTTTCCATCTGAATTCTTCTGCCTCCATCTGATCCATAAGGAAACTGATGAATTCTACTGCAGTTATCATTTCCAAAGTGGGCACAGATGTTGGTGCGATGGTGAAGTTTAAACCTTTTCTAAACAAAGATGTCCGTGAGTGGGCGGGAACTCATATTGATGACATTGGTGGCTTCATAGTTGTCCTGTTCTCGTTCTGCATTTGGGCATTATTTTCTCACCAACTTTTCCCACTTCCTATTGTGGGTATTCTCTATGTCTTGTCGGATCTTCAGGCACGTGCTTTCAATTCGTTCTGTGGCATGCTGCATCAGATTTGACCTCTTCCAACGGTGATAATCAATTCGAGACCGGATCAGGGCTCGACTGGCACGTTCCAATATGCGTTTGGCTCTCTATCCTGGGATTGGCGATTCCAGCAAAAAAACTTTGGGTATACTGTGGTTGTCGCTAGCTCTGTACAATAAGCTGGGGTGAGTTTCTTCTTTTGGTAAGCTTGACCATAATCTTCTCATATCCGCGGAATAAGTCGCTGGTTCCGGGTCCGTACCGGGTATTCAACGTTTGTTTGAATATGGTTGACAATGTTTCGTGATGTATTTCATCAGTTCGGACTTTCATTGTCTAATAAAATATAAATTGATTTGAAATCCCTTCGCTCCGCTTCATGAGTGATACCGGGAATCATGAAGAAGGTTGAAATATTTGTGGATTTCCGAAATTTTTCATGTTTGACGATTTTTGAAATAATGTAGTCAAAAACAGAAAGAGATCGGATTGTTATGTTGTGGCTTGTGAGATTGTTTCGGATCGTAGCTATCTAGCTTTCTCAAAAACTGTTCTTCACAGGTAACCATCGATGGCCCCTTTTCAGATACTTTCATCGTCAATAATAACTACAAAAAGTTTCAAATGTTGAAGAAATTTGAAGAAATTTTGAGCTTGAGGGATAGTAAAGATGGAATTGTTGTTGGAGAAGTATTAATTTTTCAGATGGTTCTACTGGCTATGATGATTGACTTGTTGAGGATTGAATTGAGAACCTACAACTATTGATGCTTCACGAAACTCAAATCGATCCTAATTCGGAGATGAGCTCACAAATATGATGATTCAATTATGAGTGAAAAAATAATTTGGGATTATATCTAGAAAAAAATCCTTCAGTTGACTGGTGGAAGGCTATTTTCTGGAGAAAAAAGTTTGGTAAACTCAACATGTCATCTTTGTAATGGTTATTCGAACAGACAATAAGAATACTGATAGAATGCAGATTTTAGAATTAGATCTCAATTTTTTCAATTCATCAGCAAATTAATGAAACTCATTATCGAGAAAAAGTGCAGAAATCGTAATTGAAGCTACTCCGGCATAGTTAATGTTATTGGGGTCTTTTACAATCAGTGAAAGACCCAATGGCCTAACAAAATATTCAAGTTCTCTAATCAGATCATCGAACAACGGTATCTAACCTTTTTGTTTTCCAACAAACTATAAACTTCATCTTTTCCGCACCCAACTAAAAAACTTTCCGAAGTGTTTTAGGCTTCCCGACTTTGAGATTTTTTTCGAAGTTTGGCAAGCTCAAGTAGGACATCGATAAATTACTCGTCCGGATTTGCAGGAAATAATGCAGGCTGTGTCACACTCCAAAGTTGTAAATGATAGAGGTCAAGGAACATTAATCTTGAATCCCTTAACATCCGAGTGATCGGTATCTATAAATTGCCGGCATAATATGCGTCGAAGTGAAAAATGACCTTGTTAATATTCCTTATAGAGCAGGAACCTCAGTTAACCGTTAGTTGATAGATTCGGATAAAATACTTTTTTAAATGAATTAGAAATTGAAATCCTAACCGGTATTGAGGTAGTTGGGGCCTTTAAAACAAAAATGCGTAGGGTACTTATACAAGCACAGTTGAGTTTTCTTTTTGAAGAGGAACAATTTTCACATGAATTTTTACTGATGAGTGATTTATCATACCCTATTATTCTTGGCATTGATTTTTTAAGATTTTATAAAGTACATATTAACTTAGAAGAAACATAGTGATAGAGAAAACATTTTAATTGAGAATTTAATAGGTTCAGAAACTAGACACTTCGATATCATTGCATCAGTTCCAAATATTTTTTTCAAAGAAAAATATCTTTTCATTAGGAACTTATCGTATTCAGTAATTACATTCTTTCGGAGAAAGAGCTGAGAATCTCATATTATTTCATATTGATATTCCTGAGACCCATAATAGGGGACCCCAAGCGGGGATTTCGGGATTTACTAAAGCGCGGGGAATATTTACTAATATGCAGGGGAATACCTCGTACCCGGTTGAGTACCTCCACGAAATATGAGCTTCATATATAAGGCCGCCCGTGAAGGATAAAGAATCAGGTTAGTAAAAAAAATGATCATCAGAAATTCTCGAGCGTGTCATATTAAGGTAGGGTGAGTTATTTGAATGCTAAAAACTGTATTTTTCAGTAATCTGACAATTTGAGAGTGACGTAGAGAAAGGAAAGGGCGGCAAAGTTGTAAAAAAATAACATTATTTCGACATCGTCGAGCGTAGCTGATTTTTTTTTAATTGAAGAAAATGTTTCAAGAAAAACGAAAAATATATATTCTGATGATTTCCGCTAGCCGAAATAACAAAAATTCGTCGATAAGGTTTAATACGTGCAGCTGTGTGATACCTATTTTTCCCTCTCCGAGTTTCTATTCATCTTTCACTTTTTCTCTATCTATTACTCTCTCACTCCGTCCCCACTCTGAATTCTGTTGCCATGACGCCATCACAGCTGATCACAGAGACTCGTTCGTGATGGAGATGAAGATGATGATTGATTAATAAATTGATAATAAAGAATAAAAACACTTTTAGCATTGTTTTTTTATAAATACAAGTATTCTACTTGAAAAACATACACTTACTTATTTGCATGCTATTTTCTGAGCTTTTCAATTAATAGGGTTGAATGATTTTAAGAAACTGAAAAAATAATATTTTTTTTGTCAGATCAGGCGACACCCTCTAGATAATCGTCAGATTATGATACAGCACGTCCAGAACGTAAAGATGAACGACATATATCTTAATCTGACCCACTTGAGTATTTCAAAATGGCGAATTTTTTTTGCATATTATAATAATGGCCGCGAGTTTGCGTCAGATCGAAATCATCAGAACATTGAATGAGAGCTTTTTCTGTTGCACTTAACACGTCCGTAGAAAATCTGACGCGCACGATTAATTTTTTTTTCACTTTCAACCCTTACGTACAACCACCTGCATCATGCAAACGATCAGATTAACATACGAACATTATTAAAAATACGTAAGACATTGATGCTATCAATATCTGACGCGCTCGAGTATGTCCATGCAACAGTTTGTTTTTAAATATTTAAAAATCTATAGCCGCTTCCCCCACCGATGAAAAGGTATATATTATATAACATTTTTTTATGGTCCGTATCGGACCGAAAAACTTCAGGTATATAAACAGCTAACCCTTGTCTTTAGATTTAGTATCAATTTGCTTCTCCTGAAGATGGTAACCGTGTTAACGAAACGCGCGTCGAGTGGAAAAATATCAGTTTGGTGTTAAGGTAATTGATCTCTAGAAAAAGTTTTCAACTTTTACACCAAAGAAGATATGACTGCGGCTTCATTCGAAACCTGGTTCAGTGAGCAGCTTCTCCCAAATATTCCTCCAAACTTGGTTATTGTTATGGATGACGCTTCGTATCATTCTCGGTTATTGACTACAATACCAAACAATAATACAAAAAAAGCAAAAAGATTCCAATGAGAAAGGTATTACTGGCGACCATAAAACAACGTAATTTCAGAAAAAAATATATTATTGATTGGAAGTGTGAAACACGTGGTTACTGCAGTTTTCTAATGTTGTTGTAATAATAATGTTGATTATATATATTTCTGTATGTAATTATTTGGCAGTCAATTTAGTTTCATTCCATTATACACATCCTACAAATTAAAACTTGTTTTAACAATTTTGATCATATGTATTGTCGGTTAAAAATATTTTAGTATCGCGGGTAATACAAATTATGGAATTATGAAACAGCAACAAAAATCAATTAGCGCTCTGGGGCGACTTGATTGATGGCAGTAGCGCATTTGCTCTTTCAGCTGCAGGAAAACCCGGAAAAACCTGCAGCACCACATCATCTTGAGATCTTAATCTGACAATGTCCTCTCTTTTATAGGATGAACTGTAGGGTGTCTTCAGAGGCTACAATAAATTCAAGATATCGCCAGAATATTTAGTGACACGTCAAGCTTGAACCAGTTTCGTTTTTAACCAAAGCGTAATAATGCCCAGAACCACAGTGAACAACGACTGCATAAATATTATAATAGTGGTCTGCTAGATTGAAGTGTTCATCTATTTCGAACCTTTGTAAGAGTTTGATGATTTCGACAGAGGTTGTGTCATGTTTGAAGTGTTGTTATCAGATTGACTGGTACCTCAACTATACTTATACTTGTTGTCTTATAATACTCAGTTATTTTGGCTCATATTTGGCAATACAGTTGATCATCACCCGTTAAAAGTTTCACATGATTCAACAATAAGCTTTGCACTAAATACAAATATCACAATAAAAATTTTTCTTCAGCAACATAAAGTTCAATGAGACCTTTTGTATATTTCAATTATATATTGTGATAACTGAGACTAACTTCTGAACAATTATTTGGTATGTAGTATGTAAAGGTGTCGCAAATTTCTTTTCTCTTGATGGAATACAAAAAGATTGAATTTTTACGCAGCACCCTATAACTTGGCACTATTACCGTTGGAATATGATTTTTTGTTTTTTCTAAAAATCATAGAAACAAAAGGTTCCAGTGAACTTCATTGAAAGTGAATTCCATATACCTATGGATGTTTTGGAGAAATTGTATGAATTAAATATTATATCAGTTGTGTCATACACAAATCCAAGTATCTAATCATTTATTTCAATATTTCATTCCTTCTGTTTTGTTTTTGATAATTCAAATTTTCTATGAAATTTCCTTCTTTTCAGTATTAGAGCACCCTGTACCTATAACGAATATCAATGGCAATTATATGCTTGTGTGATGATCAAAGATATATCGAAAAAAATTTCAATCATGTTTTCAAACTTTTTCATTGAAAGTAGTCGGCAAATTTCAAATTCAACACCCTTCATTGTGAAAACTAATCATGTGACTGAGTTAGACCTACGGTCCTAAGAACAAACTCCACGAAAATGCATTTCAGGAAATGTTATTCTCTACATTAACGGTGAAATGCACTCCAAAGAGAAAACTTTTTTCAGTCTTTTCAAGATGGGTTCACGGAGAAAAGGAAATTGATCATTTCGTATTTTTGAACATCCTCATCATTTTCGATAGTTTATAATAAATTCGAAACCACTGGGTCTTTTGTGAGCAAAATTCTCTCTTTTCGTTGGTCTACGACCAAAATCTTCAAATTTTTGAGAAGTAATCATTCAAATAACATCTGTAAGTCCCATTTAATATCTCATGGTCTCCTATTTCTCTATGTTGGTCATAGTTCTCTCAGACGTGAAGTATTGTTCGATTAATTGTTCAATACCTGTTATATTTATTGAGAAACGTTCGATTACTTGTACTCTTTCATCTTCGTAAATCCAGTTTTGTTACATTCAATAATTCCATCAGCATTTGTGCCTTCTCCATTTTCCGCTGTATAGCATTCTGGTGTGAAATTGCAAGAGAAACTCTTCAAATAATGACATCAGCAGTTTATCTTCAATTGCATTGATATAATCTTTGGACAAAAATGACTCATCATAGAGATGTCCACTGAGAGAAGAAAAAATCCTTCTAGAAACATCTTTTTTCTTATAAACATTGAATTATACGAAAGAAAAATTCTTTCGAAACATTTACTTTCATATGAACAATAAATTATGCGCTAACACTTTTCTATAAAGTTTGTTTCCAAACATTCGTTATGGAAGTCAATAAGATATCATTCACAGTTACTTCTTTGCATTATCTACACATCTTTGTGTAGAGTTTATTGGTTGCCTTATTTCTGTTTTTGCAAGATTTCGAAATTTTTTGCATGAAGAAAAGAAAAAAGCCAAAACTTTTTCATCCCACAAATTATTTCCTGCTGATAATATATTCCTTTCAATTCAAACAAAATTACTACTACATATTACTCATTCGTAATATGAAGTCACAGTTTTATGGATGATGTGAGAGCTTTATTCTATATTTTTTCATTTATTTATGGGTGAACCCCAATATTCCTTTACAATAAATTGTGTAACAATAAAAGCTTATACTATACTATACTAATTATTATAAATACCTTCATGTGTGTAACAAAAGACAATAAAAACAGACAGTATTAACTAATAAAATACATATATATATATATATATATATATATATATATATATATATATATATATATATATATATATATATATTTATATATATATATATATATATATATATATATATATATATATATATATTTGACTAATGAGTGAGATACTTGTTTATTAAAAGTATTTTGATTATCACAGAAAAAATTGACTTTATCACAGTAGTTATTTCCCAGTCTCAACATTTCAGATAAAGGAGAATGATAACCATAGTTGGTTGAGTGATACGGTGTGAAAAATAGCTTTTTTTGTCTAGTGAACCTCTGTGGAACGTTGAAGTTGATAAGAGATAGAATTTCCGGACAATCAATGAGACCAGATATAATTTTGAATAGATAAACCAATGTCGCAGTTGTTCTTCTATCCTCAAGACTCGACAGAGATAATATACTCATCACTTCACTGTAACTGTATTCACCTATAACCAACCATAGTTTGTATGCCATGGTCCTTAGAAATTCATTTTGCACATTTTTTAATTGTTGTTTATACTTATGGTAGTAGGGACTCCAGATGATGGTGTTATACTCTATGATAGGGCGTACTAAAGAACAACATAATACCTTGGATGTGAATGGAGAAAGATTGGTTGATGATCTCACAATAAAGCCGAGCATTTTTAGAGCTCTCATAGAAACAGAATTCACATGGTTGTTGAAACAAAGCTTGGCATCTAACAATATACCCAAATCCTTACACTCTCCTTTACATTCCAACATTTCATCATTCAAAAAATATTTAAATTTGCTTGGTGATCGAAATCTACTGAACATCATTGAGTAGCATTTCTTTGTGTTGAGATAAAGACAGTTTGCTCCACACCAATCAGAAATGGAGTTTATATCACTCTGAAGAAGATTAGCATCATGGACACTTTCTACAACCTTGAAAATTTTCAGGTCATCGGCAAATAACAAGATTGTTGAATTAGTGATATTTGAGCTAATGTCATTGATAAAAATGCAGAACAACAAAGGCCCACAATGTAATCCCTGTGGTACATCTGATTTTACAAAAAGAGGCTCTGAAACTGTACTATTCACTCTAACTGATTGAGAGCGTCCAATTAGATAACTGCTTATCCAATCTAGAATGTTACCGGAGAAACCAATGGCAGATAATTTTTTTATCAATAAGTTATGGCTGACCCTATCAAAAGCTTTTGAGAAATCAGTGTAGATAGCATCTACCTGCACAGACCTCTCAAGTGCTTGTGTTATATAGTGCTGATAATACAATGAGTTTGATGCTGTGGAACGTCCGGATGTAAATCCATGTTGCTCTTGTAAGATCAAGGGTCTACAGACATTCATTAATATTTTGGCAACAAGCTGATCTAAAACTTTTGGAATAGCTGATTGAATACATATTCCCCTATAGTTTTCAACTTTTTCTTTCGATCCACTTTTATGAATAGGGCAGATGAAGCTCCGTTTCCAAAGATCAGGGAACGTGCCACTGGTCAGTGATTTATTGAATAAAATGAAAAGAGGAGTTGATAAAGTATATACACACTGTTTAAGGAAAAATGAAGGAACATCATCAGGTCCACTCGAAAATTTTGATTTCAAGTTACATATAGTTTCAAATATTTTTGTTAATTCTAATGTACAAAATGATAAATCTAAAGTTTTTTCATACAAGAATTACGTAGGATCTGGATCAGATTCCACGTAAACTGTAGAAAAGAATCTAGCAAACAATTCGACGGTACTCGACATATCAGTAGACGTGTAGTCATTATAAGTCATTGCATTTGGCATATAACTGGTATTTTTCTTATCATTAACAAATTTCCAGAAACCTGCTGGGTCATTAATTAAGTTATTTTCAACATGTTCTAAATAGGTGTCATAGCAAACTTTCGTAAAAATTTTACACTGTGATCTCAGCTGTGTGAAAGCTATATAGTCTTCATTTCGATTGTAAACCTTGTAATTTTTGTGAACTCGCTTCTTCTCTATAATTATCTGTTTCAGTTCTGATGAGAACCATTTTGTGAAATTAGACGGTTTGAAAAGTTTCAATGGGACAAATATTTCAATAGCCTGTTGAATAATCTTATAAAATTCCTGTGTTGCTGTGTTGGTATCTGAGTATGCGAAAGTACTATTCCAGTTGAATGTTGCCAAAAAATCATGTATAGCTATGTAATTAGCATTTTTAAAGTCATGATAATAATGACTCTCTGGAGAAGACAATTTGATCTTACCATCTTTAACTGAAAAAGAGATTGCAGTGTGATGAATGGTGTCATTGAAAAGAGGAGGAGAAACAGCAGGAGAAACCACAACATCATGAATTTGGGAAAATAGCAGATCAAGCAATATGCCTCTACTGTTCACTACAGAATTCAATTGATAAAACTGCAAAAAACCAAAAGTATTGGCAAAGATATTTCTATAAGAAGTTGCAGGGCATATAGCTTTCAAACCCAGATGATCATTATCCCAAAGGGTATCAGGCACATTGTAATCTCTACACATTAAAAATTTGTTATTGACTAATGTACAGTGAGCCTGGTATATATCATTATCAGAATTGGGAGGAATATGAATACAACCTATAATGTAGTTATTGTTTTCACTTCTGAGTTCGACATACAGTTCTTCATAAAAGTTTTCATTAAGCGATCTAACAAGCTTGGACTGAAAATTCTTCGTTACAGCAATCATAACTCCACCACCTCTGGTTTTATTTGAACAATGGTGTTCAGCACCATTGTTATCCAGAATGGTGCTGAACAGGCAATAAGGCAAGTGACTTATTCCGGAACATCGATGTCCGCCATTGAGGATAACAGGATACTATATTGTGTAGCATACCTGTGTGCGATATCTGATTCGATTTCATAACGAATGTTTGCAATACTACTGTTTCTTGTATAAATTGATGGATGTAGCCGTTACTATGTGCTAGGAAATCATCATGCAAAATGAAATTTCATAAATTACACCTTATGATTTGATCTCCATAATCTTCATTTAAGGTTCATTCTTCACTCTGATACTGATCATAATAATTATTCAAGGTATGTACTCAACTTTTATATACCTAAGGTCCATCCTCAATTATGATAACCTTAAGCATACTATTTAATTCTGCATCAACGATAATACTTCATTCATTTCTAAGAAAACAAGCTCAATAATGGTGATCTGTTCAGATCCGGTTGGTCATTCAGTAAAATGGTTGAATTTTAAAGTTTGATAATTTCATTTGCTTTCAAATAATTAAACTTCAAACCTATATTCTCTATGTGTAAAATTTCGAAATCTTTGTTGAAGGTATGATTTTCTTTTGAAAGATTATTCGAATATGTTGGACTTGTTTTCTTATTTACATAGTTAATGATGTTCCTGGATATGATTCCTAAATATTCTGCCAGTTTGACCAACATATACACTCCAATTTATTTATTATTCATCTCTTGAATTTGTAAGTATTGTCTTCATTACTTTTAAATATCTTTCCCAACGTAATATCTGTTGTATATGCATTTTTGATATCTTTTTTTTTTGTCAAAAATTGAGTCACATTTTCTGTTGATCGTCCAAAGTAGGGGCTCAACGGATTTCTCATATATAAAGCTTTTAAAGAGGAATTAATATTGTTGTTGAATTGAACATTAAGACAGAAGGTCAATGATTTATTTCCTTCTTTATAAGTGGATTCACTCTATTTTATTTAAAAATTCTATAACTGAACTAATTATATCATCAGGAGGTAATGGATTCTGCACATAATATTTTGCACATAATACTTTTGGCACAGTTATGTTCTTTATTTCAGGCATATGAATTCCGTAGACTCAATTCTGGTTGAAATTCGCTATTGTTCATGATGATACTGATTATTTTTTCTAATAAGTTCACTGATGGTGTAATGACAAAGAAAACCTCTAGGTTGATCATAATACTTTTTATATGAAGGTGAAGAAGTAGAAAGTAAAAACGTTTCTATTCCACATACTTAATGTTCGAATGAAATATAAAATATGTTCGATGAAGCAAATTGTATTTTACCTTTCTTTCAAAACTTATGAAGGATAGACGAACACGCACATCTGATATTATATTCTCTCTTATATTCCAAATATGTTTTTATTTCGTGATGAGAAAGTGAATCAGTGGTACATTCCGAAACGTGACTAAGTGTGTGTGTGTTCTTTCGTAGGAATTGGTTCTCGAATTCTTTCTGCTACCCAAAGAATAGACACGAGATGTTATCGTGTTGTTTCTCCTCTGATCGGAATTTTTTCATTCAATTAGTCCACAGATGAAGGCCATTTATGATTATCTTACTTGCAGGAGGAATATCGAAATTATGCAACAAACTTTAATGTAAAACAAATGACTGATGACAAGTTCAGACAACAGTACCAAAAAATGTGGCCATTACTCTTGAGAATAATATTTGTCGCAAATCATTTAGTTGAGTAGAATATTGTACATTTTCTATGACGCGTAGCAGCAATATTTTGAAATGAGTTTTACTTCATGAAAGAGAAATTCTGCACCTTTTCATGAAATCTGATTTAGAATTCCAAAGGTAATCTAATGAGATTTTTTTTACAATTCAGTACCTACATCTGTATGAAAGCTTGTCTTCGAATAAGTTTTTTTAATAATTGTTGAATCTGCTAGAAATAAGGCAAGTTATCAATACCTGAAATTATTTACATCATTTAAGATACATCCTGTATATATTTCCTACCCTAGTAGTCATTATTTTCTTCTGCATTCTGTCCTGTTTTATAAAATGGAACCAATGATATCAGTAAGATATGTGCAATATATTCAGGGTAACGGTTGTTTGCTTCATTGGCTAATCATTTTCTGAAGTGAATCTATTGGAAACAGTTTTCTAATGCAAGAACCAAAATTACCGTCTCTCAATGCGCGTTCCGCTGAACATATGCGCAGCATCAGGAAATTTTTATAATTGTTCTCTTCATCTCCTGATGATGCAAGTTGATTAGCGAAACAAACATCGAGAGACAGTATTTCTGTTCTACAGTAAAATGCCGTGATAGTATGCACTCAATTCTCAGAAATATCATTGCAACAAAACAAAAAATGTTTGTCAGGTTGTGATCGTATATAGTTTATCGTTCTATATATTTTATAAGATGATATATAGAATCATCAGATGATAAAATTATATAGAATCATAACTTAAAAACCATGTTTTCGATTTGATACAAAAATATTTCTGAGACTTCAGTGCCTACTATTATGAAATTTTAGTTCAGTGTGGTTTTAATGTTTTAATGTTATCATTCAATAACGTTTTAAATGTTTATTTTCAAATAAATCCACAATTTACCTTTTTCTCTGATATTCTGAGAGTTCTGGAGATTCTACTCAGCTCAAAATTTGTGGTAGATATTCTTCTGATAATTACCATTTTGGCCAAATGAATGCTCGAAGAGGTTGATTTACTTAACACTTTCCAGCAGTCTGAAAGTTTAACAGAAACCATGCACGGCGTGAAAGTTGACTCGGCCAAGTTACTACCGAACTTAACTTTCCCAAATGGAATTAAATACTGAATAGTTTGTATCAGTGTAAGGGCGTGTCGCTGGTTGGATTACTTCAACCCCATCCATGCAACCCCAGGCAAAGATCCCTAACTTTGCACCACCGAAACGCCTTTTACCAGAAAATGACGTTAAGATCAACACGTTTCCGTCAAATTGATACTCTTAGTGTGTAGGTGTTAGAACGAGCGGAAGCTTTTCCAAGTAGATGACAGGGGTCTCATTTGTGAGATTTGTGGTTTGGGAAAGTATGGATAGAGTGAAGAAAGTCGGAGTTAAAGCGTGACAATGATGATACACTGAGTGTATATTCTTTTACCCTCGATAGGGCATTATTGGGAGTTTTTCAGGAGATACTACTCCATATGATAAGAACTTTTCGGTTTGTTTTACTGGTTGCTACCAATTCCTGTGAAACCTTTATTTGTCTGATTATATTGAATGTAGGATAAAGAGAATAACTGTTATCTAATTTCTACGGAGATTTTTATTTGTTACGACCGGTTGGGGTTTATGAAACCATTCTCTAGTACCCCTCATTGATCATATGATCATGTGGCATAAACTCCTGAAGCACTACGGCTACGGTGAGCAAAACTTCGACATCTGATTAAACTTGGCATGCTTGTTTGGTTTTGGAAATCCTGAGCTTTTCCATTGGGGCGATTGAACTTCAGTTTCGATGTCGTAACCATTCACACATGACTCGTCATCAGTTATGACCTCTAGGGAGACTAAACAGATTGTCTCTGGTCTGGATTCCTGGCCATATTTCCCTGGAAGTCAATGAGGCTGCTGACTCCCCTTTCAAAGGACGATGCTGCAAGCAGAGCTTCATCGGACCAGAATCTGTCATCGGCATCGCTTTAGGCTCTGCCAAACAAAGATTGAACACCTGGATAGCAAGAAGATTCATGGACTCCTGGCAGAATTTTTCAGGATTGGCTCACTCCAAGGAGTTTATTCACCCTTCGAAGCTTGATACCAAACAGTTGTTGGACTACAGTAGGGATGAGCTTCAATGTCTAATAGGTCTTCTCACAGGTCACTTGAATCATCACATACAAAAATTCGAAAGATAGTGTGTGTCGCCTCTATTTGGAAAATGATGAAACATACTTTGTACGGCAGAACCGTTCTCTAACAATCTGTCCTGAAAGACCACTTACAATACAAATTAATCGGCTTCGTTTAGAAGCTGGGTTTATTTGGTCGAGTGTGAATAGGTGTGACCCTCCACCACCAAATAGACCCATTCACTTTGGACCTAACCTAACCTAACCTAACCTATATCCTTTCAAACAAATATGGATCGCCATTGAAGTCATTAGAACATTTCTCACCGAGTTGGTAAAAACACGCCCAAAAGGAGCAATTTTATGGCGAAACACGAGTTTAATTTTTGTGAAATTGTTTAGTGAAAATCTCACATCGAAGTGTTTTTCGAACTGCTCAATATACCCAAAGCATGAAAACCAAACTTTTGCAATCCGGCACCAGGCAGCGCTGTTCCAATCTTCCCAGGTCTTGTAGAAGGTGCCAAAGTGTGACTCGAATGTATTGCTTGTTTCATTCGTATTTGGAGATTGGATAAAATATGTATATGATGATAGCCTCTCTCATTGAGAAGAGGTCTTCCATGGAATCGACGGAAAACTCAATACACGAATATTAAACATTAATAGGCTTAATAGGCTTAATAGGCTTTATGTTAAAATAGGCTCCTTTTACTTTGTTGTTTGTTATTTTCTTCAACAAAACACCATATACATTTCAAAATTCATTTTATATTTTCAACTTGACATTACATCTACATTTCATCCTCTACCTTAAGGAACTCCGGACGTTATTATATGTCAAAGCAGTGTAGCCAAAAGCATCTGGCCCATTGTGAAGCCAAGCTCTCATGTTGTCCGCCAAACGAGATCATCCTCTGTAGTTAACTGCAGTTCACACTACAAGGAAACAAAAGGTTCAATTATGGGAAATCCATTAAGCCCATTACTTGCGAAAATTTTTAAACATCCTTTGATTAAGAATTTCTTGTTTTGGCATACTTGTATTAGAGACAATTAGATAATTCTCATAGGGATGAAAACATAATTCATGAAAACATTAAATTTACTATTGAAGTAGAAGCAGAGAACTCAATCAATTTCTTGGACTTAACAATTAGTAGAATGAACAACAAACATGATTTTTCAATTCATCACAAACCGTCTTATACGCATATTACTGTACATTACGATTCTACCCATCCTTATCAACACAAAGTAGCAGCTTATAATAGCCCGATTCACAGATTAGTCAATGTTCCTTTTTCAACAGATAATTTCAATGAAGAATTTAATATCATCAAGCAACAATGGGTTTAAAGGCGAATTAATAATCAAAATACTTTCCAAGAAAGTCTACGCAAAAGTGATTTCAGATATTGATAAAATAGGTAATCAAAATTATAAAACTTCAACGTATTTTTTGGATAAACAATGAAAAAGGTGGCTTTATTTTTGAGGAAACAAGATGTTAAAACTACAGAACTGTAAGAACAAGTAATACGTTGGGAAAGTTAGTCAAAAATAATAAAGACAAAACATCCAGACTCTAGAAATCAGGAGTATATAAATTGAAGTGTGGAACGTGTTTTAAAGTTATTTCATATGGTCAAACTGGCAGCACATTCAAGAATCGAATCCAGGAACATCATATGAGCTATGTAAATAAGAAAACAAATTCAATATATTCAAATCATCTTCTAGAAAAAATCATATCTTTAATGAAGAGTTCGAAATTTTGCACATAGATAATAAAGGTTTGAAACTAAATCATTGGGTAGCAATGGAAATTAATGAACTTGAAAATTCGAACATTTCAATGAATGACTAACTGGATTTTAAAAATCAAACCATTGAAAAGAACAATTCGTTCAGGCCAGTCTCAACACCCTACATAGGAGGTTAATGGACTGACACCTATCAGAAAACAACTACTCCCCTAGCTAATACCACGAAGGGCGTTGGATTATATCCCACAGGTGTCAGTGCAGGATTATTCACTGAAGTTATTCCTGCATATGCTGTTGGCGATACAACTGCCGCAATAGATTTTCAATTATTGGAACACACTTGCAGACTGGTTTCGGGCTGTTTGGCCACTCGTGAGTGCAAGGTAGTGTATATCATCAACATAAAGTCGATGATTTCCGATAATTGAAAATCGAATTCCGTCAGAGTATCATTCCTCAAACCAAGCTGAAGACTACAACAAACAACAGGTTTGTCGTCGCCCCATCTGCCTGTGAATGAAAAAACCAACTGCATATCCAAAATTTGCCCAATTCCTCGTATAAGGAAAGAAATCTTTCACGTATAGTCAGTGGGCATACTATACATATACGGAATTCGATTTTCAATTATTGGAAATCATCGACTTTATGTTGATGAGTTCTATCAGATGATTTGATTTATAGCCAGTCTTCAAGTATGCCCACTGACTATACGTGAAAAACTGGATGTAGATGTAGGGTAATATTCTTCAGGTGATCATAATTGAAGAGGTACCTTACATAAAAGTTTAAGTGATTTTTTGAAGGTAGTATCAATTATGGTTACCTGTAGTATATAGATATTAGTGTAAGAACCAACTTAAGGTATTCAAATCACTTGATAGAGCTACTGTGTTAGCGAAACATGTTGTGATATTAACCAAATAAAGTTTCTGGGGATCAAATCGTGAGGTGTAGTTTATGAAATTGCTATGGATCTTCAACAAGTAACGGCCGAACCATTAAGAAAAAAAAAGGAAACAAGATGGAACCAGATTTCACAAACAGAGTATTAGTGATACATCATCAGAGAGCGCTGTTTCGACCCACCAAGCGATCAGCAGTGGTGCTAGCCTTAGCCGCAAATTTATTGCTGAACTTGATTTTTCTTCAAATACAAACTTTTCCAGTCTCGTTGCTTGAGGACAGTTGGTTACAATAATGCATTCGAAGTTTAACTGATGATATCTTGGCTGGTAAAAACAGCACTGTCTGGTACTGAATCAGGAATATTTTGGTTTTGGTATCTGGTTTCATTTTGTTGCCTTTTAGTAAGGGTTGTAGTGAAAGACAAAGAGTAAATCTTGTTCAGCCAACGATATCGACGCCTGGCTATGCAAGTGATCACTTTGGAGGAATCCGTTCATGTTTGATATTCGTGAATAAGTATTTCTGTCGATACCGTAGATGACCTTTCGAAAAGGAAAAGTGTCATCGTCTTTACTTTTTGTTTCATTATAACTCGAAAATAGCAGAAGTCGAACATAATTTCTTCTCTTATACACTCTCTTCATGAACGAACAATCATCATTATGGAAAGAACCATCCGAATGAATGAGTTTTTGCTTCCATTTCGAAGAAATGTATCAATTCCATTCAGTACCACGTATTCAAATGTATATCAAGATGTCACAAACACTTTTTCAAACCATTCCAATCGTTGAGCTTCTCATAATTGATACAAACTGAGGTGCAACAAGGAGAATGGATAGAAAATACAATATCATAAAAGGTAAACTGAAATAGTCACTATGAATAGTAATAGCGTGATAAAAACATATGTATGATGATCAGCGACTGTCTTGTGTTTTTCCATAACAATTAAAAAGAATGTGACCGATTCTTATGAAATAAGTAGGCAAAAGGATCCAAAACGCACACCTACAAACCAATCACACTTCATCAGATTTGATACCCAGTATATAAGAGGTCAAGATGAGCTAATTCACTCCTTCACAGTTATGCTTCAACTATTTTAAATCCCAAGTGAGCATTGAAAATTCTCTACTTCAAAATATATTCGCAAAGATGCGAAAATAGATATATTATCCAGGTATCGAATTGATATCGGGAAATAGTACTTAACTCCTTTTTAAGGATCAAATCTACTCATGGACAGATCTGTGAAAAAGGAAATACTGAATTTTCTATTGCCTTGTATTCGCCTCGTCTACACAGACTGTTGTCGAACTGAAACCAATTCTGTTTTTCTACAGATTTGTCTAAACTGAAAGTATTATAGGACTATTCGAGTCGCTTGGTACGATAGGGTCAATAAATGAATGTATTTTGATATTCACATAAAATAGATAAATCATTGCAAAAGTTCAAGGAAATTACTCCTAATGTTTTGATGTTTCCTTCTAACGCTTCAAGTACCCCTATATGAGAAGGTTATGAATTTTTGCATGGGTCACAGATATTACATTTTCAAATTGAACAGAGTGAATTTTGAAGGGGGATTAATTTTTGGAAAAGAGAGGTTTTGGCTTCCATTTTCTCCATCTATATAAAAAAATGTGGTAATCTCCCAAAGAGTAGAAAAAAGCAATCAATTCAAAAATTAAGTGACTTTCAGACATTATCTGAAAGAAGGTGGTTTCTCGAAACAACTGCTTTCATATTTGGGTTAGGTGGGAGAACAGATTTCAGTCTGCACCTGCCTGTGCCAATTATAAACATTGACGTATACGAAAGAAAAATTCTTTCGAAACAACTACTTTTATATGAACATTGAATCATACAAAACACTTTCATCCAATCAGTTTGTACTTCAAACATGTTATGGAATTGGATCAGATATCATTTGAAGTATTGCTGTACAATATAGTACATGAAAGAGTACAATTTCACTTGAATGGAACACTGTCATCCTCAATGGCGAACATCGATGTTTCGGAATAAGACACTTTCCTTAATGCCTCTTTAGCAACGATCTGGATATCATCATGATATGAAGCAATCAGTTCATTCATGAGCTGGATATACTCTTGTTATCGATGAAAAATTAGTTCTGAATTTAATTCAGATTTATTCCTTATTTTGGAATCAATAATTGATATAATGAATTTGAAAATTAATTAAAAACGATTATATTAAAAATTCTCAGTTCAATATGCTGTTTCATCTAATTGTCGCATATTTTATTCGTTGCAATTTAATATTGAATAAAGACAATGAGACATGTAGCTCCATCTATTGTCGCCACAGTGCAAACTATGTGTAATTGAGTTTAATAACAATATCGATCGTAATATCTCAAAGAAATAGGTTTCATTTATAAAAATTGAAATAATTTAAAATTTTTGTTGAGAATTGTCGATTCAGCAATTGTACTGCAATTATTCATCATGAAGTGATATTTATTTCTATATGAATTTTGAAATATTAATTTTCAACTGGGATTATTTATTACCAATGTTTGTTGAGATGATTTCAATCTCATACTTTGAGTTTTTTTTTATAACCATATCCTTTTTTTTGACACAACCCATACTCCTCATAATGTTAGTAATGTATTCTTTGTACAACTGTCATTAAACTCCTGTTCAAAGTATTTTTAACACGATTTTTATCGACCAAATAGCAATGAGTAAAACATAATTATCCAATATTCAAGAAAGTTCCATCATGAATAATAGATATACTTAAATACCAGAGCCAGAGTTTCAATCTCTGGCCATTGAAGAAGCCCACAAGAAGCCCCGAGTCTGGTTGAGATAATATGGAACCATGGGAATGCAGAACTAGACACTTTCCTGAAGCACATCAACAACGTGAGTCCTTTCATAAATTTCACAATGGAGAAGGAAGTCCACAACGAATTGTGATTCTTGGACGTATTGGTGAAGAGGACCGACACTAAATGGTAAACATCTATATATCAAATACCCACCCACACAGGACAGTATCTGAACCAGAAATCCAACCACCATCAATCGACTAAGAGAGGAATCGCTGAGAGACTCTACTAGACCGTATTTTCGGGCTCCGTAATACAAAGAAAGGTCTCGAAAAGGAACGAAGTATCATCAAAAATAACCTTCAACGGAATGGTTACTTCAGAGAGACAGTAGAACAGGCTTTAGCTAGAAGACAGCAAGAGCTCCACAAGAAAACTTCTGTATACCGAAAACCCACTCACACATGTCAGTATCTGAACCAGGAATCCAACCACCATCAATCGACTAAGAGAGAAATCATCTCTAAAAGAACGTGTTTTCGGGCTCTGTAATACAAAGGAAGGTTTCAAAGAAGAACTGGGCATCATCAAAATTGACCTTCAACGGAATGATTACTTCAAAGTAATGGTGGAACAGACTTTAGCTAGATGACAGCAAGAGCCTCACAAGGAGGAAAAGCTGCCACAACCAGTACTTGTACTTCCCTTCATCAGAGGATTGTCTGAATGGATAAGATGAATTGGGTCGAAGTACAATATCAGAACCTGCTTCAGATTTGGAAACACTATCCGTCGTAGCCTTACGAAAATCAGGCCACCCAATGCGGACTGTGATTCCTAGAATTGCATTTACTGGATACCCTGCGAGTGCGGAGAATCATGCATCGGTGAAAGTAAGAGGGCATAGAAAGTTTGCATTGCCGAGCACAAGAAACACACAGCCAGGAGAAACCAGCAAATCAGGAATAGCAGAGCATGTTTGGACTCATCGACATAATATCAAGTGGGCTCAAGCCGACATCATCCACAAGGAGTAACACTGGTTCAGGAGAAAATTCAAAGAATTTGTTGTCCAACAAAGCATTTAGCGAAGCTAGCGTAGATATTTGCAACATATGGAAACCTCTAATCAAGCAGAATACGACCAACTCCCGCCAAACGGTCAGCTCCCGCTAAAACCGATGAAGCGGTGAAAGGGAAGAGGGAATAGGTGAAATCACTCGAATGACCTATAAATAGTCAGATCGCTGAGACGATTGTGGATACTAACAATCGAAACATCTTCAAGTAACTTGTTTCTAAATCTTTTGATTTCTTAATTTAAATTTCTTGTAATAATAATTAAATAATTTTTTGTTAATTTTCATCTCGTGTTAATAGTTCAATTTTTTTGATTTCTTGGTTGTAGCTTGTATTTCAGTTCATTGTAATCTCAGTTTTTGTGTTTGATATAATTTTTTTTCAACTAATCTCTTTTTAGTTTTTTACAGACTTTTTCAGTGATTTTGAATCAATTCATATCATATTAGATAATGGTAGTCCGAACTGATGAAATACACCACGAAACATTGTCAACCTCCTTCAAACAAATACTATTTGTTGATAACCAGGTTATTCGGCGTCACCTGACACGGCCACTTCACAGCAAATGCGATAGAATGAAAATAGTTAACTGAGAAGAGATGTCAAAATGTTTTCAAAGGAATATTGAATTTATCTATTCATTATGAAAACAGGTTAGTTCTACAAAAAACTTTGTATGATATTTGTGTTGAAAGTGAGTTTTATTTTGTTTGTGAAACTGCTCAATCGCTACGCTCGTTTCACAAACTTTCTCACTCACAAAATGAAACTTTACTTTTAACACTCATATCATAAATATTATTATTCAATACATTCTCGACGAAGCTGTAAGTTCCGGAATTTCTTCAATTTGAAGCTCTTCAACAGCTTGTTTTTATTTTTGTTACAGTTTGGTTATTTTACTATAATTTATATTACTCCTTGTTTTTCAATAAACTTATTTGAATTCACATAGATATCCTTCCGCTGCCAATCTACTCTGTACTTTTTGATTTCCTTATTTTTATGGAGTACTGAATAGCTGTTCTTCTTAAAATACCCTAGTATGTCAGTAGGGGACAATATCAAACTCTTCACCCATTTTATCATGTCATATAAATAAGAGTTCTAGATCACTTATTCTTGAACGGCAGACAACGACCCAAAAAACCCAGGGCTAATGAAATATGCATAACAAAATGAATGCAGTTTTTCATGAAAAAAACTTGATTCATAAAAGCCTCACAGAAATATATCACTCTTGCACATAGATGTCACTTTTCCAAAAACGTATTTTTTCCTCTATTCTTCGTTCTATTTGGTTTGGTTAGAAAAGATCCTAATTATTATCAGTATCTGAATTATTGGAAGCAGTCTGAACTTTCTGCAAATTACCTCTCGCCACTTATGTTATGGTTTTCACTTTTCCCATATTTTTACTAACGCTATCTACAACTGATAGATTAAGGCTGGACTCATCTTCTTTGGAAATCAAACATTTTCGAAAGTTTTCAAATGAACCTCAAAAAAGTATGGGCTTGTGGTCTAATCGTTTCACCCTTCTCTGGATTTCTGTTTCTTTTTGTTTCACACCGTTGAAAACTGAATACGTTCCTGCAGATAAAATTTCAAATGAAACATGGAGAGTAATTTCTTTTTGAAATTCCATTTGCAGGCATACATGCTCATCACGGGATATCTAGCATAATTGGTAGAATGATTAATTAGGTGCTCATCGTTTCGGGGACATTTTGCGGCAAACTCAAATTACATCTAGCAAATCTCTTTCCTATTCAAGTTTATGTGCAATTTGTCCGGCGGAAATGTTTCAAAATTTAACGAGTTGACTTGAAAAAAACCTGTCGGAAGTAACAAATTATCCGAGAGCTTTCTACGTGAAAGGGTCAGTAATTTATCGTAGCATATCTGTCTTGGGGTGAAAAAAATAAATTTTCCGCCTCGGTTAGCTCGAATTTATTTTGCAATTCTTCGAAAGAGCGAATTAAATTAAGGGATACAAGATCACCTTCAAGAGAACACAAGTTTACGAAACGAACTGAGTGGAAAATAAGGACGAGCAATTGGGAATTCTTGGACAGTAGCTACTAATTCAATGACGGGTTTTTATTTTCAACCATCACTTTTCATGAATGAAAATCTTGCGATGGAAATTGGATTATGTAATTTAGGAAACTTTTGCTACATAAATAGCATTTTACAAGTATTGTTTATGACGAAGAATTTCAAAAACGGGGTTTTAACGATGAAAGAGAACGAGAATGTTTCCTGCTCATTCACACGATTTCCTATAGTGTTTGAAGTCCACTAGATACTCGTTAGGACAACAAGAGTATTGCTCCGAATTCTTGGGGTTCTTGTTGAATTCTCTTCGTGAAAAAAAATAGCAGAATCAATACTCCTGACCACTCTAGATTGAATAATTCCGTAGAGTCTATCTCGTCTTATGTTTGCAGATCTTTTGCTGGAAAAATCCTCACTTGGTTACCCTTGTAGTAAATGTTCAAGAGGTAGCAAAAACGTATGTGATTGAATTGAATAGAACTTGCCGATACTTGATGAAAATACATTTCAAAACTAATTGATACAGTTTATTATATGATTTTCAATATAAAAACGTTTTACAAAAACCGCGACACGTGTTTCACTAATCATAGCATCCTCAAGCGTAAACAGTTTACTCTTGAGGAATAGAATTTCCAATTCTCCCTCTATGTCGATATGTTTACTTTTCAATTCATTCCTGATAAATACTTATCGTAGAATCGACTGATTCATCACTAGTAACCATCTTCTAGCAAATAAACTTCATCAGAGTCAAAAACGATCGATTCTTCTATAATCTAGTTTACATCCGTTTGGAAATCACTTGCTATTATCTGCTCATTTCTAGTGATCTTTCTAGAATTCTCCACAAAAAACGTTCAGCTTTTATATGTTCACCACAAATATTGTCTTTTCCAACTCAGGCATCGATACTTTTGAAAGAAATTTCAGCTGCAACAATTTCTAACGAGTAAATGAACACAGTTTAGATTGTTTCAAATAGTAGAAGTCAACATCAATTGGAAAATGTTCTCTCCTCCCATATAAAATCTTCCAGGAATTCATTTTTCATGGCTCCAAAATACATGTGGAAGAAAAAATACAAAGCGTAAAGTCCTCATCTAGAATCATAAAAGATCTAGTAGGAACGTAGCAGTAAGAATATTTAGTTAATTCATAATTGAATAATACATTATTGAAGCTATCAGAAGCTATACCTAACCATCCGAAAGATCTAAATGTAGAAGCTTCTGATTTCTCCAACAGGATTCTTGGAGCAGTGGAGACCATTTCGATATATTACCTTGGCATACCTGACAATCAGGTAATGGGCAGCTAGAAACCCTATCTCGCCGTTTATCTCAGGATAACCGAAAGCCACCCATTCCGAACGAGACCGACCACATAAGGGAGACGAAAGAAGAAGAGTGTGGCTCAGACAAACACACTGGAATAATTATTCGAACATTGTGAAAACTTTCAGGAACGTGAAATGTAGGTAGAGAGATAGGTAAACAGTTAATGGGTCTGTTTGACCATTCATTGCAACCCGTCTGAGGCTCAACATATTCAAACCTGACTAACCGAACCCAGTTTAGAAGGAAAATATCTTATTTTCTGAGACTTTTCAGCTCAAAAACGTAAGAAAAACTCTTTCAAACTTTGACTCGATTCGCAAAGGGGCAAGCACAAGTATATGGCCTGTTGTTTCGTCATCTTCCAAATAGAGACGCCTGTCGTTCAACAGTTTCCGTATATGATAATACAAGAGGCGATGATCTCATCAAGCTTGTGAGAAACCTTAGGCCATACCATGCCCAAAGATATGCCAACCACAAGTTCTGGTCCAATGAAATCGCTTTCAGTTTACATGAAGGAACGGAAGAAAAGAGCATTGAACCTCTCTATGTTTCTTACCATTTTTATTTGTAACTAACGTTACTGCAGTTTCGTCCAATGAGGACATTTTCAAACTTATACATTGAACGGAAGGAACTGATTGAACTCACATACATCAAGAAACTTTTCGATGTGAAAATCTGATATTATTACACTTACCCACTCCTGAAGTGACCCAGGCCTAGAACAAGGACACCATGAATTAGAAATATACTAAGCAACAATATGAACATGAAAATAGTTCAATAAAAAATTTTGAATTGAACCATCAGTACTTCCTAAAGTTTTGTCCGTTTCAATGTCCTGTATTTTTGTAGCTCCATATCTTTATGAATAATCATTCTACTGTGTCGTAGTGTATACTTATCGTTAGAGAATTTTATACTCTATACATTGATGATTAATTTTTTTCCAAATTATGAAATATTGGTGATTGTCAGACCAATGATCGCTTATGATGCAATTGCCTGATGGCCGTAGGCTTTACAGAAAACTGCCCAAGCGGATCACTGGCTTACAGAGACAGGCTTGTCTGGTTATCAGTGGTGCCATCAGTATCACAACGTCAACGACCATGTAGATCCTTCTAGATGTACATCCTCTCCACATTTATCTAAAGAGAGAGGCTAGGTGAACTGCATATAGACTTATGCACATTGCCAATTGCACAAATTGATTCAATGCAGAGTGCAACAGACTGTTGGTTGACAGTGGAAGTCACAGCATTCTGGAAATGACCTCTGACTTTATGTCTCCAACTGTCAACTACAAACTGTCCTTATAAAGTACTGTTCCCGAGTATAGAAGACTGAATACTCTGGGAGATAGAGATATTGAGAGCAGATAGCTGTTGGTTCACAGATGGATCAAAAACACCAGCCGGTTCTGATGCTGGTGTTTTCAGTTGCAGATCAGGGACAGAGATATCAAACTGGCTAGGATCCTATGCGACTGTATTTCAAGAAGAAATTAACGCTATCGAATTGTTTGCGGAGAGATTGGAAGAATCCAACCCCATACGAAAGTCAATAAAAATATTCTCGGATAGTCAAGCGGCATTGGAAGCTCTTGGCTCCCACCGAGCAACGTCTCAATTGATAGCAAATTGAAAGTCGTGAACAGATTGTCTCTGGTTTGGATTCCAGGCCATACTGGCCTGGAAGGCAATGAGGCTGCTGACTCCATTGCAGAGTAGAGTACTGCAAACAGCCTAATCGGACCAGAACCTGTCATTGGCATTGCTTTAGGCTTTGCCAAACAATGATTAAACACCTGGAAGGCAAGAAGATTAATGGACTTCTGGCAGAACCTTCAAGGCGTTTATTCACCTTTCAAAACTTGATACCAAAAGGTTGTTGGACTATAGTAGGAATCAACTACAATGTCTAACAGGTCTTTCCACAGGTCACTGTCATTTTAATCATCATATAGAGAGACCCGGACTGTCGGAAGTCAATGTGTGTCGTTTCTGTTTGGGAAATGATGGAACAGCAGAGCGCATACTTTGTGCCTGCCTCGCTGAGGAACGAATCAGGTTTTTAAAACCATAATGAACCTTTGCGGGTTGCAGCAGAATACACCCACTTACTTTCGACCTAACTTATCCTCACCTAACTATGTACATTGATTTCTCTTGTTTCTTCCTAATTTTGAATTTTTGGTATCTTCAGCTTATTACTTTATGACATCGTTAAGCGATTTTTAGAAAATTTGTCTTTACAAATTCAAATTGAACCAAAGCGCTGCCGAAACAGCCAGAAATATCAACTAGGTATTTGGCAATAGTGTAAATGAACACACTGTTCGTCTTTGATTCACGAAATTTCGTTCCAAGGATATAAGCTTTGAAGATGAGCCCTGAAATGGTCAACATACAGGTCGAAGATTTGAGGACCCTGGTGGAGACTGACCGATCTGGGCATCAGCTGCTATGAGGGTTTTGTTGGTTCAAAACGTTTTGGAAAGATCCGAAATTTTGAAAAGTGTCCCACGATGTGGACGATCGACAGAAATTGTCACGTTTGTTTGAAGGTGACTGACAATGTTTCATGATGAATTTCACTAGTTCGGACTTCCATTGTCGAATATATAAAATGATTTGAAATCCCTGAAACAACTTAAAAAGGAGAACTAAAAATGAATAGCTGAAATAATAATTATATTAAGCAAAAATAACCTGATATGAAAGAATAGTAAAATGGAATACAAGTAACACTAGAACTATTGAACAAAAAAAAAAATAAAGTTTAAAAAATTATAAAGAAATAAAATGAGAATAAAAATAAAAAATTAAGAGATTCCAAGCCACGATAGTTCACGACGTTTCGATTGTAAGTATATAAAATCATCTTCGGGTGATGACTGGACTGATTCCTCCGAGAGATGACTATTTATGGGTCGTTCGAGTACTTTCATTTATCCCCGCTTCCATTTTTTTCGCTTCACTGGTTCAGTGGGAGATGAATGTTTGGCGGGAGTTGGCCATTTTTCACTTGATGATGGGTGCTTGGCTGAATACGTTGTTGGACAACAATGCGGCTTCCTTGAATTTTCTCCTAAAATAATGTTCCTATCTATGTATGATCTCAGCTTGGGACCAACCGATGTTGTCTTGATGGATCCAAATATGATCTGCTATTCCTGATTTGCTGGTTTCCCCTCGCTGTGTGTTTCTTATGCTCGGCAATGCGAACATTCAATGACCTCTTATTTTCACCAATATAGGGTTTTTCCGCACTCACAGGGTATCTGGTAAATGCAATTCTTGGAATCGTAGTCCGCGTTTGGTGGCCTGGTTTTCGTGAGGCTGCTACTGATATTGCTACAGGATCTGAAGCAGGTTCTGATGTTGTACTTGGACCCAATCCGTCTTATCCTTTCCGATAATCCTCTGATGTAGGGATATACAAGTACTGGTTGTGGCGGCTTCTCTTCCTTGTGAAGTTCATGCTGTCTTCCAGCTGAAGCCTGTTCTACGATCACTTTGGAGTAACCATTTTGTTGAAGGTCATTTTTGATGATGCCCAGTTCCTTTTCGAGACCTTCCTTTGTATTACATATCCCAAAAGTACGGTCCAGTAGAGACTTGATGATTCCTCTCTTAGTCGATTGATGGTGGTTGGATTTCTGGTTCAGATACTGTCCTGTGTGAGTGGGTTTTCGATATGCAGATGTTTCCCATTCTGTGTCGGTCTACTTCACCAATTCGTTTGAGAAAGGCAATTCGTTATGGATTTCCTTCTCCATTGTGTTGATGTGCTTCAGGAAAGTGTCTAGTTCTGCATTCCCATGGTTCTATATTATGAAAGTGGCGTCTATGTATCTCAACCAGACTCGGGGCTTCTTCTGGGCTTCTTAAATGGCCAAAGTTTTAAACCACACCATATATAAATTGGCTATAACAGGTGGAAATGGCGATCCCATTGGCAGTCCCTCATCTTGCGTAGAGAGTCATGTGTGATGAGAAGTGGATTCTCTACGACAACAGGACAGTGGTTGAACACCGATGAGCCACTCAGGCGCTTTCCAAAGGCGAAAGCCCTTCAAAAACACACCATGGTTATTGTATGGTGTTCAGCGGCAGGTGTGATTCACTATGACTTTCTGCAACCGGACCAAACTATCACATTAGAGTCCAATCGTAGGGAAATCGACGAAATGTACCGAAAATTGCATCAGCAGTAGCCGGCACTAGTCATCAGTAAAATTTGAATCTTTCTCCATCACAACGCTTGTCCGCACGTTTCACAAATAACCGTCCAAAAATTGAAAAGGAGATATGCGTAGAAGTTCTGTCTCACTCATCATACTCCCCAGACCTTCCGCCAAACAACTACCATATTTCTTTGATGACTTTTCTACCGGTAGAACCTTCGCCAATCAGAACCAGAAAAACGGCCCTCGTCGACTTTATTGAATTCCGAGCATTCAATTTTTGTGCTGACGGGATTGATGTTATTCTGTTATATTAGCAAAAATTCACAGGCTGAAATGGCGCCCATTTCACATGAATTGTGTGTGTATTCACTGACATAACACTGTCTGAAGTAGACTCATAAAAACGGATGAACATTTTGAAACAACCATTTGATTTCAATGGAACTATGGCACGATCTACTTTACTGTAGGGTTTATAAGAGACTGTGAATAGTGAAAGTATTAGTGACCTATTTCTCAATCTTTCATACCCGTATCAGCTTCATATCAACACCTTGTGGTTGGAGTTTTGATTTTTTGACTGTCAATATGACTGTTATTCAGATGAGTGATGTGATATCAGCCGTATCCCACCATTTTTGTCAATTCACTTGACTATAGCTGTTTTTCATTAGTTAGTTTAACCATGAAACATTGCCAGCCACCTTCATAATTGTTTTCATAATTGATGGTACAACATTGAATAGATAAGAACGATCATTTGTCCAAATTAAAATTATTGATCGCTACGATAAAAAACAAAATTTTGGAAATAATTCCAATTCTTCATTGATGAAAGTAATTTCTATTATTTTTTCTCATGTCACCCGCAAAATTGAGCACTTCAAATTGATATAACGTTTTCACAAAGCTCCCAAAAAACTTAATTCATAGTCGTCCGACGTAATAAAGTCGTAAATTACAGATAAAAGTTATTTCAGTTCGAAAATTTCCACTATCCCCCAAGCTGCAACTGCTGGATGAATTTCATGCAAGCGAATTACAAAAGGAGCGAATAAAGACCTCAACAAAAAATTGATGAATGTTTTTCCGACAAGGAAAACACCGACTAGGATCGAAAGTTTCACCAGATGATACTTCAACATTAGAATAGGGATTACACGGCAGTATCCTTTTTCCGGGACTCGCTGCTCATACATAAAAGAACAGCGATGATGGACCGCCAGATAAAGTTTGAAGGAAAGATCATAAATCCAAATGATTTCTATTCGAAAAATGTTGTGATACGTATCATGATAAAATATGCCGATCTGAGAAATATGATTCAGAAAAACGGCATGAGTCTATATAAAAAAATAATGGTCAGTATCAAAAATTGTATCTATAAATATTATAAAACTGAGTCACCTCGACACGGCTGTCAGTTTTAACTCAAAAATATTTGATCGGATTTTCATACGGCTTTCACTATTAGAAGGGGCGATTCAAAAGATAGGGTTATGTGTGATCTCTATATTAGTTTCATATAATTCGAGGTATAACAAAAAACTGAAGAAAATCAGTGAGAGCTTGTGACTATGATTTTACAATGACTAACTGTAAACCTATTCCAATATATAAAATGATGAATTTAAATATTTTGGAATTCCATCATTAAATATTATATAATATACATATATACATACATATATGCATACTTTTTTGTGCTTTAAAAACACAAGACGATGAAGTTGATGTTGCTCAGAAGGTCAAGCCATATCATAGTCTACTTTCTACCTGTAAATAATAGAGCTGCAACAACTGATCAGGATTCAGAATTTCTTTTTTATTCCTGAATTTAAAGGCAACTGTGTGGTGTTTGGAAACAAGATCCTTAAAGTGAGATTTCCAATTGAGATGGTAATCAACATTTAATCCCAGAAATTCCGTTCTTGTGACATTAGTGGTGATCGTAGGAAAACCAAATGAGATATATTCACAGGTTCTTTGCGGGATATGAAATCTAAGGCATTTTGTTTTATCAATATTCAGAAAAAGACGATTTGCCGAAAACCAATTATTAAGTGCGGATAAAGTTTCCTCACAGTTTTCCGTTATAGAACTTTTTCGGGTATTGGAAATTATAAGTGAGGTGTCATCTGTTTACATTGTGAAGGATGCTGGCACAGAGAGCTCATCAATGTCGTTGATGTAAATTATGAATAGAAAAGGGCCAAGTACTGACCCTTGTGGGACACCCAAGTCGTTTTTTTAGTACCCAGATGACTCCTTTTTAATTGAGACATACTGCCATCTGTCACAAAGATATGACCGTATCCAATCCAGTGTTAGAGTTTATCCAAAAGAATTCTGTGATTTACACAGTCAAATGCCCTACTGAGATCACAAAAAATCCCAAGAGGGCATTCGCCTGCCTCAATGTAATCCAGTAGTTTGCGAGAGTAGGAATATAGTGTTGTGATTGTTGATTTCTTATGTGGAAATCCATGTTGGTTTTCTAATATTAACTTATTTTTATCAATATATGATAAAAGTAGGTGTGCGTAAGTGTACTCGAAGACTTTGGAGAAACTACAGGGAATTGTTACCGGACGATAATTCTCAAGGAGTTGATGACAAATTTTGTATGAATAGGCGTAATTTTCCCAATCTTCAACAGATCTGGGAAGGATCTGAGAAGGATAGATTAACAAGGAATGTCAGGGACTTCAATAAAACTGGGTAAACTTTTCTTCACCAAATACATTGGCACTTCGTCGGACCCTGATGAGGTTTTGTTTTTCAGTTTGACTCGCAACAAATCGAATATTTCATTCTCTTCATAGTTTTCAATGAATAATAAGGCACATGGAGAATCAATGTTTTTCAAAAATGTATCATTATCCGTATGGTTAAATCCATAATCCTGAATAAGACATTTGGGAACTTCAATGAAATATTTGTTGAAAAAATCGGCTATTAGTGCTGGATCTTCATAATGCTTATCATTATATAAAATTGAAAGATCAGATTTCCTATTAATTTCTTTGTTTGATACTTCGGATATGGTTTGCCATATATACTTCGTTGACTTAGACTCAATAATCCTTTTTTGACCGATGAGACTAATTCCTCATGTATTTTCTTTTTCATACTATATAGCTCAGAAAGTTCAGGATTGGTCTTTTTTAGTATGAAAAGATCTTTCAAGTGTTGACGAGAAATGCGAATTTCAGAGGAGACACATGTTTTGTTATTGGTATTATTGTAATGATGTTTCTTTGGAAGATGTTTTTCAAAGTAGTAGGAAAAACTATTCCAAAATATTCTGAACGCGTTATTCATATCGGGCTCTTTATAAACATTTTCATACTTTTCATTTTGAATATCTTCAATACATTCTCGAATATTTCGATTCTTGAATCTTGTTCTATACACGCGTGAAGGAAAACTGCATTTGAACAAAGTTCCAAAATCATAGAGCAGTAAGATATGATCTGATATTCCAGTATCAACAACACAACACTCCATATTCCCCAAAATGTGTGAAAATCTGATCAATCGTTGTAGCGTTATCAATTGTAATTCTGGTGGGCCAATCAACTTCATGTTGGAGATTAAAACAATTTAGATGATAAGATATCTTCATAAAATCTCTGGTGGGTTCACCTTAACAGTTCGCATTGGAATCGTCGCATAAAAATATATTAATACCTTCCGATAACATTGAGGTTCCCCGAAGGAGTTCTATAACAACTGTGCGGCCAATATGTATGTTACAGGAAACCCCGCAAATTTCAATGTCTTGTTCAATACAATATTGTTTCAAATCAATTTGAGTTACGTTAATGTTGCTTTTTACATATATGGCAACTCCTCAAATTTTTTTGTTTTCACGACAGTAACTACTCTTCAAGACAAAGTTATTAAGATAAAACGAGATTTTTGACTCCTCTGAAAACCCAGTTTCGGTTAGACATATAAAACTAACATCAAAGTTCAATAAATTATTGAATAGAGTATCAAGTTTTGTATTCGTCACTTCTCTTATATTAAGGACTATAAGATCTTGATGGAAAGTTACATTGCGTCCATTTTCTTCATCTTGGGGTATAAAAAACAGCTTACATATGATCCGTGAGGCCACCATTTTGGATTCATGGCCTTTTTGAAGAAAGAGTATGTTGATGGATATTTGGAGCAGATTACTTCATAAGTTACCTCTGGGAAGGTATCCTTCAGTAGATTTGAAAGAGATATTTATGTTGTATCAGTATGCAGCCTCGTAACATGTAAGTCAACAAATTTTGAGACAGCTTTTACAAATTCATTCATGAAATGTCTTTTCTTCTGAGATACGAAGTAACGTAACAATATCCTAGTGCATGATTTACTAAGCTTAAAATTCAACAAGAGTGACATGTGAGTATTCAATTTTCATTCTACATAGAACATAATTTCATACTGAACCGCCTAACATCACATCCACTTATGTTCGATTTCTTCGTCGCCGAAAATCATTTTTCCAATGCCGACTCAACATACTCACTTCAATCCTTTGAGTCTTTTGCCTTCATGTCTTCCGGGATGAATTCGGGGCGCAAGATTAGTTTGGGAGCTATACCCAATTTTGCCTGAGCGACTTAAAATTCAATAAAAATGTCTCCTCTCGTGAAGTCCTGTCAAGTTTATAAATCTTCGACGTAGAATCCCAGATGTGGGTAAATAAAATGTTTTATGCATGATGATGAATACTTTTCTTACTTCTTTCAATCCTTATGCATTATAATCCTGACTGTCAGAAACATGTTGTATTTACGTTGTTCAATTCTTTTATCTGTTATGAAGGGATACAGGTAATGATAAAAGATGTATTACAAATCACTTTTCCACAGAAATCTGAATTATAAATGACACATTTGAATGAAGAACGTAGCGACTAACTTTTTTTTTAAGAAAAAGCACAAGCAACGCTCTTAGAGCGTTGCTTGTGCGAAAGTAGTGAATCATATTGGATTTGAATCGCTGGAGATTGAATTTATTTGGAAAAACGTTCTCAGAAAGTTTATTCCACATTACTGCGGTTCTCCGAATGAAAGGGTTCTTGAACAGTGAAGTTTGAAGTGTATACTGAGTTGAACACCAAAACGGTGAGCAGCCACAGCCAGTTGCGTATTTCTGATATGTACCACTCATGGTGGAATCAAATATGCCAAGTCATTGAACACTTTCCGTGAAAGTATCTATAGATGAGAAACAAATCTCCAACTTCTTTTCGATATTCCAGACTATCAAGGTTGCAACTGATGTTAACGTCTCCAATCAGGCAGATGACTCTTTTCTGGATTGAATCCAGCAGTTTCAGGGTATTTCAATAGTTCGGACTTCCATTGTCTACTATATAAAATGATTTGAAATCCCTGAAACAACTAAAAAAGAAGAATTGAAAATCAATAGCTGAAAATAACAATTATATTAACCAAAATAAACCTGAAATGAAATAATAGTGAAATGAAATACAAGTAAAGATAGAACAATTGAATGAATAAAAATGAAGAAATGAAAAAAGAAAAAAAAAATAAAAAGTGGAGTGGAGTCACGTTAGTATCTACAATCGTCTTCGGGTGACGACTTGACTGATTCCTCAGAGAGATGACTATTTATAGGTCGTTCGAGTACTTTCACTTATCCCCGCTTTCCATTTTCCGCTTCACTGGTTCCGTGTGAGATGACCGTTTTGGCAGGAGTTGCCCATTTTTCGCTTGATGATGGGTTTCCATATGTTGCGTATTTCTACGCTGGCTTGGCTGAATACGTTGTTGGATAACATGTATGCGGCTTCCTTGAATTTTCTCCTAAACCAATGTTCCTCTCTGTGCAAGATCTCAGCTTGGGACCACTCGATGTTGTATTGATGGGTCCAAACATGGTCTGCTATTCCTGATTTGCTGGTTTCCCCTCGCTGTGTGTGTTTCTTGTGCTCGACTATGCGAACATTCAATTGCCTCTTAGTTTCACCAATATAGTATTTTCCACACTCACAGGGTATCCGGTAAATACAATTCTTGGAAGCGCAGTCCGCGTTTGGTGGCTTGGTTTTCGTGAGGCTGCTACGGATAGTGTTACCATATCTGAAGCAGGTTCTGGTGTTGTACTTGGAACCAATTCTTCTTATCCTCTTTGATAATCCTCTGATGTAGGAAAGTGCAAGAACTGGTTGTGACGGCTTCTCTTCCTGTCTTCTAGCCGCAGTCTTTTCTACCATCGCTTTGGAGTAGTCATTCCGTTGAAGATCATTTTTGACGAGACCTTCCTTCGTATTGCAAAGCCCAAAAGCACGGTCTAATAGAATCTTGATGATTCCTCTTTTAGTCGATTGATGGTGGTTGGATTCGTGGTTCAGATACTGTCCCGTATGAGTGGGTTTTCGGTATACAGATGTTTTCCACTTAGTGTCGGTCCTCTTCACCAAAACGTCTAAGAATGGCAATTCGTTGTGAATTTCCTTCTCCATTGTGAAATTGATGGAAGGTCTCACGCTGTTGATGTGTTTCAGGAAGGCGTCTAGTTCAGTATTCCCATGGTTCCATATTATGAAGGTGTTGTCAACATATCTCAACCAGACTCGAGGTTTCTTGTAGGCTTCTTCAATGGCCAGAGTTTCAAACCACTCCATATATATGTTGGCTATGACTGGTGAAAGTGGCGATCCCATTGGCAGTCCCTCATCTTGTGTAAATAATTCGTCCTTCAGTTGGAAATAATAGTTTCGTACACAGCATACTAGTAATTCCATGATTACTTCTATAGGTAGATTCGTTCTCTCTTTCAGGTTCCCGTCTTCGGATAGCTCTCTCTGTATGATTTGGAGTGCTTCTTCGACCGGAACGTTGGTGTAAAAGCTTTCCACGTCGGAACTAATTAGTTGATCTTCCTGTGTGACCTCAATTGACCCTAGTAGTTTGACAAAATGCCTTGAATCCTTCACAAAAGACAATATCTTTCCTTGTAATGGTTGTATCAAGGGAAGTGAAAATCTAAACAAGTTTTGAGTACCCGAAATCTCTGGAGCTGATGATCGGTCTAAGCGGAACGTCCTTCTTGTGGATTTTGGGTAGTCCATACAAGTGAGGGGGCTTACTGTGGTGCGGTGTTAGCGATGATCTTTCCTTGTGCGAAAAATAGACTTGGTGTTTTCTCAAAATCTGATACAACTTCGATTGATGCAGTAGGTTCCCGTACAATCTTTGTGTATCGTCCCTTCTGAAGAACCTCTTCGATCTTCTGTTCGTAGAGGACGGTATCCATTATCACAGAAGCGTTTCCTTCACCCGCAGGTAGGATATTGATGGTGTTGTCTCTATGTAGGCCGTTCAGAGCTCTACGTTCTTCATTGCTGATGTTAGATGTTGGAACTGGTTCTCGATCCAGCTGTTATCTAATTTTCCATCTGAACTTTTCTGCCTCCGTCTGGGGAACTGGTGGATTCCGCTGCAGTTATTATCTTTAAAGTGCGCAAATATGTTGGCGTGATGGCGACAACATATGTGCCCAACATAGACTTTGGCTAGAAGACAGCAGGAGCCTCGCAAGGAAGAGAAGCCGTCACAACCAGTGCTTGCACTTCCCTACATCAGAGGATTATCTGAGAGGATAAGAAGAACTGTTTGTGCGGAAAATCCTATATTGGTGAAACTAAGAGGCCATTGAATGGTCGCATTGCCGAGCACAAGAAACACACACAGCGAGGGGAAACCAGCAAATCATCAATAGCAGACCATGTTTTGATCCATTAACACAAAATCGAGTGGTCCCAAGCTGAGATCTTGCACAGAGAGGAACATTGCTTTAGGAAAAAAATCAAGGAAGCCGCATACATGTTGTCCAACAACGTATTCAGCCAAGCCAGCGTAGAAATACGCAACATATGAAAACCCATCATCAAGCGAAAAATGGGCAACTCCCGCCAAAACGGTCATCTCCCACGGAACCAGTGAAGCGGAAAAAGGAAAGCAGGGATAAGTGAAAGTACTCGAACGACCTATAAATAGTCATCTCTCGCAGGAATCAGTCCAGTCATCACCCGAAGACAATCGAAACGTCGTGAACTAACGTGACTTAGAATCTCTCCACTTGTTATTTTTATTTTCTTTTTTTATTTCTTCATTTTTATTTATTCATTTGTTCAATTTTTACTTGTATTTTATTTCACTATTATTTCATTTCAGGTCTATTTTGGTTAATATAAATTTTATTTTCAGCTATTCATTTTCAATTCTCCTTTTTTAGTTGTTTCAGGGATTTCAAATCATTTTATACAATAGACAATGGAAGTCCAAACTAGTGAAAGTCATCATGAAACATTGTCAATCACCTTCAAACAAAAGTTTCAGGGTATGTTTGGGGCCGGAGCTCCATACAAGAGAACAATACCCCAAAGAAAGTCCTATCTGAGTTTCATAAAACATCAAAAATTGATGAGGTATGTATGTATGTGATAGTAGTAGTAAGATTTATTTTTTTTTTGACAAATTCACAATTTGTATAAGAAAAGACATGCTTATCCCAGATCATAAAATGAAATGAAATGAAAAAAATCATAATACAAAAATGTACAGGAAATATAAAATTACAAAGAAAAGGATGTACAAATAACAACTCCACATATACAACGTTGATACATCAACTACAGCTCATGCACAAAAGCAATAACTGTTAGAGTATTCATCGTAAAATTCAGCTAGTAAGTAAAAGCACTTTTCTAATGAAATATTCTCCAGATGTTTTTCGAATTTAACTGTGTAAACTGAATTGTGTTTTATGTCACAAAGAAGTTTATTAAGTAGAAGTATATCTCTAATTTTCATGAAAGTATTCTTGTTATTGAAAATGTACAAACATGATTCCAAAATAGGAAGACATGGAAGAGTGAGAACATCTAATTCTTTGAAAATTGGTCCGCACAGTTTTCTGGTTCAGAACAGTTATCCAAGCTTTTGAGACAGTAGCTTCCGCAATTCCAGCGACATGATTATACCAAGACATATTGGTGTCCATTTTAACCCCCAACAAACGTACTGAAGCAGAAAGCGAAATTGTCTGACCTGACATTATTATATCCGATTTTGTGTGCTGTCGTCAGCAAAGCAATATATTCGATTCTTCGTTTTTTCCAATAAATCGTTGATATACATTAAAAAAAGAGTTGGAGTATTCGACAGATATCCATCGACAGTCACTTGCAGGCAACGGTTCTTCAGGAAGCTGAAGACCCACATTCGAAAGTTATTTGAAAAGCTATAGCATCGAAGTTTGGCCAGCAAACCCCCATGCCACACACGATCAAAGGCTTTAAAAATGTCGAGTGTAACAGCTCTTGACTCTTCATCATCATAGGCGAACAGGAGCATGTGTATCGACTGATATTTTCTATAGTTTTTTCAACTTGATTTTTTTCAACTTGATGATATTGCATGCTATTACAATTCCTGATAAAATATTATTCAGATCGGTGATATGACAATTCGGTGATATGAATATTATCTTCTTTTGGACTCATGAATAGATTTTTGTTCAATTACATGAAACATACATTTCAATGAGCATATAAGAAACAGAAATGTTTGTTAAACCTCATCTGGAAGGGGTAGACAGTTCCTCATGCTCACTCAATCCAGATATAAGCTCCACAATCTCCATAGTCTGACAAATTTTCCACAAAAAACGTAAAACGTGAAATGAAACTTTCAATACCATTTCATGCGTTTTGACAACATTGACCACAGTTCTTCATGAAGTTACTATTTTCCTTCGCCTTTGAAACTAAATTACAGGATTAACACCTGAAACCCCCTTTTTTGAAACTTGAGTTGCAAACAAAAAATCATTACTGCTACTGCTACTGATTTTTTGCAATAAAAAAAGTTGTTGATAATTTGAAACAATGTATTTTGATAAAAAGACGGAAGGCAAATGTCTTACGGAAAACATCGGATGTCTAGCATAGAGAATGACACTGTTACATGTAAGTGAAATTTAACTTCTTTCATTGGGTATATTGTGTAGGAATCCTGTGAATGATATCTGAATAAATTTCATTACGAATGTTTGGAATACAAACGGAATAGAGAAAAATTTTTTTCGTATAATTCATCGTGCATATGATAGTATTTGTTTCGAAAGTGATTTTCTTTCGTGTAATTCAATGTTCATTTCAGTTTGTGTCTGGAAATTACTTTTCCGCATGAACTACTCATATTTGTGAAGAATTGATTTTTTGAAATTGATGGCTTCCTTCTTTTTTTGAAAGATTCCCACATTTTCCGTATCAAGTTGAAGAAGTAGAAGGCCAAGAACTTATTTAGACAAAAATTAATCTCTTCTAAAAGTATACCTTTTCAATTTACATAAATCATGTTTGGTATGTGTTCACGACTGAATTATAGTTATCACTGGAAAACTCTTATATTTTCCTCAATAACAGATCGCACGTACTTTGGCGCAACCAGTTAGAGTGGAAACACTTTTGTCCCACTTGAATCCTTTATCTTGCTCTCCAAATATTGACATTCCACTTACATCAACTCTGGTTTCCAGCTCGAACTCTCGATAAAGAACAAAGAACATTCAGAATTCCCATCAACGTAAAAAATAGGGACCATTTCTGAAGTATCCACGTGAAACGGAGTGTTCGACTGTTCAGTTGGTGAGAAAAAGTTACCTATAGAGTGATTTCGAGTTGATCGGTGTGATAATGGGGTTTATTTATTTCGAACAGAATCTAAACATCTAGACATTGATCTGAGCAGTGAGTACTGAAAATATTTCCAGTCAAGTTTTTTATTCAACGCCTTCAACTCTACAAATTTCTTGGATAATTCCTATCACTACATGGTATAAAATAAAGTCGCTTCCCGCTGTCTGTCCCTATGTATGTTTGAATTTTTCAAACTACGCAATGGATTTTGACGCGGATTTTCAATTTGTTCTGTTTAAAATCTGTTTTTTCCGTTAACCAGCTGTCGCACCCCTACGAACGACAACCCTCAGAAGTCGAAACTTGTGCAAGCCAAGGATTAACGAGGTATTACCTTTTAACGTGTGATTCCTAACACGGGTTGGACGATAGCAAGTGAAGATCCATCGTTTAGACTAGGGCTTGAACCACCGACCAACACGGCAGTCAATTCGAGTGAGTGAACAAAGCACCCACGCCGAACCGCTTGGCTACCGACCGACAATAGATAGAATGATTCAAGAGGAAGGTTTATATGTATTTAAATAGATTTGGGAAGCTAAATACACTTATTGAATGAATGAATCTTAGAGGTTTTTGTATGAAAGTATATAATTATGAAGTTATTGCAAATCGCTTTCGACATTCATCATCAGTGCTCACCTGGAAGTAAGTGATCTAATTGAAAAGAAAGTTTTGTGAGAATTGATGTTTGCAAAATAAATTTTTAAGGTCATGAAATTTGGAAAACAGTTTATGATTACTTACTTGCCAGGCAGCAGGAAGTATCAAAATGAGTATATGGCACATTTGTAATATTTGACTTATACAAAACAAAATAGACCAAGAAAATACATTTTTGGATTGAAGCCATGTGGTTCAGTCAAAGTAGAATTTGAAAGAAGGGCAACTTGAGACAGGATGTGTCAAGTGTCATATTAAAATGATGGTATCAACTTGAAGAGTGACCTATTATGGATTTGAAATATTATATTGGCTTCTCCACAACATAATTATGCATTGTCAGCTAGACGTGCTATGAATACCTTGAGTTGCCGTCGTGAGTGTCACTCACAAGTTGTCAGCTCGACATTTTCTACTGTTTGCTCCCTCTATAAGATTAGGTCTTTTCAATTCAGCTAATTCTATATGTATTGTTTTTATCTTGTAACTTATTGTAATTGTATCGTATTGTGATTTGACTTATATACCTGTTCTATAGTTGGGGGAAACCTAGAAAACAGTGTATAAATAAATGAATAAATAACCCCCCAACGAAGCAGAAAGCAGGATTGTCTGTTCTAACATTATTATATCTGTTTCGGAGTCATTTATCTTCTTGGAAAAAACCGATGTCTTGGTAATTGTGGCATTGAATTGAACCTGGTTACTTTCACCTCAATTTGAAATCATTTCTAGATCCTCATCAAGATATGCAACCTCTTGCTGCCGATGAAAATCTGTATCTGCAGTCGTTGTCCTGGAATCCGGATGAAATAACGAGTCGACTGTGCTTTCGTCATCAAAGCAATATATTGGATTTGTTTTCCCAATAAGTCGCTGATATACAATAAAAAGAGGGTTGGAGACAATATGGATTCCTGGGAAGCACCAGCGTTGATGGTGAAAGTATCCGAAATATTACCATCCACGGTCACTTGTGGGGAGCCTCACACAAAAATGATCCGATAATCCATAGCATCGAAGTTTGGTCAGCAAACTCTCATGCCACACACGTTCGAAAGCCTTAGAAATATCAAGCGCAACAGCTGTTGACTCTCCATGTTTTTCCGTTGGATTATTCAAAATACGGATGACATACGATAGGAGGTCGCCTGTTGATCTTTGTTTTCGAAAGCCAAATTGATGATCGCTCAAGATGTTGAAGACCCCCAAACATTCAAATATATGGTGGTTTACGGCCTTCTCCATGATTTTTGATATGGCTGATAGCAAAGCGACTTTTCTATATTGGTTTGGAAGATTTTTCTTGTCCATTTTGGTGATAGGCTGAACGCTAGAAATCTTCCAACAGGAAGGAAAAATCTCTTATTTGCAAGACAAGTTGAAAAGTCTGCAAGATACTGGTGCGAGTTTATTGGCGCACTTATCAAGTACGATAATGGGTCAATGGTGCAAAGTAATTGAAAACCATGTGAAACTAAACGAAATTTTTAGGAACATGATTTTTTTCAATTCAATAACTGTTTCTACAGACAACACGAAGGCATGGCAATTGTAAGCAAGAGAGAAAACAATGGATTCCCATATTTCCAGTTTGCATATGGAATTGAAAATAAAGAGAATGTTCTTGATTTATATCTCACGAGTAAATCAAACGTATATGAATAGTATTCAAATGTAGAAACATTTAATCGTCATCAGTTCTTATCTCTGTTAGAATTTCAATCGTATAAAGAAATTCTCCGTGACACTTTTGAATCCAGATCTGTCCTCTGGTTGAATTGCATACTGATGTTTTATTTGAGAAATTTGCCAATTCCATAAGTTAGGGATAAAACGGATAAAACGAAAGCCAGTACAGAATGTACGAGGTGGCCCGGCTCTTTCGAAAATCTATTGTGCCGCATGAACCCGTTTCGAACTCTACTCTCGTCACGTCAAAACCGAGTGCAAATTCGATTTAGCGATGCTGAACATTTGAATTGCTCTCAATTGTTACGGAGTCGCGTTTGTTGCTGAAAGTCTTGACGTCGTGTCGCTTGACTCAAAGAGAGAACGTTTCCACAACATTCTCCAGAAAATTTTCAGATTATGCAGGACCGGTTTTGGGTAACAGTTTCACTCGATTTCTGATGAAGGACTCATAAAGGTAAATATGGAACACTTGACGACAAAAAATGCAACATCAACACTGCTCTCATGAACTCAAATGATTTTATTGATACACATTACGAAAATCAAGTCGGCTGTATTGAGAAATGAACTTTAGTTTATTTTCTGATGATGCCAACATCGTTAGTGAACATGAGGTACTGGTGTGTGAGAGCAGTGTTATGTAAAACTCATCACCAAGAATTCTTGCTGAGAGCAGATATCTTTAATCCTTCGAATATCCAAAGAGCGTCCTGAAAGAATGGTATTTTTGAAAGCCAATATCAGGCGATCAGTATTTTATTTATATTGAGTTAACGATAATTCTTCATATGTACTAGTGATTAACGAGGCAGAACTCGTATTCACAACCCATTTGAACATTTTCATTCAAAAGTGATTTGACTACATATATCATAAGGAAAAAATGAATCCATAGTTTGTATAAATGTTTCAAACTAGTATTCTACGAAATTCAAATATTTTCGAGAAGAAATTCTAGTTATAACAAAACATTTCCTAATCACTTCAGTGAAACATTTGGGCACTACCGTAATTCACAACTTCCTCTTTACGCCAGAATTTCTAGAATACCAAATAACACAATACTAAAAATCACAACATTCTCCCTCTGAACATAAAGATGTCTCCTTCTTGAACAATAGTCCTTCCTGATTACAATACCAACCTGACCCATTATCCCAAGAATGATACTTCTGCAAAGCACGTAAGAAGAGCTTTTTCTGAAGTGGCCTCCAAGTATGTGAACTACTCCCACATATACACGGATGCATCGAAAACCAGTGAAAGTGTAGGGGCTGCAGTGATCACAGATCATACAAGCTACAGTTATCGACTACCAACAGAAGCTAGTATATACAGTGTCACCATAAAAGTGCGCACCATATAGGAAACTTTTTTTTCGAAAAGTTTCAATGAAGATTAACTCCGGCACTTGTTTGTGCTTTAAATTTAAACCAAAATGATGCGATCAACTGCGACTCACTGACGTTCAGTATTGACAAACTTTTTTTTTTTGAAAAAAATTGAAGCAGTGCATTTCTAGATCGAATTTAACAAAAAGTTACTTGAAAAAGTTGTGTCTACGGCAATTTTATATTTTTTATAGTTAACGTTTTGCTTATTTTTGACAGATATCCCCTTTATTTTAAAAAATAAGTTCGGATAATTGTCATCAATTCATGTATACATAACGAACTCATCATGGAGTTTAACTTTCCTGATGAATTTTTACTTATACGGACATCTTTAGGGGGAAATTAAAAATGTGCTATAAAAATTTCAACATGACTGGTGCAAAGTTTCAATCACTTGGATATTTTCTCAAACAAACCTTTGATTTCAAAAAAGCAGAGGCAACTAAAAAAATGCAAATAATTGCGATAGAACTATTATTATTATTATAAATTTTAAACGACAATAATATTATAGAAATTCAAATGGGTACAAAAAAATACTTATTGGTCTAAATGGGGTTGTCAAACATTTATAGCCTATATTTCAGTATGTCGTCCTCCACGTTCAATACAAATTATGGTTCTTCTACTGACATCTGTAACTGCATTTTTAAGAAATCGGGGATTTATATTTGCACAGCACTCGCGAATGGTATTTTCCAGATGTTGTATGTCAGTAAATGGTCCACTTCGGTACACTTTTTGTTTCAGGTAAACCCACAAGAAAAAGTCTAAAAGCATCATGTCGGGTGATCTACGTGGCCAATAATCTTCCCAGTTACGTCCAATAACTTTGCCTCTGAACATTTGTTGGAGGGACTGTTTTACAGCAACCGTTTGATGTATTGGTGCGCCATCAAGCTGATACCATAGGTCGTATTTAATATTTGAATGCATATTATCTAAAACTTCACTAACCTCATTATTTGAAAGGTTAAGATAACCGACGGATGATAAATTTTCCCTGAAGAAAAATAGACCAATTATTTGGTCGTTAAGTATCCCACACCATACATTAGTTTTAAAGGAATACTGATCACCATATTCAACTGTGAAATTGGGATTTTCTTGTGCCCACCATCGGCAATTTTGAGAACTTACCGTTCCATTTGAATAGAACATTGCCTCATCTGTCCATAAAATTTTATACGAAAACTTTACATTTTCTTCTCTCTCTCCTTGAAACCAGAATGCAAATCCCAAACGGACATCAAAATCTCGTTCTTTCAATGTATTAATAAATTTTTTGGCATGTAAGGCCAAAATTTATTCTTCAATAAAAATTTTCTAACACTTTCTCTCTTGTAATCGGTATTTTTTATAATATCGGTTATACTCGTTTGCCCGTGTTCAATAACCTTTGAACAAATGTTGAGTTGGCCTCCTCATCATATTTACTTGGAGTGTGCTTTTTCTTAGATTGATTTGCTACGGATCCTGTTTCTCTGAATTTCGACATTATCCTTGACATTTTTTTCTGGATGCTGTTCATTAAAAATGTTAGCTACTTGCCGGTATGGTGTATTCTCACCACATATCAAAACTATTTATATTCTTTCCTGAAGAGACAACATTATTGCAACAATAACTGTTGAAAATTTGACAAGTAAATCAACAACTTGACACTACCATAGCATGCATTTTGTTTGTCAAGACCTACTCAAAAATTTTAATCAACGTGATTAAGCGTCCTTACTGCCCTAATTAGTGTTTATAAATGATCTGTAAATACTGAATATTGAAATTTTAATGTAATTTCATCTCTAGTGATTTTATTAATACTAATTGCAGTTTTTGGGTTGTGTCTGTCTTTTCAAAATTGAAGGTACTGTTTTTTTAAGAAAATAGCCAAGTGATTGAAACTTTGCACCAGTCATGTTAAAATTTTCAAAGCACATTTTTAATTTCTCTCTAAAAGTGTCCGTATGAGCAAAAATTTATCAGTAAAGTTGAACTCCATGATGAGTTTGTTATGTATACATGAATTGATGACAATTAACCGAACTTGTTTTTTAAAATAAAGGGGATATCTGTCAAAAATAAGCAAAACATTAACTTCATCCTAGTTGCATAAAATTTGGCATATGGATATAAAATTGCCGTATACACAACTTTTACAAGTAACGTTTTGTTGATTTCGATCTAGAAATGCACTTTTTCATTTTTTTTCAAAAAAAAAGTTGAATTTGACAAACACTCAACATCAGTGGGTCGCAGTTGGCCACATCATTTCAAGTTAAATTTGAAGCACAAACAAGTGCCAAAGTTAAACTTCAATGAAACTTTTTGAAAAAAAAATTTCCCATATGGTGCGCACTTTAATGGTGACACTGTATACGGGAGGACTAATCGCCAAAGCCACAGCTCTTGCGCACTGCTAGGAACATGGGGAAGATGCTTTCGTCCGACTCACTGAGTGCTATACAAGGTATATAACTTCATCCCAGAAATTCCCTCCCTATGTGTATTGAAATAAAACTGAGAAAAGTAACTGAAATGGGAAAACGTATGAAAATTGTTTGGGTTCCTTCGCACGTAGGAATAGTTGGCAACAAATCTGCTGACACACTAGCTAGAGAGATTAGCTCAAACCCACACACTAACGACTCGCTGTGTACCACATGAAGATTTGATCCATAAAGTATGAAAATTAACAATAAATACATGAAGGGAAAGGTGACAAGCTCTGAAAAATAACAAGCTCAAAACAATCAATACTAGCTTGAATTTCGAAAATTACCCATCACTCTCTCGAAAACATCAGACAATTATAACCCGTCCCAGAATTGGCCATATAAGGTACACCCACCAGCATCTACTGAAGAAATTAGACCCCAAAAGATGTATTTCCTGTGATGAAGAATTAGATGTGAAACATATCATCAAGGTTTGTCCTGATTACAGAGAGGAGATATTGTCAACAGGACTACCTGAAGAATTCAGTGATTCCTTGAATCCAGATCTGCTTAAAAATGTCTGTTTGAAATCCCTCACAAGTAGAAACTTGTGCGAGCTAAGGATTAACGACGTATTACCTGTTAACGTGTGATTCCTAACACGGGTTGGACGATAACAAGTGAAAATCGATCGTTCAGACCATCTACCAACACGGCAGTCAAATCGATATCTATAAATGATGTGAATCTCATATGATAGTGATTCAAATTGTTCTACACCGCTAATAACCCTTGTAGTTGATGATGATGATTATATACAATAAAAAATTGAAAAAATAAAATAAAAAAAACTAATAAACAAAACATTTTTTTAGGGATGGCGCTGGACAGACCACCTCTACACCTCAACTTTTGCCATCATCCCGTCAATGAGTCAGAAGCCACCACGTGCAGTTCACTTTCAGTAAAAAATTCAAATCATTTATTGTCTCATAGCAAACAGCAGGGTTTGTGGCAAGGAAATATTAATTTTAGATAATGTATGAGCAAGGCAAATATGAAAAATATGAATCGGCGGTTTATCGTTTATGGAATAAGTACTTATGTCAGAAAGTGAACGCATGACTGTGGAGCTGATGCGTTCCAAAGGAAGAAGATGTAGCGTGGGTTTCCCAGAAACGCAATATACCAGGTGCCTTAATCATAATAGCATTCAACGGGGTCAAGCGTTTTAAAGTACGGCAAACCCAATGAGGAACGCATTCATTGTGTTTTGAAATTACATCGTATTCACGTGAGTAGGAGTGAGCAATTGGATGAAGTCACTGCTGAGAAAATATATTCATGAACAAATAGATCGAAACTGATTTGCAAGACATGAGAATGAAACACACTCTAATTGTGAACGTTGAATTCACCAATCTGAATCTGAACTCACCCAATAAGATATCATTATCTAGATATTTGATAATCGTAGCGGGTGCCACGCTCAAACAGTATTGAAAAATGACTTTTTTGTTTTTTTATCACCACATGTGAATTCAATGATTATATTATTGTCTGAGTTGATAAACGTATCATCATCATATGGAGGATGCTTCTGGTAATGAAACACTCAACCACTCACGACTTTATGTAATATTATTAAAAACAATTTCAAGTATCGAATCCATATGATTTCAGGTGAACCTGGCCTTCAAAAGACACGTGTACCAATTTTACAGCTGTAGAATTGTTACACATAATGCAACTATCGTAGTTTAGTTTAGTTTGAAGAAAAAGGATGAAAAGAATTTTGTGTATCAATAAAGCTTTGCTTTTTGGAAAAAACTATACTGTTGAAGCCAAAGCTTGGCTCAATAAACAACATTTGAAGTTTGCACTTGAAAAAACATCCGTTGAGAAGTGGGTTGCTAAGTTTGAACGAGGTAAAATAAACTCCGATGCACGCATTGGACGCTTCAAAAAGGCTGTTTTCAACAAAAACATAAAAAAAGTACACAAAATAATTCTTGATTATCTCAAAGTGAAGTTGATCAAGATAGCTGGAGCTTTAAAGATATCAAAGGAGCGTGTTAGACAAAACGTTCATGAAGATTTGCGTATGCGAAAGCTTTATTGAAAGTCGATGCCGCGCGAAATCACAATCGACCAAAAACAACAACGAATTGATGATTCTGAGCAGTTTTTGAAGCTGTTTAACAATGAAAGAACACGAACTTGTACGTCGATATGTTACAATGCATGGAACATGCGTCCATTATTTCGCACCAGAATCAAAACGATTGTCATCTGAGTGGACTGTACGTGGTGAACCGATGGCAAAATTGCATGAGTTGCAACTGTTTAAAATGAATCATGAACTAAATGCTAGTGAAAAAACACAATATATTTTTGCAGTCTCCCTACTTAAATAAGCTGTTTTCGAGATTAGCAAGTACAAAAGCGAACGAATATTCTGAGAATTATTGTTCTGGGTTCTGTTGCAGGAATGAAGATTCCCAATGAAAGTTTTCATTGAATATTTTTCATAGACAGCGATTAGTTCTACTTTTATCATTCCAGCTTTTCAGTACTGGCAATACTTCAGAACAAAAGTACTTGAGATGGTGTCGAAATGAAACATTTCACAGATTTGTAGTTGAAGCAGTTGAAAACGTTAAGAAAATTTATTATCTTCAGATTTTCAGCCTATATCTTCACCATTCCCTCAATCTGTGTTCTCATATTTAGCTCTGATTGGGTGAAATTTAGGAAAATGTTGTATACTTTCTGAAAGAGCAAATTATTTCAATAAATGAAAGTTAGCACCTTCATATAATGCTATATAATATTCACTGTGGTAATATAGTATTTTTCTTCTCAAGATAGTCGATGAATATTACACCACGGACATCCTAAAATACCGAGGAAATAACCTTTTCAGACCTTTCCGGACGATTGTTGTGCTTTTGAAAGCTTTGGACGAGGTTCACCAGTTGCTCTCCACTCAAATGACGATCGTTCTGATTCCGGAAAGAAGTGGTGGATCCATGTTTTATTCATTGTTACATGTCGATGCTCAGAATCTCATCAAGATTTTCTGGTTTTTGGTGACCAGTGAGCTATTTCGGTACCCACTTTGAACCCATAGTCAGATACTCATGCAATATAAAGCCAACACGTTCTTTAAATACCTTCACAATGTCAGCTAACCCACGCGACCAAATTTTTTGATGATTCAAAACGATTTTTTGAAATTTTTTTATGTTTTCTGATGTTACTGCCTCATTTGGTCGTTCACTGTGTTCTGCTTCATCGGTGTCCCTACGACCACGTTTGAAGTCAGCAAACTAACGTTTAATTGTAGTTTCTGATGGAGCGGAGTCTTTATAACACTTTGCATGAAATTGCTCCGCTTGAACGGTATTTTTCCCATCACTAAGTAGTGTAAAATTCAAACATGAAATTGATTTTGATCCAATGATTTGAAAATAACAAAAATATTGTCAATCTCAGTACAATAACTCACAAACTGATGAGTAGAATATCATGAAATTGTAACAGCTTTTTTTTTGAGGACGAAACACAAGCACCTCAGGAATTAGGACGCTCTCAGAGCGGTGCCTGTGTAGATGTAGCGATTTACATTGAATTTGAATCGCTGGAAATGAAATCCTTTCTGGAAGAACATTCTCAGGACGTTTATTCCACATAAACGCAGTTCTACAGATGAAAGAATTCCTAAGCAAGTTCGAGGTGTGCTGAGTTGAACCTCAAAAAGATGAGCAGCTACAGTCCGTCGCGTATTTCTCATTTGTACCGCTCTTGGTGGAATCAAATGTGCCAAGTCTTTTGAACACCTCCCGTGAAAGAATCTATAGAAGAGAGACAAATCTCCAACTTTTCTTCGATGTTCCAGGCTATCAAGGTTGCACGTAATGTTCGCGTCTCCAATCAGGAGGATGGCTCTTTTCTGGATGGAAACCAGCAACTTCAGGATATGTTTGGGAGCATAGCTAGGGTTCCCACCTCTTCCGGAATTCCGGGAGTCTTCCGGATTTAAGCTCTGAAAATTAAAATCTTTCGGCTCCCGGAAGGAATTTAAAATATACAAAATTCTCCCTGAATAACAAGTTGTGCAAAAGTAACGATGAAAACTCTCTGCCGTTATGCTACATTGCTACTGTTACTTTTTACACAATATGATGCGGATTTTTAACACTGCCCGTAAATTTCTTGAAAGTGATTTTGTAACTTGCATAGAATTGCACGATGTTATGATTGAAATCCGCCAAAAAATTATAAATAGGAGAAAGTATAATTTTTTTGGTAGTTCAGTAAAATATCTTTCGAAAAAACTAAATGAAACAGACAACGCTACGTTTCACAAGGAAGCAGACATTTTCTTTCAGAGATGTTTGGATTACCTGAATGAATGGTATGACTTTGAAAATTCTGAGTACAGTAAATTGAGTATACTTTCAATGAAAAAAACCGATAACGTGGGATGATTTGAGAGATTTGGTCGTTGATTTGAAGATCAGTTTTGATGAAAATAAACTTAAGGATTTTTGCATTTTAAGAGAAGTTCAAGACAACATTATTTATTTTAATGATACAGTGAATTTGAGGTGGGCAAACTTTTTCTCAAACATCGAAAATGGAGTTGGTGTTATGTTAAAAAATGGTTACATTTGTTTTATCTGCACCTGTATCTAACGCTACATGCGAGCGTTATAGTATTCGATATATGGACAAAGGAAAGAAATTGTTCAAATGAAGAACATGTTATGGCGGAAATTCAAATGTTTCTCAATTTCAAAATGAACTGCAAAGAGTTTTTAAGTTTGTCTATTATAAACCAGATATTTTAAAATATGTTCGTTCGAATGTGAACTATGAGTTCAAAATAAAATAAAAAGTTATGATAATCAATGTTTTTTTCTCCCGGATTTAGACAGCTAAGAGGTGGTAACCCTAGGCACAGCTCCATACATGAGAACAATACTCCAAAGAAAGTTTGATCTGAGCTTTATAAAGCATCAAAAGTTGCTAGAGTGAATTAATGAATCGAAGAGGTTTTGTATTAAAGTGTATAATATTTTAAAATTCTTGCAAAGCGCTTTCGACTTTCGTCATCATCAGTGCTCACTTGTCAGGCAACAGGAAGTATCAAGATAAGTGAATTGTACATTGTAATATTTGAATTATATAAAACAAAATAGGCTCATAGCCAAGAAAATACATTTTTGGATTGAGGCCATGTGGTTCAGTCAAAGTATCTTATGAAGAAGATACTTTGATACTTTGACTGAACCACATGGCCTCAATCCAAAAATGTATTCTCTTGGCTATAAGCCTATTTTGTTTAATATAATTCAAATATTACAACGTACAATTCACTTATCTTGATACTTCCTGTTGCCTGACAAGTGAGCACTGATGATGACGAAAGTCGAAAGCGCTTTGCAAGAATTTTAAAATATTATACACTTTAATACAAAACCTCTTCGATTCATTAATTTTGAAAAGCAGCCTTTGCAATTCCAGTGACATGGTTGTGTCAAGCTTTTTTTTGAAAGGTAATACTAACTGAAAAAGTGGTGAATGCAATAAAACAAGCGCCATCTATGTGTTAGACCCGAGATTTTTAGTCCATGCAGTAGCTGTTAGACACGATCTCGTTGGCTTCAGTTTCTGTATTTTCCCAGTTGCACACAAATGTACAGACAATCAGACAGCAACTTTTCACCCATTCATTACATTATCATTGGGGATGAAAATTTCTCAACTATAACCTTATCAAACGGATCAAAAGCTTTTTGTAACCACACACAATCAAAGTGCCCAACCATAATTGGCCTTTGCATCATGATGACGTAGAAATTGAGTCAAAATGGATTTTCAAATAACGATTGTCACCTCCACAAATCAGAAATTTTCAATAGTGAAACACTATCTGCTTTCCATCAAACAGTAAATATCTTTGTGTAAACTTCAAGTCCCTGAAATATATACCATGAAATAATGACCGAACATATTCGGGTACTTATACAAAGTCATCTATTCAAGTGTGGAGCAGAATCGTGATTCCCACTGAACAAAGGATTTGTTGATGAATGAGTGGTTGGAACCCTGCTGTGAGCGTGCAGAAGGAAATTAATGCGAAACATCAATCATTTTTTTTATTGATTGATGAAAACATGTTTTCCTTTTCTACATTGTTTCGTGAAATTCGTTATTGACAAGTAGGGCGGAGCTCATTATATAAGAATCTGGCACTAAAACCTATTGATTTTCCTACCTGCCTCCAATTACTGTCAATACTTCATATTTTCTCCGAGTTGGAATCAACTCTGAAATGATTTATTTTCATTCCATGAAAAAAAGAGAGAAATTGTTGCGGATCTTCGCAATATTTATAACGTAATTCCATCAACTGATAATAGTAAACATGAGATAGCATTCAGTTGAGTTCCGTGTGGATAATTACTAAATTTGATAGAAAGTCTCTCGAAAATTCAATATAAATACATTTATTAACACTTCCAAAATACAAATCATGAAATTATAAAACTACAATTAAAATTAATTGGTGCTCTGGGACGACTTTATTAATTCCGGTGGCGCATTTGGTTTCTCAGCTGCAGAAGAACCCGGAAAAACCTGCAGCACCGTATCATCTGAAGATCTCAATCTGCCAATGTCCTCTCTCTCATGAAAGAAAATGTAGGGTATCTCCAGAGGCTCCAATAAATTCAATACATCGCCAGAGCACTTCGTAACACGACTATCGTCAAACTTAAACCAGTCCATTTCATTTTTGACCAAGGCGTAATAATGACCAAATTCAACGCCAGAACCATAGTGAACAATGACTGCATGAATATTATGATGGTAGTCTGCTAGATTGAAGTGTTCATCCATTTCGAAACTTCGTAACAGTTTGGTGCTTACATCAGAGGTCGAGTCATGTTTGAAGATCATCAGTGTTATTAGATTTACTGGTGCCTCAGATATACTTGTTTCCTTACAAAAGTCAGTTAGTTTGGCGCATGTTTGGCAATACAATTGATCATCACCTGATAAGAGTTACATTTTCAGATGATTCAACAATAAGCTTTGCACGGACTGGTTATTAGACATATTAGGAAACGCTAGTTGAAGTTCCAGGAATTCATATCCGTTTTTGCTACCTCTCGAACATTTACTACAAAGTGAACAAGTGAGGATTTTTTCAGAAAAAGATCCACAAACGAAAGACGATATAGACTGTACGGAATCATTCAATCCAGAGCGGCCAGGAGTATTTATTCTGATATTGTTTGGCCCACGAAGAGTATTCAACAAGAACCCCAGAAATCCAGAACAATCCTCTTGTTGTCCTAACGATTATCTAATAGACTCCAAAGACTCCAGGAAAGCGATTGGAGCGAAAGATGATACATTCTCACGAGACTGCGGCTGCATGAACAGGTGTTTGAGTTTGGTGAATGAGTAGGAAACATTCTCGTTCTCGTTCATCATTTGTAAGGAAGAACTTGTTCCACATAATCTGCATGAGAACATTTCTCAAGCTACGATTGATCTTTCCAAGTGATAAAGGGTTTCGTAAAGGGATCGAATCGGCTCTTGCTTCATAAAGCTCTCCCAATGAAAGGGAACCAGAATCACGAGAACTGCAACTCATATTTGGGAGGCAAGAATGACCTAAGTCCGTTGACCGCACTGAAAAAGAAGAAGGTGGATCAATCACTTGCGAATTAACCTTGATAGGAGACTGATGGATATCCACATATCTCGGCTTGTTTTAGTTCCGTACTGAAATTGGGGCAATGCATGATCTCATCAGAATTATGTGAAGGGGGAATAGTTCCAAAGACCGAAGCAGCATTACCACGTTGAATAGCAATACTAATTCTTCCTATCAAAAATTGGTAGGACGGTGATCTTTCGTTGCTTGGCCTATTCTCCTCCCGAGTTCATGAACGAATAACAGAGACTCGGGACATGAATACCAAAAGTTTCAACCGCTACTGGATGGAACAGATAGTAGTTCCCAAGATTTTGGTATTTTGTCGATTCAATTTTTTGCCAGACAATGCTGTGGTTCCAGCAGACTTCGAACTTCCGGCTAGAAGGGGAGCCGCGAGCGCGTAAACTCAAGTGAAATCCCATACTACCGGTTTACAGTATTTCCATGGTATGAGAGACATACTATCTGGTCGTTACCATCATCTCGACTGTTACCTGAGGGTTCCAGAATTGCAGGAACATCCACTGACAACATAGTTCGTTACAATATGTCGTTCACTTGGTGATGTCGACATGTACGCTTACTGACTTGACCAAGTGGTGGAACATCTGTGGGCGTACATGAGTTTTGGAATCGTCAAACAATTTTTCAAAAGAAAAAATGCAACGTGTTTAGGAAGTTCATTCAATCTGGTGGTCAGCAATTTGAGTGATTCCCGTTTTTCTCGGAGATATTCCATTTAGACTCTTCCAAAATTCTTATACCAGGAGCCAATTTCAAAATTATGGATTCGGAAATTTTATTCGGAGTTGCAAGAGTAATCAACTCGCATTTTTCAAAATTCACTTCAAGTCCAAGATGTTGAATGAATAATTTCACTCGAGAGGAAAAGGGTATAATCATCGATAAAATCTGGCCACCTGGCTTGAACCTTTCCTAGACTTTTTAATTGCAAGATTTTGAGAATGGTGTACACAAATGCACAGACAAATAGACATCAATTATTCACTCATTCATTACATCCCCATTGAGACATTCTCAAAACCTAGCATTGCTATACACGGATCCTTCTGAAAAGCATAAAAATCGTTTCATCACAGACTTTTCTTTTAGAAACAAAAATATAGGTATATGGAATAAAACAAAACTTTTGTTGGACACTACGAATAATGAGGGAGTGAAAAAAATTGGGGGCGAGCAGGAGAGACAATATATCTCGTTTTCTGATAGACGGGTACATACTTTTTTCATGTTTTCGATTTTTGAAGAAACATTCCGTAAAACTAATTTTTGTAGCGGCGGATAGAACAACATTGGAACCACGAAAAAAAGTTCGCGGCTTTCTGAATACTAGAGAGTCGCACTTTAATCGAACCATTCAAAAGGAATGTGTTCATTCGAATACTGCGTTTGGCAATCCACCGCAGTAGTAGATGAAACTTCAGACTGAAAAATCTGCAGACTACGGCCGAAAACCCCAGAAAATATTTTCGACAGAAAAGTGTCGTTATTGTTTTTCTTGGGGATTGAAAACTTATTCATTTCAGCAGAGATTAGGGATAACTGAAGCCCGTATTATAACGTGAAACCAAACTTGTCTAGAAAAATCTCTAGATGATACGAAATATATGCGTGAAATGGAATTTGTGGAAAATATAATCCAGAAACAATATACAAACTGATTATGGAGGTTGGCAACTTCAAAAATGAAGGTAATTTCTTTCCAGTTGACCGTGTGATCAATTTCGCGAGAGTAAAACTTTCGATAGAGTCTACTATAACGCATTTCGATGTGTGGTAGATTAGCCACGACTTTCTCTAGACAGGAGGACACTTTATGATGCATACTGTCAAATATGGAAATTAGTCATGAAAAAATTCAAATTCATTCAAGCAAATTCATGAAATGGAAGATGTTTTAACCCCAACTTCAATATTCTGGAACAAAAATACTCAGTATGCACAATTCCATCTTTCAATATTCCAAGTTCATAGCCATCTTTGTATATCTATGAAAATATCGATGAAAATAAATATGTAGTAGGACTTATGATGCCTGTTTGGAACGTTTGATGTAGTAATGAATATTACTGGAGTTTTTGCCCAACACCAAATCGTTGATTTTGACACCTCGACACGTGTTTAGATGACCAAGTGATCATCTTCAAGAGAAAATCAATCTTTAATCACTTGTTGATTGAAACTCGTGTCGAGGTGTCAAAAATAACGATTTGGTGTTGTGCAAAAACTTCAGTAATATTCATATAGTAGGACTTTTCTTCGACCTAACCCGCGTCTTTGACACTATCATTCCGTACTTTTTGAAGAAAAAATTAGAAGCCATGGGCATTGGAGATCCCATAAAATCTTTCATTTTTTCATACATGACCGGTAGAACCCTGAAAGTTGAGGTCAATAAAGAACTTTCAGAGGAAAAACATATTTTCCTCGGGAGTCCCCAAGGTGAAGTATTGGGTCCTTTGCTGTTTTTATTGTATATCAATGACCTATCTCTCCACATTAACAAAGGACGGGTCTTCATTTATGCAGATGATTCAACAATCATATTAACTGCTAACGATATATTTGACTTGATGAATGATATACAACTAGTAGTGAAGAACTTTACTCAATGGTGTGAGAGAAATCACCTCATTAATAATATGGAAAAAATGGTCCTTATTCAATTCAGTAGTCCTCAAAAACACTTCAACAACAAGAAGTTCAACTCAGGCCACACTGATATCTTAGCACGAGAAAGCACGAAATTTCTTGGTATGGAGCTGGATTACAAATCAACTTTCAACAATCAAATTGATAACATACGTAAAAAACTGAATAAACTGTATTATGCTTTTACTAGCCTCAAATCGAACTTTCATAGAAATCACTTGATCAACATGTATTATGCTCTTGTCTACACGGCAATCAGCTGTAATATCATAACATGGAGTCAAGTGAAGTATCACGAGTGTTCATTTCACAAAAAAGATAAGTTATTAATGGATACATTGAAAAATGAATACAAAAAAAAACGATCTTCACGAGCACGATACTAGATATAAATCAACATAAACCTAAATCAATTTAATGAAACATGATACACAAAATCTCCCCTATATGCTGGAGGCTACTTTTATAACCTGCTTCCTGAATGCATAAAATTAGCAAAAAATTTAAAAATTTTCAAATCTGACATAAAGAATTTTTTGTTCCATCACTTCTTTTATTCACTAACTGAATACATTGAGTTGAATATTAGAATTACATCCAATGACCGACAGACAAATTTTGAACACTTTCAATATGTTTTATATGTACATTTTATTTTATATTTCCAACAAGTTTTGTAAATAGTTGGCATCCATCTCTAGACTTATATTTTTATACTGTACGCTCCTTTAATTTCTTGATGTGTAAATACCTGACTACTCAAACTATTTTATTTATCTCATCTTTGGACTCATCTCATGTCATGAAAATGATTTATGGAGATTGATAAAATTATCTATCTATCTATCTATCTATCTTTTTTTTTCAAAGAAGGAGGAGGGCAAATCTTCATGGACGCTGTGCCGGATTCTCACCGACTAAAACCCCTTCCCCTATTCTCGGTGCCAAGTACCGGGAACCGCTCGTATTACTTCAGTACTTGACCCGTGATATATCCAAAGATTGAACAAACAAAACAAAAAAATATGTATTTAAACTAGATCCTACAATTTCTACTCTCCCTCTCCTTTGTCTCGATAATTTTCCTCACTGCTTTCTATGCACAGTCCCATGAGGTATCTTTTCCTTAGAAATCTTTCATCAAATGTTCGATGTTGAATATTTTTTTCGTTTCTCGATGGTATTCCGTACGCATATCAGTCCATCTTGAGCAAGCAAAAAGCGTGTGCTCCGCACCGTCATCTACTTGACAATGCAGGATGCGGTTCCCAGCCTTGAGTATACTTTGTTTTATTAGCTCTGTAAAGCTCAGCTTAGTTTCAAGCCATACGCCCAGATACTTCACCGCCTTGCTCAGTCCAATCTGTGTTCCTTCAATATCGAAATAGATCACCTCTATTTTTCTACGCTTTGTCAGGAGCACGGTTTCAGTTTTTCTGGGGCTAGTTTCAGGCGCCTACTTTTCATCCATTTCGATACTCGTAGTATTGCTCTATTTGCTACATTCAATAGGAGATTCTCATTTCCGGCTGCCTCTAATTGCTCTATTTGCTAAATTCAATAGGAGATTCCCGTTTCCGGCTGCCTCTACTACTGCCACGTCGTCTGCAAACCCTACCAAATCAGTTCCATCGGGCAATTCAATTGAAAAAAGGTCATAATACAGGATGTTCCACAACATAGGTCCTAGGATTGATCCCTGTGGGATATCCCTATTTATACTGATAGTTTTTGTGTCATAAATGGCTTCTAGTAAAATCTTTCTGTGATAGATATGAGGCTATCATATAAATTAGGTTTTCCTCCACGCCTCTGTTTCTAAGGGCCTCCAATATGAATTGCCATGTTGCAATGTTGAAAGCATTTCTCACATCCAGCATTATGGCTACACAGAGATTCCGTTGAATTCTTGCCTCATTGGCAATATTGACTACAGTGTATACGGCGTCTACTGTTTGTCACCCTTTTCTGAACCCGAACTGTTGGTTAGCTGAACCATCCATCCATCCATCCATCTAACAGAAAAATTGAGAAATTTATTCAGTATTCATTGATCACTCTTCAGAAACGGTTCCAGAGCATTTTAAGAATGCAGCACATCTCTTCATCGAACCTGCTGGGTAGCAGTATAATATAAGTTTTTTGGTGATTCTTTGTATTTTTCTCAACTATTTTATCAACTATCCCTGAGCGTATATATCTCGTTTTTATTATAATATATATTTTATTTAGTTCTAAATGATTATCTCTCGTTCTCTCGTAATAAGCAAAGCGAGTACCGAGTTGAGACATATGGTGGACATAAAGTGTCTCCTATGTGAAATCGACGATTTTGTTGATACGTGGGACAGATACCCGATAGAGAAACAAAATGAATCTATCAAGAATTGATCCGGAACTTGCACATTTTGAATGAATGTAATTTTTCCCAAATAGTCCAGTGGCTCATTCTAGCGAATAAACTGCAGGCAGATGAATAGTTGGAAAATTTTTTGTATGTTCTGGATATTCAGATGATTCATTTCATTTGAACTGGCTCATCCGGTACTGATTAGGATCCAGTACTACTAAACCGGTACATCGATGGTCATTCCGATCGAAAATATCGAAGAGGAAGATCAGCTTTGATCTTCCTTTTGAAGATGATCACTTGATTATCAAAACACGTGTCGAAGTGTTGAAAAAACGGTTTGGTGTTGGGAAAAAACTCCAGTAATATCAAATTCTACTGTTATTATGTCTAATATAAAGTCATTCCATAATTTTGAATACTGATTGCATAAAAAACTCCTGCAAATAAACGAAGCTTCAGTCAAAATTAATATCTTCATGAAAAATTATATCCAAGATTGATTGAAACAAGACAAGTGCATTAGTTGAGCTCATACAAGCAAATTTTAGGAATGAAAAAAAAAATGAAGAATCAATTAGAAACACTTCGTCGTCAACGATAATATTATCGACTGTCACATAGAAGATGATAATTATCATCACTTTGATTACTGAGTCGTAACTTGGGAGCGACAAATTAGTTTTTGATGTCTGCGATTCTGCAAATCGAATATATTATAGTGTCATTACGTCAGTGTTGAAAGCGCCATAAATTACCATTGATATATCTAATGCCCGAATTTGGTTATATTCATCAATCATCCATAACATCGCAGTTATTAACGAGATTCAAGTTATCGTTTGATTTCATGGGTTGAAACAATTTATTTGCAAATTTCTGGGATATATAACAAAGAAGCTCTTTAGCTAGTTTTTGCTCTGAACAAATGGCGTGTTTATTTGTTGGGTAGGCCTTTTATTATACTGAGTGACAACAAAGCGTTAGTCTTTCTTAAAACCTGCCGAATATTCTCCACGCGCCTTATGCGCTGGATTTTGGCACTACAAGAATTTGATTTCGAGATTGAGCATATACCTGGTGTCCAAAATATTGTAGCTGATGCCCTCTCCCGAAATTCGGGATACAGACTACCCTCTCCTTCGGATAGATGTTTCAATGTTTTTTTTTGAACAAATTCTCAGGTCATCTGGATCTCGTTATGTATTCCTGAAGTCCTTGTTACTCAGTTCATCAAGGAATACCATGGTTTGCTGAGTCATTATGGGGTGTTCAAAGTTTGGTCTGCACTACGGCGTGATACTTGGTGGCAAAATATGCACCGAGACATCAAACGAGTTATAGCCTCTTGTGATGTTTGTCAGAAAACCAAAGTTTCAATTTTGCCTCATCCCGAGTTACACTCAATAATACCCAATGGCCCTAACGATTGTATTGCTCTTGATTTATATGGCCCTTTGCCCCGATTCAGGGGTGGCGTAGTACACCTTTGTGTGGTTCTCGATATTTCCACCAAACTAGTAACTTTATACCCTCTCAAGAAGGCTACTACTAAGGCAATCTTGAACCGAATATAATCGGATCATTTTGCTGAAATGGAGGTACCCAGGGCGGTACTAACCGATCATGGAACCCACTTTACCGCGGCCGCGTGGAGCCTGGCATTGCATAAGATAGGTATAAAGATTATACATAGTTCGGTGAGGCATCTTCAAAGTAACCCTTGAGAAAGGGTTACTGAAAGGAGCCCTGCCAGAGTTACACTTTGGCAGGGCTCCTGTGCCAGTCCGTGGATTGATAGATTTTCCAGGTTCTCTCGATGTCGGACGTAACCATGTAAACGTGTACCTCGCAAGGGAGTCTTTGAAAGGAAAAGCAGCCAGGCGTTCCTTACTCAACCCTGGTAGGCCCTATGTACCATTTGAGCCCGGCGAATTAGTTCTTCTGAAGGCTAACTCCACCTCATCGGTGTTGAAACAGGAAACTAAGGAATTCTCAATACTCTTTGAAGACCCTCATAGGGTAAAAAGGAGGGTTAGCTATGCAACTTACGACTTATCCTACCCGGACTCGGAAGTGGAACGTGGTACTTTCCATGCTAGCCATATGAAACGGTATATTGAAGATTCCAACTCTAATACGGAGTTTCGATCCAAATCCTCTTAGGTTGGATTCTTGGGGGCAGTTGAAGCGGTATGATGAAATGATGGTTGCCTACTTTGAGGCCTAATTATTTCGATATATACCATACATGTTCAATTGGTTCCAGTGCGAGCGGTTTTGTTTCCTTCCGTAAAAAACGCTGGGTGTTATCTTTGAATCGTTCTGTATTCATCATTTCATTTGGTTGTTCGATGATAGGTGTGACCTCGTGATTTTAGAAACTTACGAAATTCTGTACCAATTTCGACTGGGCTTCTCGTCTGGCACAGGTAATGGTGCATCACCCCTTTAAATTGTACACACACCAATTTGAATTTATTTATTCATTACAGTTATCTTGAACTGAATTTATTAAAATTCGGCTTAGTTTATCAAACAAAAAATACCAGTAATCCAAACCTCGTACTTCCAACGGAACAGACCAAAAGTCGTTCCATTACATGCGAAAGTAGCGATTCACATTTGATTTGAATCGCTGTTAGGAAGAGAATAATTACTAAGAACTTACAGGTAGTTAATTACCAAGAAATTCCATATTGGACTTCAGGTATACAACCTCAGGTAACAAATTTTAGTATATAAGGATTAACCAGACTAGACTAGGTATCAATTTTCTTCTCCTGAGGAGGCTAACTTTGTTGGCGAAACGCGCGTCGAGTGCAAAAATATCAGTTTGGTATTAGCGCAATTCATCTCATCGATATTCATCGATATGTTTTTGTATGTTTCTTCACATTTCTTGATGACCATTCGCACTGTTTTAGAACAAACAAAATCTAAGTGTTATGTTTGTTGAAACTCCATTTTTCAGTAGACATTCAAAAAAGGAATGACTAACGACTACATTTCAACACCACAAATTCAGTATCTCTGAATTCCTAATAGTTTCCACATAAAGACTCTCGAATTGATATTTCACACACATAAAACCATATTTTAATTGACATTCCTCTTGTAGCCCGAAAAAAAAACACGTCTCCTGTATTTCATTGTATAATTAGTGAGCCAGGGTGGAATGTGTTACATCCTCCTGTTTGTTAATTACTAATGAGCTATTTATTCTTCTTGATGTAATTAAGGTAGTCTGACGTTCGTAATGACTCACTATAAAACATGAGGCGCTTCTCCATCTCCACTTCAATTGGATTAATCCATTACGGTGATGACTTGGAAGATTCTGTCTGGATCGGTGAGACAAACCATTGCGGTCTAACATAAATGTTTGGAAAGCAAAAACTTTGGTGGCTGCCTTGAAGTGACAATGCGGATGGCTGAGGTTTGTGAACGTAAATCTCGATGAACATTTCTGATATTCATGGTGTTTTTTCAAAACACTTACTCGGGTTTCATTTTATCCCTGATTTATCAAGTATTCGTTTTTAATTTCAAACTGATATTGAAAGATACTTAGTACATGTCATTTCATGCAGAGTATTCAAAAACAATAATATCTGGCATTCGAAAAGTTTAACTATGAAATTGCATCAACATCCAAAAAATATCCATATACCTATAATACACAGTTAGTTGGTTCAGTGACTTTGTTTGGCCAAATGGCAAATACAAGATTAGAAAACAAAAATGAATAATAATCATCAAAAATCACTTCATTGTTTTTCAAAATATTCTCCATGAACAACTATACACTTTTGCATGCATGTATAAATTAATACACTAATATATGCATATCATAGTGTCTAAAATTAAGGATGAATTAGAATTGAATACAGTAAAAATAACAATATACAGTAACAATTAATTATAATTTATAAAAATGAGTTTTCAATATTTTTTTGGCCGTAAGCTACAATGTAAAAATATGGAAGTATTTTGCAAGAGTGTTACCTCATATTACTGGAGTTTTCTCCCAACACCAAACCGTTCTACCGTATATTTTTTAGTAGATGAATTTTTTGAAATAACTGAAACAAAACCAAACTAACCCAAACCAACTATTATCCCTTCTTTCACTAAACAAAAAATTATAAAAAAATATTTGTTACAAATAGAGTATTTGAATCCACCACAAAAATTAATCATACTTCAATTGGTCAACATCCCAACATCAAAGTCATTTACACTAACGAACACCTATGGATACGAACACTGTCACGAATTAATTATAGAAAGCGGGTAGCAAACCTACACAATTGAATTTGAACGCGAACGCATACGCTCAAATCACAAAATTATCGGAAACCTAGATACTCCCAAATGAATTAAATTCCGTGAATCACCTTGTATGGTTTAGCTGCTGAAACTGAACTCCCATCCAACCCTAACATTTCATTTCTATATGAAATATTTTTTCGAAACACAATTAAGCATCCCGTTATTTTGTTGTTTTTTTTAAACAGAATACTAAGAATACGGCCCTAATAATATTTGTTTGCCTTTCTGCTCCGCTGTGGCTTTGCTGTCGATACACAACTATTGTGATTGTTTATAAGTTATTTGGCAACATGTTTGCTAATAAATGACACTTTGGTGACTCTTATAATATAAATTACTTATATTCATCACATATTACCTTTTTTATGATAAATATTCGTTGTCTAATGCTAAATACATGTTATATTAGACATAACCTATATGAACGCGGATTAAATATTGTTGATATTTAATTTGTCGTGCGTTTAGTGGAAATGACGGGTAAGTTTTTGATGTCAGAATATATCTTTTAATTAGCTTCAATAATTGACCAGATATTTGATAATTCAGGCCTATATTTTCAGTTGATAGTTTTGTCTTTTTGAACCTGGATTCAACTCATTTTATCTAAGTTTTTGGGTAAATAAAACCCGTCATGGGTAAATAATAACCAACCCTCATGGCCAAAAATTGATGCTGATAAGCTAATACGAAACCACAAATCTATGCCCGGAGCCAGTTGGTTTACAATGATGTATAAACTAAAACAAAGTCATTTGATGACCTAGCAAATTGCTGAAGAAGAACTATTAGAACGAATGCTGAAGAATGACGATACAGAACAAGAAAAAATTATCAATTCTATGCAACCCAAAAAGCAAGCAGGGTTATTTTCATCCAAACAAAATGTCACAAAAAGTGTGAAAAAGCCAGAGTTATGTATCTTTTATGGGACACCGTCTATATGACAGTAGTTATTAGTTATTCCAGGAGTTACTTCTGAATACTGTCTGTGAAGCATACCTTGTTGTACCTGAATTTGTCAACATTTAAAGAGTTGTAACACGAAACTGCTTCACTCAGAACAAAATATCCAGCGTATTCCAAAAACATCTTATTGTGAGATTTTCACTAAATTGTTTTACAAAAACGCAACACGTGTTTCGCCATACAATGGCTTCATCTGGCGTGTCTTTCAACTAATTCTACACATTCAATACTAAATATATATATAGTTTATGGAGTACCTGAAATCAAAGTACCTGTAAACGAAGTACCTGAATTTTAAGTAGCTGATATTTTACCTGAGTTTCTAACGAATTGAATTACCTGCACTTATGTTCCATTTTCGCATTGGAAAAAATATATTCAGTAACGGAGAGTTATTGAGTTCTAATTGATCATTCAGTAAATTACCCGAATTCCTGAATCTATTGATTTCTAAACATTCTAGAAGATTGAGTTTCAAACTCTTCTCTTCTACATGTAACACCTCGTACTCATGATTGAACTCGTGTCCTTCTGCTGAAAGATGGTTTGCAAATGTGGAATTGGTCTTTCTATTTACAAAACTACTCCTATGTTCTTTAATTCGTTGGAAAAATGTTCTTCCTGTTTGGCCAATATACAGTTTTGGACAAGAGTCACAAGTCAGCCTATATACTCCTGATCTATCCGACACCAAAGTTTTGTCCTTATTGTTTTTAATAAATTTACTTAGGTTATTATTCGTTCTATAAGCTCCGTTTACGCCTTCTTTCTTAAAAAAACGGGCAATATTCCTGTTTGGTTCCCCCACATATGTCAATGTCTTATAACTAACGTTATCGCATCTTGAATATGGGTAGACCAGATCCATGGCTTGCTTTTGTCGTTTTTTGGAAAGAATGGAGCTTACAATATCTACCTTATAACCGTTATTAATCGCGATTTGTTTGATCAAATTCAGCTCTTTCTGGAAATCCCTATCAGACAGTGGAATATTCAATAATCTGTGAAGCATACTATTGAATGCAGCAACTTTATGCTGGTACGGATTTGTGGAGGAATTATGTATGATAATGTCCGTGTACGATGGTTTGTGGAAAATTGCAAACTCATATTTATTGTTATTTTTCGTAATGATTGAGTCCAGGTAATTCATTGAATTATTTACCTCCCTCTCAGTGGTGAATTTTATTGACGGGTGGATGGAATTGGCATATTCAATGAACTTGCCCAATTGCCTATCTGTACCAGTAAAACATACTAAGATATCTTCTACGTATCTGTACCAGTACAAAAAATTGTTGGCTAACTGATTATTATGGATTTCATACTCTATGTTATCCATGAAAATTTCCGCCAGTAAGGGACTCACAGGATTCCCCATTATTAGTCCTTCATTGCATGAAGAGAATTCTTCGTCAAACTGGAAATAATTTTGAGACACACAAATGGTGAGTAAATTAACAATCTCCTGTTTTATCAGTGGACATCGTTCGATGTCCAAAATTTATTTCCCAGTATCCCGCCAACTGAAACAATTAGACTAGTGGAGTGTCTCTTAGACAAAAACCACGTGAATCCACTGACAATATGGTAATGAGAATAAAATTGTGTCTGAAAGCATTTTAATAAAATAACTTCATTAAAGCTACAGGAAACAGTTATAAAATGAGCTTGAAATAGTTTTATAACTATCATAAAAATCTCGCAGAAAAGTGTTATAAAACTGCTACATAACAATTCACTTTTGTAGGAAAATAAGTTTTATAAGTTAGTTGTAGAAACGTTTCTGTAATCATTTCCTGACTATTTTATAATGGTTTATTAATTTTATTTCATAAACGTTTCTATGACAAATTTATAAAATACTTTTATTGTCTACAACTGTATTGGGTTCACCGATCATCTAATACAATCAATTAGCATTTTGGAAGTAATTATAGAATACTAATGTAATAAAACTGTTGCAACACCATGGAATCATAAAACAACTTTGCTAGTTGGGACAGAATTGACTGTTTTACGTTGTTCTAGTGGTATGCTTGCGACATGTACAGTTTTTCCGAAAAAGCAGGCCACCATTTGCTTGGAAGTGTTCGTGCGCTAACAACATTTGTTGGATTTGGCTAATCTGGAAACACCCATACAGTCGACTGCTGTTTACTTTCGGGCTCATACGCATAAATCCACGATTCATCATCTGTCACGATGTCATAGACTCATTCCGAAGCACCGCGATCGTATTTTTCGAGCATTTCTTTTGATCAATCGACACGAACCTTTTTTTGAGCGATTGACGAATTGTGTGGGATCCAAAGCGAACAATTTTTTTTACAGTCGAATGTTCATGCAATATCGAATGTATGCTTGTTCCACTAATGCATAAGGTTCTCTCAATCTCACGATAGGTTACATGACGATCTTGCAATATCAGTTCGTGCACAGCATCAATGGTTTTCGAAACAACACCTGATTTTGGATGACCTTAACGAAATTCGTCTTGAACTGAACTACCACCACGATTGAATTACCATCGATAAACACTGGTGCTTGATGGAGCTTCATCGACAAAAATTGAATTGACTTCATCCATGCAGTGTTGCTGAGTTAATCCAAGTCGAAAAAAGAATCGTACGAAAATGTTCACGATTTATTTCCATTTTTGGGCCGAGATGAATTTTTTAAGTTACCGTTAACAACATAGATAGCGCGCGTATGTCGAAACGTTATGAGTACGTACAAGCTTAAAAACCAGATTACAACACTAGGGTTGCCAAATCCCTAAACATAAAAGGCAACCCTCCTATAATAAACGTCCCACCTCTTCAGAACTACAATCCTGTTTTTGAAACATTACTCAAACTGGATCACAAAGTACGAGGTCTGTTGGAAAAATGTTCAAATTCCGCAGGCTACTAACATCCGATTGACGATTTATTCATTTTTTCAAGTTCGTTCAATCGTTTTGAATATATATTTATAGTTCCAGTTGTTTAGTTTGTTAGTGAGAGGCGTCTTCAACCACTGTCTACTGTTTATATATTTAAAGACTTGTCTCGACAAAATGTATCACTTACTTGAGATTGGTCTGATAATGATAAGCGTTATCCGTTCTTTTAGGTCATTCAAATATGGAGATTTCGTTTTATAAACATTGCCCCTGTAATATCCTCATGAAAATGAATCTAATGATGAAAGATCAGGTGATCGCGCTGGCCATTCATCGAGTATGGAGGTATTACCAGACATTAACTTGGCAATGTGGTGGTGCTTCATCCCACTGACACCATACGATATTCACTGGAACTTGAGGGTTTCCTGGATCAATATGTTTACTATCGATGTATGGCTAACATCGGAGGTAGTGGATACTCGATGTATGTGGGTTTTCCCCAAACTCGAACATCACATCTGATTTGAGTTCATCACTCATTGCATTGACAACTGCTTTTTTATCTGCCCCACATGACCAAGCCTACGAAACTGCTTCTCTGTTTTGCTTATTATTCCTTGAGATATGGGCGATGAATTAGGAAACTTCTCATGAAATAGGCGAGCTACTTCCTGTTGTGTTCGGGTTTTATCTCCGTAACCAATTATTTGTAACCATTTGTCAGACTTGAAGTTAACGAACTTCGAACTTAAATTAAAATACTGCTAACTGATATTGTAACATAAAAAACAAGTTGACAAGGCGTTTCACACTAACGTTGCCACGGAAATGATTTACAGTTTTTTAAACGCGATACCATCTAAAATGAACATTGCTACCTAAAAAGAACACTGCAATACCTCAACATGAAATACGTTTTAAGTATATTGCAATAAGTTTTGAGTATATTTCATCGAATTTCAGTAACCACATGATCTTAATTTATTTAATCTTTGTTCCAAAACACATGAAAGTGATAACATTTTCAAATAGAGAATGAAGAGACCTCTCAAACGATATATCATAAGCCTATATACCGTATTTACAAAATTGTGGGCTGTACCTGACATTCGACGGGGGTTGAAGGTGGGGGTAGCATTTTTCTGTTGAAGTATGTCAAATTATAATCTGAATATAAAGTGTTTCGGGATTTTCTTGAAATATGTACCGTAACCGAAATAATGAATTTATTGCATCTGGCATTTACACACTCTATGTATATACAATCTGTAATATGCTTCAAATTGCCATCGATGTGTCTGGGAACGTTTTCGTGTTATCCCGAAGCAGTTTGATGATGACGGGTCTGGTAGGTACATTCAAAAGTGTATCAACTCCAAGCAAACACGTGTACATATTCTGAAAATTGCCATTAACGTGTTAATATATAATCCTCACCTCTTATCCGTTCCATACTTCTAGTTCTCACTCCGAGCTACGTCTTTTCATCAACACTTCTTTTCTAACTTTTCGCGTGTCATCTCAACTGGAAATCCGTATCTATCAGCTTATCTGGAACATGACTCGCATCATTCAGGATTTGAGTCAACACCCGAGGGAAACTAGTCAACCCTTTTATCTCTAACGTTTTTGAATTCTTTTTCCATCGAGCCAAATGTAAAATAAAGGTCGACATCGTCTGATCTCGGGCTTTTTATCACTTTTTGCGAAACCGTCGATATTTCATTCTCTCAAAACACGCCACCACACTAAAAGATTTTCATAGATCCCGTACCGATGTTGGAGTTCATTCAGCCATTAATTTTCTCCGTTCGTGTCACGAAGAACTTATATATTCTAGCGTTTGGAACGGTTATAATTCACAACAGAGTGAAGTTGTCGATGAATCGATACGTTTCGGTGAACTGTTGAACTGTGAATCATATACTTCAACATATTTTTTATACTTTCAGAAATTTAGGAATATTTTGATAGAGTTGATACTGCTTTAGTCGAAATGGATTTCTTCAAGAATTAGGATATGACAAATATAGCAAAAGGTGGAACCCAGACTGTTAATGAAAATGTGCAAACGTTGGCGAAGAAAAATCATAAAGTTTAACATATCGAAAACAACTTTGAAGGTGTAGACATTGGGTATAATCATAAAAGTAGATACCAATGGAATATGTGGAAGTAAGACTATAGGCGCATGTAAGTGAAGCCAATACCTGAATATTAATTTTGAATAAAAATATATATTTGTATGAATACGATGGAAACTACTATAACTAATGTCAGAAGGTAAAGTTTCACATTTCTTAGCATATACGTACTCACAAGGTTTTGATAAACATGTGCTACTTGTTTTGTTCACAGTGAGTTGATTTTTTGGTCGATTCGACCAAAAAATTAAAATTTCAAGGAAAGGTTTTCGTTGGAAAATTTTTCACAACTTCCAACGTGGATTATCTCAACAAGATTATGTCGATGAACTCAGTCTCTGTATGACGATGACGCTCCATCCAAAACCACAGTATATCGCTGGTATAGTGAATTCAATCATGGTCGTATGGACACTTATTTGTAACAAAAATTGGTTCGAGTTGGATACCCAATAATATCCCACGTTATTATATATATAAAAGGTTGTTCAGAGTTTTCCCAAGAACCGTTGATTTATATATATTCTCTTTGAGACAAAATGAGTTTCCATCACGATGGAAACGTGCTATTGTAACTCCTATACAAAAATTTGGTAAAATGTTACTTATAGAAAATTACCGGCCGATTGCTGTGTTACCTGCTCCTGGTAAATTGTTCGAACAGATAATATATGCTTAAGTGTGGCACAAAGTAAAGAATTGAATAAATGAAGAACAGCACGGCTTTGTGCCAAAAAAGTCAACTTCCACAAATATTTTATCTTTCAGTCATGACGTACTTAGAAGTCTGGAAAATTCTACTCAGGTCGACATGCTAGCGCATCAGGAATAGCAAAGCATGTTTGGATTCATCAACATAATATCGAGTGGTCCTAAACTGAGATCACACACAGGAAGGAACACTGGTTTGGCAGGAAATTCAAAGAAGCCTCATACCTGTTGTCCAACAATGTATTCAGCCAAGCTATCGTAGAGTTACGCAACATGTGAAAACCTATTATCAAGCGAAAAATGGCCAATTCCCTCCAAACGGTCACCTCCTGCTGAACCGGTAAAGCAAAAAAATGAGATAAGTGAAAGTACTTGAATGATCCATAAATAATCATCACCCGAAGACGATTGTGGATACTAACAATCGAAATGTCGAGAAGTAACTTGGTTTAGAATCTTTCAATATTCTGTTTTTGTGTGTGTGACTAATCTATTGTTTACTGGTATTTTATTTCATTGCGATTTTATCTCAAAGGTTTTTTTGCTTAACATAATTGTTACTATCAGCTCCTCTCTTCAATTTTTTCAATTTGTATCGATTCTGTTCGGGATTTCAAATCATTTTATATATAAATAGACAATGGAAGTCCAAACTTATGAAATTCATCATAAAACATTGTCAATCACCTTTCCGGTGCAGTTTGTGAATTTATACATTGGAAGGTGTGTTAATAAAAATCTAAACAACAAGCACGTAATATTCTTCCAATATGTGGAACGTGGTTCAAAGATGTTTCTAATTTTGTCTATGAACATTATCAGTATCATTATTCATCCCTACAAAAGTAATGATTGGCTTATTTATGGTAGCTATACTACAAGATGTTTCCTAACTACGATACAAAACTTCAGAGCGTGATTCGTTAGGTCTTTTCCAGAAAAAAAGTTTTCATGAACATATGTCAGGAGTTGCTTCATTTCTGAGACAAAGGAAGTTGAAGTTCTGACAAAAAAACGGTATACATAAAATATCATAAATATCCTTAAACTGATTTGGTGCAAATTCGCTACAGTCATTTGAAGTAATGATGTGCTTATTTAGCCATACCTGGATTGAAATTATTAAGTGTAGTGGAGCGCACCACAATCAAGAATATTGTGGAAAAAAGTACGTCTCTGATTTTTAGTTTTTCATTTTTTTATATTATTCGACTGAAAATACAACTGTTTAATGGCTGTTTTCTTCATAGCTAGCTTTGTTTTCGAGAAAAGAAATTGAAGCCATTTTGCATATCATGAACACCTACTTTGGAGACCAACTGACAGTGATAGTGTTGTCTGTCATATCACTGAAAGTCAGAGTTGTGAATTAGCAGTGATTCCATTATGAATGATTTTACTAACGTTTCAATAACTTTTTAGTCTTTTTAGTCCCTATATCTCAGAAGTCAGAAATGAAGCAACTCTGGATATATGCTCGTTGGAATTTTTTTCTCAAAACGTCCTAACGAATCACCTCTGAAGTTTCGTACCGTAGATAGGAAACACCATGTATATGTATTTCATCAGTTCGGACTTCCATTGTCTAATAAAATATAAATTGATTTGCTAACCCTGAAAAAATCAAAAAAATTAATCGAAAATAACAATTTTATTAATAAAAAACTGAAATTACAAAGGAATAACATACAACAACAACCAAACGAATAAAAATTTAAATATCAATAAAAGCTCATGTCAGCATAACCAGTGATATAACTTGGTTGGAAATCTTTTAATTTTCATTTTTATTTTTATTTTCTCATTTTTTGTTAATAATATTTTCAATTTTTTAAATATTTTCAGCTTTTATTAATATTTCAATTTTTTTTTGTTTGGTTGTTGATGTTTGTTATTTCTTTGTAATTTCAGTTTTTTGTGTAATGGAATTGTTATTTTCGGTTGATCTTTTTGATTTTGACAATGTATAAGTTCGAACTGATGAAATATACCACGAAACATTGTCAACCACCTTCAAACAAACCCTGTATATGTACATACACAGAATAATAAATGAGAGATTTTGATAATAAATAACCTTTCCTTACGTTATCATATTATTATACATGAGATAAAATAATAACCTAGGCTTTTCTCGAATTAAACAATTTCAGTATAGTTCAGAATAGTTCACCTTAGATTAGTTTAAGTTATCACTTCTGTAGGGCGTAGCTCCAACTGTGATTGATTTATTCATACAATACGATATCCTCGTCATTATTACCTGAAAATATTCCAAAATGAGGAGTAAATACTACTATTACTAATACTTTCAATCCATTCGAGTATTCATGAGCTGAACATATGTGAATACCTCTATCCCAATCTCTTTCTACGAAACACCCTCTATAAATCCGATCTATCCATATGGCATGAAGAGTTTAGAGAAATCTGCGCCTCTGAGAGCTTTCTAGAAATCATGTTCGAAGATAATTGAGTACGAAGGTTGAGCAGTAACTTTCCGCGACATACCATATCCTAGATATTCTGTCCTAAGGCACTTGAAATACGACAATAGTTCGAAGAAGTGAATATCCATTCGACATTTAACTTTTCGCTCGATAACTAAGAAAGATAGTGAGTTTGTTGATGCAGATATATATGGAACGTTTTACTTTTTATTGTCACAAATATTCATTCCTCAATTTATTCAATAAAAATTCATTTGTTTGAATTTGATTGATTCATGCATTTGTTGGACACATAAGAAACGAATGTTCGCAAAATTTGTTCTATTTTAAATGACACTTGATTTAAAATGTTACATGAATAAAATTTTTATTTGAATGAAAATACTAATGAAATAACTTGAAGCTTTTATTGATTCCGAAGAAAAATATTGTTTCAGAGTATTGGAAAATGGAACGCCAATTCACTATATATTATGCTGAAAAATAATATATACATATAATTCAACTCAGCAATCTGTCTGTTTTAAAATCTGTTTCTAAAAGTAAGTTTGGAAATAAAATTTCAATGAATATATTTGAATGACTGTCAAAGTTTTCTCATGAAACATTGTTGGTAATAAAAATAGACTTTCGTTTTTCTGAAAATATAGCAAATTAACTTTCCATACCAAATATTTTTCTATGAATAATAAAGACTGTTATATTTCAATTTTATTGAAAATGTTAAATATTCCCAACATTCACTTCAATGCATTCAATTTAAAATTTGGGTACAACTTTTGTGCAAAACATTTTCAAGCAAGTATCATTTTATTTCATCAATCTTTTTGGAAAGCTAATTTCTGACAAAGAATTAAATTTTTGAGGGTTTGAAAAATTTGTTGTATTTGAAAGATACATTGAAACCGATTGTTGATAATTTTAATTCGGCGCTGGTATCGAGCGGATTTATCAAGAACTTCAAGTGTTTTATATGGCAACATGCTAGTTCATTTATAGTTCGACAAAACGCCGTTCAACCGTGGCGCCAAATAAAAATCATCAACAATCAATTTAATTCATGTATCACTGAGATTCAACAAACAAAGTAATCCAGCTCATTTCAAAGGAATATTAACAAAAAGTAAAACGGCGTTTTACTTTCTATTGGCATTTTGTGAAAATGAATTGTTTTGATTGTTGCTTTTAGGTGATACATGAATTAAATTGATTGTTCATAATTTTTATTCGGCGCTGCGTGTGGACGAAATATTGTGTTACTATCACTAGACTATCATGTTGCCAGATTTAAAAATTCAGCTTCTGCAAGAATCCGCTTGACGCTAGCGCCGAATTGAAATTATCAACAATGGTTTTAATTCATGTAACTATAATTATCAACAAACAATTTTATTCATGTTTCACAAAAATTGTGATGTAACCATCATTCGATGGTTACAAAAAAAGTATATATGACAAACATTTACTTCCAAAAATTTCAAACAATGAATCTATATTATAACTCTTCGCAACTTTTCATCTAACAAATTATTTCATGTAACATTTTGAATCAAGTGTCATTTAAAATAGAACAAATTTTGCGAACAATGGTTTTTAATGTGTCAAACAAATGCTTGAATCAATTGAATTCAAAAAATAAATTGTTAATTGAATAAATTGAGGAATGTATATTTGTGGCAATAAAAAGTGAAACGGCATTCCATAGATATATAACACGGTTGACACTATCTTATATTATTGTGGTCTCCGTACGCAGATTTATTGTGAATTTATTTATTCATTTAAATCACGTTTGTAGACACGTTTGTAGATTTTTTACCGATTTCAGAAAAAGTAGCTCATCAATTCGACATTGCAATACCTACACACGTTCAACCGACGAAAGTGCAGTTCAGTGGAAAGCTTTCAATTTGGAGTTAACAGTATGAAAATGAATAATAGACTGACCTGTCACTTGATGAAAATCAACATCACCACCCATGATAATAATTAATCGAACAATTTTCAAGAATATTTTTATTTTAAGATGCGTTTCGTAGCTTTCTTGGTAGAAATGAATGATACACACTGTAGGTATAGTCGAAGTAAACGATATTGTGCACATTTAAAGTTGGCGGCACTTTCAAAGATCAAGAAATCCAATACATAAAAAATGAACTGGCAGCGAACTAGTTAACGTGGACTGTAGACTAACCGAGTTTTATGATTGTCTGAAGAAGTCATAAAATTGGATTTCAAGTCAGATTATCGCCGTCGTGTTCAGTTCAGTAACTGATCGCGATTTGAGTGTTGAAATTCGATATTGGTGCAGTTATAATTGCTTGAAATTTTCATTATCTGTTCTTTTTAGTGTAGTGATTCCAATAGCGATGGTGAACAATGCGAAAAAGAGATACCAGTGAATAAGATTCGGATACATTTGAATATTGAAACACAGAGAGATGTTTCAATGTACATAATAATTTACATCTCAAGTTTGATTTCGAGGGAAACAAACTAATATAAGCAACATCAGATTTGACAAAAATTCCTTTCAATAAATCATTATTACAAAAGCAACGAGATTCCTACAACTAAAATCATAAGAAAGAAATTGAATAATTACGGCCATAACGTGAGCTGCTGTCAAAACTCTTCGAAATTGGATAAAGAAACTGAGATTTAGATTTGAAATAGATTTAGTTATAGAAAGCAGAAGAATGATAGAATTGCGTAACAGATACTTAGAAAAAAAAACTAAATACAGACAAGAAAAATGCCAAATTTTCTATTTGAACAAAACTTGGTATGACACTCAAGACACAGTTACGGAATGGTGAACTCATGTTTTGAGAATGTGTACACCTAACATGCCTGCAAACAAAGGATCGCAACTAATCATTGTGCATTGCGGAGGAAGTGAAAAACGAGTTTCGAATTTTTCGAAATTAATTGGAAAAAATCTTGAGGACTGCAATGTTGACTATCATAAGGACATGGAAGCTAATATTTTCGAGAAATGGCTTGAAAACACATCGGTCCCAAATTGGGATGCGAATAGTGTAATAGTTCTTGACATCGCTTCCTATCATTCGCGACAGCTCATCAAATTATCGAAACGTAATATTATAATATTGAAGGGGAGCTGCTGGAAGGTAGGTTGCACTTAATCATTCATTTGAACTATACCTAGTAGGTTAGTAGGTACCTAACCTAATTTGTTAATTCTGAGAGCGATAAGTTAGGATTTGTAAACCATTTACAATCTCAGTTCTTGGAAAATAGGTAAATTTTTCAATATGAATAAAATTATTGGTGTTATGGGAAAAGATTTAACAGTGGTGAGTGGTCAACCTATTGTTGATCGTTTAACCGGGAACCTGGACGTTTTAAATAAAAATTGTAACTTCTTCAATGATGTACCTTCGGGACAAGAACCAATTTGACAACGATTCATGTCCAAATCGAGGCCGGCCCTTTGTTGTAAATCATGCCCTAAAAAAAATAAGGCCGACCGCCACTGGTAGCCATAAACCAATCGTGACGTAGCTAAGAGCGCAAATATTAAATATTCGCTGCTACTTTAGATGTAGCGAAAATAATGATATCGATTTCGACTGAATTCCGGCGAAATTTTCTAGAGCATTCAATTACGATATATAAACGCTAGCCACGAGCATATCAACACAGTCAAATGGAAGTTACAGTGCGGTACGCGAAGCGACCTGGTAAAGCGACAGACATTCGAATAAAAGTTGAAGTTTTAGTCGAAGTGTTTATTGTATTTGAAGTAGAATAAAGTAAAGTTTGATCATTCAGTGTGGTCAATTATTGGTCAACCACGGTGAAAAACGTAACACCTCATTAAAATTCTCTGCGGACACTTTTCGAATATTACACTCCATCCACATACTCATTACTATACAAATGTCCACAGATAATTTCAATAAGACATTAAATCTCAAAACAAATTGCAATAAATAACAACTCCAACTCGAATGTAAGTCACTAAATTATTAGGCATCACAGTTGATTACAGACTCACCTGGACACCACATATCGACTCACTTTGTGAAAAACTACGTAAAAATTATTATGCGTTAAGATTCTTGTCTAACTACTGAATTGCTGAAATCTTGTTGAGTCTGTACTATGCCACTATTCATTGTCATTTGCGATACGGGATTTTGAATTGGGTTACGAGATCGTCAGTGGAAAGGATTTTTATGTTACAAAAGTCGGCAGTTCGAATAATTGCTAAACTCGGATGGAGAGAGTTATGCAGGAGCTCTTTTAAAAACCTGAAACTTCTTAGGGTTGTTGGGATATATGTTCATGGATTTTGTATTTTTGTTTATAATAACAAATCAAGTTTTAATCGAACAAGCAAACTCATGATTATCCAACTCGCTCTGGAAATTTGCTAGTACCTCGATCACATCAAAGAGCCCTCTACCAGAAAAGCCATCTTTATCTCGGACCGAAAAATTTTCAACAAATCAGACGTAAATATATAGGCAGCCCCTAATATAAATATTTTAAAATTATGTTTGAAAACTTTCTTAATTGAAAAAATTTGTAAATATCTATATTTTTTTTTCGAGTTGACGTTTTTCTTGTTATTGTATATTGGAAGATATGTTTTTTTCGTCTTTTTTCCATTGTACCTTTCAACAAGCGAAATATTTGATAATAAATAAATCACATCCTCAATAAAAAACCTTTCAAACAAGTATACCCTTACATATAATGAAATACCAACACTTTTGAGACACTCACATATACTGGAAAAAACATCAGATAAAATAAAAAGTAATGGGTCAGTGTATTCATGAGCATGAACGATTGTTTGACCACGTACTTCTCCGAAACTTTTCGTCGAGTTGTGACCTTTTTTTAAAGCTTACATCCACTTCTTTCTGAAACAGTGCAATATTATTATTGTTTCGATAGTTTTTAAGATATGACGGAATACGAATAAATATGATAACTTGGCTTGTTATCACTATATAATTTTATACTCGTGAGTTATTTCTTTGAGTCAATTCAATTTCTCAAATAACTTTCTATTTCAAAATCTTTCTTTTCACAAATCTATCCCTACCAAAAGATGTAGTCGTGAGTTAAAAGGAACTTTATAAAAATATAATTTTGTATTTGTTAGACAGATAATGTCACATATTAAGTATTTAGTCAGCAGGAAGTATAGGTGACTTATGTCCATTGTTTTTGGCAGAATTTAGGCAAAGATGTACAAAACTGGTGTTAAACATCATATTGAAGAATAAAAAATCATTGAAGAATTGGATAGAACTGATTGATACTGAAAATCTATTCTTATAACAACTGGTCCAATTTACTGCTTCCCCTTTCAGTTAGATAAATTCGGGTTGGCAAATCTCCAGTTTACTGTATTTCGTGTATATTGGTTAGTTAATAATGAGCAACATGATTCTGGTTACATGAAATCTCACCTACCTACCTCCAAATTTCATGTACCATACATCATTCAAATATATGAGGTCTTTGCGTAGAATGGAATATGAGAAAAAGTACAGAATCTTCGTAAGGTGAAAGAAATTGTGTGTCATAAGTATTCCTGTGATGACAATCCCAATTAGGCTTTTCAGCTTAATTGAGGGTGAACTATAGGGGTGTAATACAGGGGTGGACTAGAAGATGCGCTTTGCGTGGAATTATTAAAACACTCACCGTGATAATTACTACCGAAAGTACTTTCTCAGTCATGAAGGCACATCTTCAGCTCACCTGAAAAAAAAAGAGTTGTAAAATATATCAATGAGGCAGTGAAAATTGAATCTATGAAAGAGTAAGTCAGATGGGAGGACTCAGGAAGTCCTGAGTAATTCTTCTATGTATTCTTCTATGAATGTCATTTGAGCTTTCTATCATGAGTTGACCTTTCATTAAATGATTTTTTCAATCAAATTGATACTGTTTTTTATTGAATGTTTTCGATACAGACTTTCGTTGCCTGAAAAAGTGTTAACATATTCGAAATCTATGGGTTGAAACGAAAGTTGAAATTGAAAAAAATTTGATATTATTTTGATTTTTTTTTAAATTGCACCCCATATAATAGGGTGCATATAAAAAAAGTCCACCAACTTGGACTGTCTGCCATATCAAAATCAGAGTGACGTCACTATTTTCCGTATCCTTTTCAATAAGCCCTTGTACTTGTATTGTGAGAATTTGTATTTTCCTCCTTTCTCTTCAGAGATAAACAAATAAAAAAATTGAGAAAAAAAGTTGATTTTGAGTTTCGAGAATGACATATCTTCTAAAGAAATTCAGAAAGTCCGAGTCTACTACAAGGACCATCTGTGTGCAAAGTTTCGAGATAGAGAAGTGATAAAATTTTGGTTGAAACTATTTGAAACTCATTGTAACTTTCATTTTTTTTCAATGATGAAATTAGAAATTTGTAATTTTCGACGAATTCTAGATGCAGAAAAAATAGTCGTGAATTGTGCTGAAGTTTGTGAATTTTGCTGAATAGTAAAAATTTTCTATGAAAATTGTAAAAATTATTCATTATAGATAAAACAAATTTCATTTCGTATTTACAATCGACTTATGAATATCAATTTCGAATATATATATATATATATATATATATATATATATATATATATATATATATATATATATATATATATATATATATATATAGTAACATAAATATGTTCAACTTTTTTTCAAAGAAACTGAAAAGTTTTACTCAAACCTAAAATGATATTCATTTGAGTTTTTCTTCAGAACTTGTGATGAGATTCAAAACTTTGATACCTACAGTGGAGTCATTGATATTTCCATTTTCATGATTCGAAGAGAGGAACAGGTGAATTGTGTTTTTCCACATAAGGTTCACTGAAAGTTTTGCGGTGCAACTTCTTGATAACCCCAAAAAAGTCGGCGATCTTTCCACAACTCCCTTAAAAATATATTGTATGTTATCGACACGGATAGTGTCGGTCTATTTCCCGCCCGGTATGATATCGCTCCCCAGAGTGAAAAAACCCTATTCAACACCCTCATATGAGCAAACTTCTCTACCGCAACCCTTTATGAACTTGGCGAAAGAAAATCACGAAAATGTACAGCGGCATATTTCATTACATTCTCCCAGATATCACCATAAAAATTCAACGGTACCTCGTATTCTACGACGAAAGTTCTTTGTGATTGCGGAAACTCTAAATCGCCTCGCCAAAAACTTCCAAGGAAATTTCACTATCTTGGCCCATTATTTTGCTGTGCTCGCGTTAGACGGAGAAATAACTGGGAATTACGCATATTGAATTGATTGCATTTTTCTGTATCTAGTATTCATATGAGAAGAAATGTAGATTTCAATTTTTTGTATCGCGTGGAGGGAAAATTTATGAACGTATTTTGTGTACTCCCATAACTTTTCAGATATTCACGAGGCGGTTCCTCAAGACCATCAGGAATAAATGACCTATAACGTAACAGAGAACATGTAACGTTACGGTTAGTGGAGACGTAGTACTGTTGCTTTTTTTCCGTAACACTATGACATGCTTGCTCGCCTATTCATTTGTAACGAATGGCTTGTAACCCAACAGCGATCATGTTACGTTACAACTAGTACAGACACATTCTATTTGTAACACTATTACCTCTTGCGGAAAAGAAGTACAATTTCATTTTAATGACATTCATACCGATACGTGTAACTATACTGGTGGAAACAACAATCATTTTTGGTTGAAATTCTAAATGTTTCTCAAAACGAATTGAATCCTATCCCGAAGAGCAAAACATGCACGGTGATAGGTTACGGGTGAATCACTCATTCAAATAAGTTGAAACACAATTTCTTGGAACAATATTTCGTACCTTGTTCGGTTCAAATGTGTCCGGTCCGAATGATTGATACGGTCAAAACTCAACATTTTTGGAAACTAACTGTCATCTCACAAAAAAACGAACGTGTACGTTGTTTCGTTACGGGACATTGCATCATGTGGATAAGCGACTATAATAAGTTGAACCAGCATTGCATGCGAAATTATTTCGTACCTCATTTGGTTCGGATAATTGATAGGGACCAAGCTCGGAATGCTTCCAGAAGCGAATCGTCATCTCGCAACGAGCCAAACACGTACGGTGTTACGTTAAGGTGATTGGCTCATGTGAATAGACGTCTATAAGCCCATTCACATTGTTCGATTGCATTGTGAAATGAGTCATACGGCCTGAAGACAACATTTTTCCAGGAATGAACCGTGTCATTTCATAACAAGCAAAATATTTCCGGTGTTACTTGTGGGCCATTGCTCATATAGATACGCGCCTTGACTTATGTCAATTTTTTTGTGTCATCGACATCGACTACGTTGGTCATTAGCCTCGTATCCTGGGTAGGTAATGATAATAACTCCACGAGCCACCTGGAGGGCATCATTGCTATTCACAGTCCGTCAGCCATGTTACGTTGCAAAATCATCCCAACTTCAACTTCTCGAGAAAAATATCTGGTCGAGGTTGGGATCGAACTCACGACCTTTCGGTCGTGAGTCAGGCGCACTACCACTTCGCTAATTCACCGCTACGTATATCACTTATTTTTGGAACAATACAATCCAGGAACGCGAAGAGTCTTCCTCTTGATATTTCCAAGGTTATGTGAAGCAACAGGATTGACTGACTCAACTTCGATGAAAAGATTCATCAGATGATATTTGCTTGTAGCTTTTCACTTACTTCACTCCACTTCAAAGTATATTTTCCTCTGCGTAGTCATCGGTTGTTCCCATTCGATCATCTACACAATTGACGCTGGTATTTTCCAGAGATCTATATTTTTCCCAAACCTTTTCGCTTTGTTTTGCTCCGAAATTTGGATACTCAGCTTCCAAGGCACATTTTACATGTACCTGAAAATTGATATATCTTGCATTTGGTTTCAGGCGGAATCTACCAATTACAATTTGTTGATGAAAAAACCTAAGCATCAGTTTTCTTTAAGAAGGTTAGTTTGGTGGAACCAGAGATCATTATGTCGGTGCACACAACTCCACTGGCAATGTCGATTAAATTGAAGAGTATCATATTGAAAAGTAGAATGTCTAAGCACAAAAATATTACTGGAATACTAGTTAGATCTATGAAGTTGCAAATACCACAGAAACTTTCGAAACTTTGCTTATGCATTCCCATAGATGAACTGGAAAACGGGATTCATTTTAGGAAATGATTTGAAAATACTAGTATTCCATAATATGGACCGTTATTGCTCATAGTTTATAGTTGAAATATTCATAGAGGATGTGAATAAACGTTTATCCATCGATTTGGGTATTATTGGTGTAATATAGTGGTGTTTCTGGCGGATACTGTAGGTGTGAGAATATAAACGCAAATAGAAAAGCTCTAACACTGGATGTGAAAGGTCTTCTTTGTAAGATATTGGTTCATTTGTGGCGATTCCCTTTATGATCTTTGCTTAGTAAGTCAAAATCCATACAAAATTCGAAAGGTAGAAAATTCATGTTTTAGGCTGATTTCTGGATTTTGTTAAAGGATTTGACATAAATCACGAGAGATCGCGATATTTTTCTGTTTAATTAATTCCTTGCATCGATTCAACTTCAATTGAATATATTTCCTGTATCACGAACACCCTATAAAAGTAGTCAGTTCTTCATAAATTTTTTTTCTATGCGACAAAAACTCGTAAATGAGATAGCGATTTCTGGAGAAAATCATGAAGATATCTGCCTAGTAAATGTGTTTTTAACTATCATTGATTGATTTTCGCAAAAGTGCGGATTTACATTTCAAAGGCTGTTAAGGGTCGAATGTTTGGTGCATTTTTGTGTTATTTGAAAGTGAATTCAACCCTTGTTTCAAACGAGTTTGGATTAAGATAATATATTGATTTCGAAACGTCTCCTGTTGTACTAGGGATCTCGACACAAGGAGATAAGCGATCGACATTTTTTTTCAGAAATATAAACTAGGAAAATACCATTTCTCACGGACCACGTTCTATATTTATGAGTTTCCTATACTATTGCGACTACTTAAACTTTGGTATTGCTACACCTTTTCACCTGGTGATTATATGCAATGGACTTGGATAATAGAATCGACGAGGATAAGTACCTCGTAGAGGATTTTCTTTCTCTTAAAAAAAATCGTTATGGAAGCAATAAACATAAGAATTGAAAGATCATGTTTTTGTGAAGTGAATTAATTAAGGACAAACCGATGCCTATATTTTATGTTATATTAGGAACCTTATTCATAGTTAGGAAGAATTGAATGATTGATGTGTTGCCTGTTCACATTCAATTTTTCCCACCAAAATTTTTACGAGAATCGGCTCATTACATCGTTGAATAGAACATTAAGACTCAGTGACCTTGGAGTTTTTCTATATCGTGATTTATCATATCCATATATTAGGTCACACCCTAGGTATTAGTTTAGGATTGAATCTTGTAGTTATCTCTTGTATAGTTCAGTGATTTTTGTAATGAAAGCCGGCCAAATCACTTGCGCCCATTTTGATTAGAAATCTTTTATTTTATTGGTAATAACATCTTTGATCCACGGCCCTGTGGAATGTTTCGAGTTGGTAACTAAACTGACCGTACTTAAACCAAAACAAAAAGTAACTACGTTATATCTGAAAATTAATAAACCTACGGGTAAACGTAATAATCGCATTGTTGAATATGACCAATAGGAGTCATCTACATAGTGCAAATCTGTTCCATAGGAATGTTCCGAATGAAACTCCGTGTTACCTACACAAAAAATTACTTTCCGTTTCAACATCCACAATTTGGATCTGAGGTTAAAAGGTACTTTGACTCCTCCAGGCTATACAAAAGAAACTTTCAAGCGATTATTCTCATTTCAAATCACCAGAATATTGAATGAAATCTCCAAGAAGATAAAACACGAAGGCATTTCACATTTCAAAGGTCACCTGAAGTTATATTTACTTCAAAATCAACTGTAATCAAGTAGCAAGTCCCCAGTTATTCTTTATTCTTTAAGCAATCGCAGTAAACTCTATTTTATTCGTTTTTTCCCATCATAACACTATCTTTATATGAAATAATTGATGAAGAGACTTGATGAAGGTTGAGTGGAAGAATAGTTTTTTCAGAGACCAGTCTACAAAAAGTGAACTCCGTCATTTTCCTTTATATTGTATTATATCTGAATTAAAATATTATAAAAGTGTCTAATAAGTGGAAATAAAGATGAAGTTTATTATTATTATACACTATAACACTAAGAATATTGTGATAGTGAAGGAGAAAATAATACAACTTATGAAATGATGAAACAACAACAAAAATTAATGGGCCGACTTCATTGATTCCTGTGGCTCATTTGTTTTTCAGCTGCATAAAACCCCGGAAAGACCTGCAGCATCATATCATCTGAAGATTTTAATCCGCTAAAGTCCTCTCTTTCATAAAAAAAATGAAGGGGGTCTCCAGAGGCTACAACAAATTCAAGACATCACCAGAACACTTAGTGACACGACTATCGTCAAACTTGAACCAGTCCGTTTCATCTTTGACCAAGGCGTAATAATGACCAGATTCAACACCAGAACCACAGTGAACAATGACTGCATGAAGATTATAACAGTGGTCTGCTAGATTGAAGTGTCCATCATCTCGAACCTTCGTGAGAGTTTGGTGCTTCCCTCAGAGGTTGAGTCATGTTTGAAGATCATTAGTGTTATTAGATATACTTGTCTTATAGTAGTCAAATAGTTTGACGCATGTTTGGCAATACAATTGATCATCACCCATTTGAAGTTCCATCTTCAGATGATTTAACAATAAGCTTTGCACGGACTGGTTATCAGTCATATTAGGAAACGCATTTACTACAAAGTAAACAAGTGAGGATTTTTCCAGCAAAAGATCTACAAACACAAGACGAGATAGACTGTATGGAATCATTCAATCCAGAGTGATCAGGAGTATTGATTCTGCTATTTTTTTGCTCACGAAGGGTATTCAACAAGAACCCCAATAATTCGGAACAATCCTTTTGTTGTCCTAACGAATATCTAGTGGACTTCAAAGACTCAAAGAAATCGGTTGGTGGAAAAGACGATATATTCTCACGAAACTGCAACTACATGAATAATTGTTTGAGTTTGGTGAATAAGTAGGAAACATTCTTGTTCTTCGTTGAAACCTCGTTCTTGAAATTCTTCGTCATTAACAACACAATACTATTCATGTAGCAAGTGTTTCCTGAATTATCAAATTCAATTATCTCCGTTAAGGAAGAACATGTTTCACAGAATCTGTAACAAAACCATTTTTCAAACTACAAACTACCAAGTGATGAAGGTTTTCGTAGAGGGATCAATTCGGGGAACCAAAACCAGAGGACTGCATACTATATTGCTACCAATGTTATTTTTATACTTGAGACCTGAAAGTAGTGAGTGTGAACATGCCGAGGTGGATACACTAGATGAAAAATTTTGGAATTCAATTGTCATTTCTGCTTTGATCAACTCTGTTACGAGCCTCAGTTTCTCCGATTACATTAACCTCAGTATTTTTTAATCCCAGTAATATCACAGAATATTTCTCACATAGTTGAACATAAGGAACCTACTTTTGAAATTATTCAAAATGAATATAGAAAGGAATTCTTTGATTCAAAAACAGTGTTTTTCTTGGTGTTATCAATGAAATTAAATTGAAAATTGTTCTGATAGTAAATAGAAAACAAATCAATATATTTTTTCGAAAATGAGGTATGAGAAAAACCTACCGCAGAAAAATATGACAATCATTCCAAAAATTTCTCAGCTCAAAGTTTTGGAAAGAGAATAATGGACACGTAGAAAAAAAAAGATGATTTCACGACTGGAAAAAACAAAATCTGGGCTGGTATGCCTGATCTATTGGAAATTGCAGTACCAACGTTTCGTCTGCTGTAGCGTTTATAAAAACCTACTGTACTTTTCATTTAATTTTTATTTCACCAAAGGTAGTCCTAATTGATCCAATTTACCTCGCTGAGATTTTCACTTTTCAATACACATATGATAATTAGTTTCTGGTACAGATTAATAAGTTTTACTTTCCAATAGGACCGATTCATTCGGATCCCTTCGAGGTAGATTTTCTATTTTCGTTAAACCGAATGTCAGGAATGAGGTGTTGCCGAAATTATTTTGGTGAATTCCTCAGAATAGACTTGCGCGGAAGGTGATCCTTGATCATGAGAACGGCAAGGAAAGGTGCCATTTTTGGAAAAGAGGAGTGATGAAAGAGAATCTCGAGAAGGAATTTCAAGAATTTTAGCGATATTGTTTCCTATACAGTTTCCTATATAGATTTTGAGAGTTCCATAAGAGGTTGCACTTCCTGAAAATTCTACTGGGTCACAACCACTTTCCCAGAACGAGCGACGCCATTTCTTTGAAAACGTTATTCGTAATTTTTTGGTTAACGGAACCCTTCGTTTAGGAAGGTATGAAAATTCATTTCGATCCTTTCAATTGCATATGAGATTCCCCTTTCAGTGAATCGAACTTTTGAATGAATTTCCATTATGGAAATTGTTTTTTCAGAGTTTTGATATTGGAGACTGTTCACAATAGTTTTTCTGCAAAAGAGCTGCTACAGAATTTGTCTGGAATCATTAAGGAGACAAGAACAAGGACTTCTATCTCTGATTGCCTTACGGAATAGATTTCCAGTTAATTTACCGAATGGTGGGTTTTTTATTCATCCAGTTCGATACATGTACTCGTCCACGTCGACAAGATAGCCTAAGTCCATTTTGAAAATCAAAAGTACGTGCTCCAAGTCTGTCCCATTCCTCGTCGAAAAAAACTGCAGCTATAGCTCGACGAGAAACTAACAGGCAAATATTACTTACACTTGACTCATTTTTCTGAAAATAATTACTTTTTGCATTGGAAATACTGATTTATTGACATGATACAATTATTGAATTTTGAGTTGAACCATTCATAATGTAAACCTGAACTAAGTATACTCTGGTGGGGTAATTTCAACACCATTTAATTTCAACACCATTCCTTATAATCATTTTTTCTATGACATGAATCTCATAAGTAATACTTTTCCTGATATTTTCATCTGGACTATTCTTAGATAAGTGAAAGAGATGATGGTAAACGACCAGATGGTATGTCTCTCATACCATGGAAATACGGTAAACCTGTGATATGGGACTTCACTTGCGTTGACACGGTCGTGACTTCCCATCCAGCCGAAAGTTCCAAGTCTGCTGGAACTGCAGCATTGTCTGGCGAGAAATTGAAAAGGAAAAAATACCAAAATCTTGGAAACAACTATCTGTTTCATCCAGTAGCGGTTGAAACTTTTGGGGTTTATGGCCCGGAGTCTCTGTTATTCGTTCATGAACTCGGAAGGAGAATAGGCCAAGTAACGAAAGATCACCGTTCTACCTCTTTCTTGATAGAAAGAATTAGTATTGCTATTCAACGTGGCAATGCTGCTTCAGTACTTGGAACTATTCCTCCTTCACATAATTTTGATGAGATCATGCATTGCCCTAATTTTAATTTCATTTTTGTATATTTTCTGCAACATTTTTTGGCAATAGAGTTATCTAACATCGAAAATGCCACTTTCTTTGTATAAATTATCGCTTGGGTACATCCTTCCTTTGCCCAAGATGATTTAAAGAATTTTTCTTTGTACAATATCGAGGCAATTAAAGTGTGGCATTTACTTCTCCCCATCCTATTATGCCGTATGAAAGTTGGGACTGAACTAAACTATAATACACAGTTGTCAAATGGGTGATATCAAGGGTATTCTTTCAAGAGTTTGAATCTTGATATGAATCCTCGAAGTTTATTTGTGAGATACGATATATCATTTAAATCACATTTCAAATGTCGGTCAATTTTTATACAGAGGTATTTAATGGAGCTGGCTTCTGGAATTGATATATTCTGGTTTATATTCAATGGCCCCATATTCGGCAAATTGTTAGTATGGGAGGTGAAGGATAAGTATTTGGTCTTTTCCGCATTCAAAGTTAGTTAATCGTACAAAAACCATTTGTTAATATTGTTTAAATTTTTTTTTGCCTTCGCTTTCAGTTGTTGCCATGTATCGTCACTATAAAATACTGCTGTGTCATCTGCAAAGCTCAGAATAGTTCCTTCAGGGGTCATTTTCAATAGGCTGTCTATATAGATGGTGAACAGAAGAGGGCCTAAGACCGTACCTTGGGGAATCCCGTAGGTAATCGTCCTTGGTGTACTTACTGCACCACCAATATCGACTACTTGTTTACGGTTTGAGAGATACGATTTCAATAGATCATGCGGCTTACCCCGCATGCCAATGTTTTCCAGTTTCTCAAGAAGCCTTGTATGACAAACAGTATCAAAGGCTTTGGAAAGGGCAGAGTGACGGTTTGGAGATGTCGAGTGATTTGAAGATATGAGTCGTCAGTTCCAATATTGCATCTTCTGTAGATCTTCCTTCTCTGAATCCATACTATTGTTGGGACAGGATATTATGTTTTTTTTATGAAATGTGCCATTTTTATATGATTTGGAATATGTTGTTCATAACCACTCTTGAAGAGCGGTTTGACAACACCCGTTTTCAAAATGTTTGGAAAGATTCCGTTTTCGAAGCAACTATTAATTATGTGGGTAAGAGGAACTGTTGTAAAATCTGCTATATGCGATTAAATGACAAATTTGGAGCACTGTCAGATTTTGATTTCTACCCTCATTCAATTTACCAGCCAGTATTTTGTGAATATCAAGTATCTTCTGAATATCTGATTTCTATAGATTCACTTCATTGCTGTGCTTTAAAGAACTCAATTTGAATAGATTTGGTTTCACAGTCGGCCAGGTCATGTATCATTTATTTTATAGGCTGTGTGGCGCCCAACTTAGATCTTTATAAAAAAAATTATTCAATTGCTGAAATTTCAAGAAACTGGAATTTTTTTTGACGAAACCCATAGAGCATACCGACGATGAGCTGCCGTACGCTTTGTGCCTATCTTTCGAGTAAATCTATTATAATTTTAGTATTACATAAAAGATAAGGTCACACTGCTTCTGCATCAGACATTATCAGTGATTGGTGTTGTTGATTGCGAGGACAGAGGTTATATCTCAAATTCTCAGCAACGACTGACACTGTCGATGCATGTCGCAGACGAAACATTTAGTACTTAAAGTTCCTTTCCACCACAGCCTTTTATCCCGAACTTTCTTTCTGTAATTGTGACTCCGGTTGTAGAAGCTTTTATTCTCGAAACGATTCAAAGAGTTTGAAGTATTTTTGTGGAGAACTAGCTGCAAGAAAGGAAAAATGGATGATATTTCCAAATTCCAGAATAGATTTTTTTTTCAATTCGTTCCCTAGTGGAGATGGAAATTTTAGGATATATTAGAGTTTTTTTAGTTCTATTTCAAGGAAGTAGTTGAGACATCCTATTTTGATGACAGAACTGAATTTTTTGTTTTGAATTTCGAGAAGAAAAAAACCATCATGAATCTGGGTATGCTTCAACTACATAACCATAGTTGAAGTACATGCTAAAAGTCACCTTTTAGTTCTCAAATATCTGCATGTGCATGAGAACATTCTTCACGATACATAAAATCAAACTATTTAATTTGAATCAATTGAATGTGGAAATTGAGAAACCATAAAAAAAGAGGCAACAGTCTTGATAACGAATTATCCGAAACTACCATGGGTATCGAATTGGAAATATACAAATTTTTCTGTTTCAGTGAATTTTTTACTTCAAAAACTTTCTCACACACATATCTGTAATTTGTATGGCAGAAGTCACATATCACCTCCAGAATTCACTCACTAAAATATTTCAGAGAATGAACAGATATATTGCATTGGGAAAAATTTCATTAACTATTTCAGAAGTTCTCCATCTATAGAAGGTCGCTTCTGGATCTTGCTTCCCCAATAATTTTCAGGATCGTTCGGGAGCAGAAAGAACTGCTGAGTGGTAAGTATATTATGATGGAATTAGGCTTCCCGGGAAAATTTGCAAATATAATTTCGACCGATATACTATCGTGAATGTCGAGATGGAGAATGCTTTTTCCTAACTAATATATTTCAGGTACTCCCATACAAAGAGAGAGAAAAGTAATTTTACGATTCCATCAGAATAGAATGAATATTTATGAATATTGTGCCCACACGTGAAATTAAATATCATGAGTTTTTACTTCGGAATAAAGCATTGTTTACATTTTGCCAAGATTGGGTAAGTATGAAATATTCTCATATTTTCAATCAGTTAATTGTAGAATATGGTTCATTCTGAAACTAACTGTTCCATATCCGTCTTATTATTCAACTGAAACTTATTCAATGAAGCAAAAGTTTGTGATATTCACCAGCTCTTGTATTATGATATATATCCATAACCAAAAGAACAGAAATTTCGCTCTACCGACTCACTTGCACAACACCAACAGAAAAAATGATCATGATATTTCCCAGACACAAAAATCATTTTCCAACACTCTTACCTTGCTCCGAAACTGTATAAAAACTTGAGGCGACTTGTACTTTCGAAATGATTCGCTTGTTTAAAAAAAATTAAGATCATTCATTTTTTCTCTACCTAGGACAGTAGTTTCCGATTTGGGTGACAGAAAAAATACTTGAATGATAAGGTACTATCATTTCAATTAGGACACCACACACATCGTTTTATTTATATTATTTATTTTATTCTGTTCCAATTATTGTGCCATTTTCTTTTACTAGTATACATGGTTTTTCATGATGAGCGTTAATTAGCCTTTTCTGGCAAACTATTCAACGGATCAACCTGAAAATTCCACAGTATGCATAAGTAAATATGACCTACACGCCTGAAATATTTTAGACGAAGCGGCGTTGTCGCTTTTACTATAAAGTAGCGGCTTCTTAGATTTTTCAAATGGAACACCCCGTATATAAAATCATATTATATATGATATTTTTTTTACCAAACATGAACTTTTATAAATGCTGATAATCTTGAATTCTCTTGCACTAAAACGATCAAATTTGGAATGAAGTGAAGTGATACTATGAGGATCTTCACTCCGAGTCATATTTTCATTTGCCTCATACAGGGTCTTCAAAAAAACCAGATACTTTGATCTCATGAAAAAATGAGTGTAACTCAATTTTTTCAAATGGAACACCCGTATATTTCAACATTTCTGAGCTCTACATTCAATTTTAGATTGATTTTGTTCAGATAATACTATTTGTATTTTGAACCGTTTTCGAGATAAACTGTTTCAAACGGAAATTGACATGGTTTCCTTGTTCATCACTCATTTTTGTAAAACAGATTTCGTTTGATGTTTCTCAATTAGTCACAGATGATACAATGAAAAGATGATTATTAAAATACTCCTCAACCATCGATTGAAACTTCTGTTCAAGCAATAGTTTTATTAACGCTGAAACACGAACTGAAAATAATAAACCCATAAATTAATGAGTTAATTTAATCGTCAGTGTATATCAGAATATGTTCAAACCCATCTCCCCCTCTACTTAAACAAACATGTAATCTCTTCAAAAGATTGTCATGTGTAGCGCTTCTGATGAAGTCTGGAGTCAAACTATTGAAAGCAGTTATAACTCTCGATTTCATATCTTCCATTGTTGTTATTGGAGTAGAGTAAACCATATTTTTAATGAAACCCCACACGAAATAATCTTATGGATTGCCATCTGGTGTTCTAGGAGGCCAACGAAAAGGTTCATTATTACCAATTCATCTGTCTTCGAAGATTTCGGTTGAAGCTTCGCTGACTGAATGAGAATTATGGGGTGGAGCACCATCCATTTGGTACCATACACGTTCTCTTCCTGGTCTATTATTTAAAATCATCTGAATTCCATTCCTCAGTAAATCTTCATATTTTGATGCATTCAAATTATCATCATAAAACTCGATATAAAAAATTGACTCATTCTTTATGGCACAAAATACATTAAATTGCCATCTTTCTTGAAAACCCTTTTGGCGGACAACATGGGGATTTTCTGGCACCCAATAATGACTGTTGTGTCTATTGAAAACTCCATTTTTGTGAACTTGGCCTCATCTGTCCATATGATATTGTCAAGGAAATGTTCATCCTCTTGAGTCTTGACAAGTAACCATTCAAATAATTCCACTCTACGAGGTAAATCAGTCTCTTTCAAATGTTGGACACAGTAGAACTTATAGGGATGCCATTTATGCTTATTGAAAATTCGACGAATTGTCATGTAGGGTATACCTATTTCTCTTTCAGCCTCGTACAGAGAAGCATTTGTAAATGCATGAAAATATCCCAAAACTGTTATACCATTGTCATCATCATCCACTTTAGTCTTCTTACGAATGATTTTTGGACGGAAGGTTCCATTCAACCTACAGTTTCTTAGTAGTCGATTTATCACATTATTATTCGGCTTCGGTAGTTGTGGATATCTTTCATGAAATACTCGGCATGTTCTACTTGCAATTCTATTGCACTCACCATAAAGTATTAATAAATTCAAGAAATCGTCATTACTGTAACCTAATCTTGACATTATTCTATTATAATTGGTAGCTATCACAATCAGTCAAAATCACCAACGAAAGTCTGACGTTAAATAATTGGTTCATTTATTTTTCCAAATCACACTATTGAAACATATTAATGTGTACTGTTGTACGTTAGAGACCAATACCTCAATGTATACAAATTGTAACTTTTTCTAAGGTAGGTACATACCAATTTCGAATTGACTGATCTGAGACAGTTAACGAACTGGATCAAAAAGAAATATTACTAAGTATAAAAAAAATGTTGAATATCCAAAATAAGTGATGAATTCAAAAAAAACGAGCAAGAAAACGTCAGTTTCCGTTTGAAACAGTTTAACACGAAAACGGTTCAAAATAGAAATAGTATTATCTGAACAAAGTTAATATAAAATTGGATGTAGAGCTCAAAAATGTTGAAATATACAGGGTGTTACATTTGGAAAAATTGAGTTCCACTCATCTTTTCATGAGATCAAAGTATCTGCATTTTTTGAAGACCCTGTATGAGGCAAATAAAAATATGACTCGGAGTGAAGATCCTCATAGTATCACTCCACTCCATTTCAAATTTGATCGTTTTAGTGCAAGAGAGTTCAAGATTTTCAGCATTTATAAAAGTTCATGTTTGGTAAAAAAAATAAAGAAATCAATTTATATCTTCTAAACGGTAATAGATAGGTATAGAGTAATGGTATATGAATTTGTTGACAAAGTGATAATGAATCATAATATGATATTATATACGGGGTGTTCCATTTGAAAAATCAAAGAAGCCGCTAATTTATAGTAGAAGCAACAACGCCGCTTCGTCTGAAATATTTTAGACGTGTATTATGCATATTGTGAAAGTTTTAGGTTTATCCGTTAAATAGTTTGTCAGAAACGGCTAATTAACGCTCATCATGAAAAGCCCTGTATAGGTATGTATTATTCTTTCTATTTATTTGAAAGTTTTACTTTTAACTACTTTGTATTTTACGTAGTGTAACTGAAATTGCCACTAACGATAGTTTTATCTTGAACTCTTATATCGTTTCCACTATCATTAATGTAATAGGTTCAACCTTATATCTATATATAATATCTGTGTTTTAATAAATTCTTGAAATTGTATTGTTCCTGTTATACGAAGCAAGTGCTTATGCACTAATCGTCATGTTTCTTTATTCAACTATTATCATTATTTTTTTTCACCGTAGTGTGCGCTGGCCAGGCCCTATCCCCCGAAGCCCCGATACATTCGGAAAGGCGCGCCAACATTATCAACCAATGACCACTCCCAACACCGTGTGGTGAGTGATCATTGGGACCAAGAATCATGTGCCCTGAGCAAGCGCAGTGAGCCAAAAATGACAGCCTTCTGCGTCTGTGTGGCTAGGATTTCTGCCTTAGTGCGGCAAGCTGGTATGATTTCAAGATTCGAGAGTATATTCAAAAGATCAAGCGGATTATAACACAGAAAATTTCAATGGATTTTTTTAACGAACTCTTGTTTAGATATAGGTTATGTAAATGATGAAGATATTATAAGAGCCGCAAAAAAACTTGAACCAAAAAAATCTTGTGGCCCAGATATGATTCCCTCTTATATAGTTAAAGGATGCATACAACCCTCGATCAAAGCCTTGAAAATAATATATAACTTAATCTTGCAAACTAGTACTTATCCTATACTATGGAAACGCTCTAAAGTTTGTCCAATATTTAAAAGTGGTATTAGGGAGAATTTACAAAACTATCGGCAAGTAGCACTGATTTGTGCACCCAGTAAGCTTTTCGAATCAATTATTCATGAAAAAATTTTAAATCATGTTTATCCATGTCTAAGTGAAAAGCAAAATGGGTTCATACCTAAAACGTCCACGATAACTAACCTAACATGTTTTATACAAGAGGCAAATCAAGTTGTCGAAAATAATAGTCAACTAGATATTATTATCACAGATTTTAGTAAAGCCTTCGACAAGGTTGAGGTTATGTTGAAAAATCTTAACACTTTTGGACTGTCGGAACGACTCTTGAAGCTGTCAGCTTCGTATCTTATAAACAGGAAACAGTATAGTATGTAGTTCATAAGGGATGGGAATCAGATGATTTCTTCACAAGATCTGGTGTACCCCAAGGGTCCAATCTAGGACCACTCTTCTTTTTCTTACTAATAGATGATCTACCAGAGGTAGTTCAGGACTCGCAATGTGCACTATTCGCGGATAATTTTAATTTATTCAAGGAAATCAAAAGTCAAGAAGATGTGATTTTGCTACAAAATGACGTAGATAGAGTTTACGAGTGGTCCCTGTCAAACCGCCTCATATTTAATGTTATCAATCACTAGGAAAAAACTATGGAATAATTGACAGTATAAGATAACAATGTGTATTTAGCCGAGAAGACACAATGTAGAGATTTGGGAGTTACGCTGGATGAAAAACTCACTTTTGATCAACATATGACCGACATTATGAACAGAGCCTATAGAATGCTTGACTTCATTATTAGGAATTTATTCAAATTCACAAAAATATCCATATTACTAACACTTTACAATGCATTTGTCCGTAGTATACTGGAATATGGTGCAATAATATGGTCTCCTTATTATTCAGGTCATAAAAATTAAATTGAAAAACTGCAGAAAAATTCCTTAAGATTTCTATATTACAAGAAACATGGTGAATATATTTTCAATTTTAGTTATCATACTTCCTTGAATGAATTTCAATTCACAACTTTAGCATTTGGAAGAAAACTTTCGTTTCAGCAACTTTGTTCTTCCCCTACAGTTCCGATGACCAGATCTGTCGAAGTTTATGCTGATACTTGCCGCGGAGAGAGTTTTTCACTGCTGTTATCTCTTGAGACTGGCGTTGTTGCACCCCTAGATGAGTATACGTCTCTCCGGCATCCAGATGGTGTAGGATGCTTCCATCTACGAGCCGCATATCCTCTCCGTAGTCCCCTCATCGTCCTCTTTGAGATGGATCATTGCACATATGTCGATACCGAATTTCATACCGATATCATGAGTGTACTCTTCCACCACCCTCAAGGACTGATGGAGATCTTTCTCTCCAGAAGCATGAAGTTCAAGATCATCCATTAAATACAAATGGGTGACCTTGTGCCTCCGGTTTCATGGGGTGTTACAGTTATACTCTCGAGTATTTCTGAGCGCAACGTATAATGGCAATAGTGAGATGCAGAAGAGGGAATCACCCTGAATTACACCTCTTCTGAAAATGATGTTATGGTGAGGCGAGTTCGAAAAAGTGTTATCAGTTGTTCAATGCATCTCATTATTTAGTCGGGTACCGCAAGGCATCTGAGCAAATGGAAGATGAGCTCATGCGAAATTGTATCAAATGCCTTACGGTAATCAATCCAGGCCATAGAGAGGTTACGCTTATATTGTATCGAGGTTCTCTTCACATCCACCGACTTCTCTCTGCGACCCTCTCAGCTCATATATCCGATCGAACCCTCGGTCAACTGCGGTGAGTATTCGTGTGTATAAGATGCTCGTTAACAACTTTTAGCACGAATTCAAGCACTTTATCGGTCTGTAATTCTTGGGAATCGACAAATCTCCGCTTTTGGGGATCAGAACGGTCCGCCTCTCGACAAACCAATACGGAATCGGCTGCTCTCCGTTCAGCCATGAGTTGAAAACTCTGGCCAGATGGCGGTAGGTGTTCGGTAATTTTTTCCACCAATAGGTGTTCAGCCCATCTGGGCCTGGAGCAGCAAAGTTCTTGGAACCCCCTTTTTCCGAAAGTCATCCGGGGTTATCGGGTTGCGCAGTTCATTGAGCTCAGGATGTCGAAGCTCTCTGTTGAAAGCTTCGAACTGCACTAGGACTGGAGTATCTAAGTTGAGTGGCTGCGAGTGTTCATAGATATGCTTCCAGAAGGATTCCACCTGATCAGCGGTTGAGGGATTATCCACAACACGTGGAGGCTCTTGGAATAAGGTTTCTCGCGGAACCCAAGGTTTTCCGCGGTACTTCTCGCTCGCCTAACTAGTGACTTCTTAGCAGCCAATAGCAATCGTATCCTATCAAGGCAGTGCTGTTTGGTGGTTAGCAGCACGCCTTAACTTAAAGTGTGATGGATACGTTGTAGATTGGCGGCTATTCGCCGCACTGCGGGCGTGAAAGGCCTGTTGGCCGCCCTGTAAATCATCACACATTGGATACGAGACGCGTGTTGTCTCGCTGACGTGATCATAGCCTCCATCTTGTGTACACGCCGTTCAATCTTCTGAACCGCAAGGCCGGGTGGATGGGGTGTGTGTTCTACCACATGCCTTCAATCAGTGTTACTGATTAAAAAACGTGCAATACGATGCATATGCAATGCTAAGTCGAGGAACTCTTGTCGGCATATTTTTGCCTCTAACAGAATCCTAACTGTGGTCTCCTTATTTATATATGAGACAACCTGCCTTCTCTTTGAAATCGATTTATTTCATTTCATTGACCATGTTTTCATATCCTGAACGTTTGTATTAGGTTATTGTTATTCACATGTCCTTTTTTACTTCATGTTATCCCTCATTTTTAGTGATTTTACTTTTGTGAACTTTTGTGATTTCATTAATATGTTATATATATTTCGCATAAGGCTCTGTCAATAAGAATTCATTTTTCAGACAATGAAGTTTATTTTGAATTGAATTAAATTGACGCCCGCTTCATTTAATTTTCGGATGGTGATTCGTTAAACGTGCCGCCGGGCGCCGGGAGGCTCATCTTCGGGACTGAAATCTCGCCAATATTTCGCAAACCAAAGACGAACAGTGCGTCCATCAACACTATGATTTCCAATTTACTGGTAAATTTTTCGGGCTGTTCAATCTTCACAAATGAACGACGAAATTGATTGTGAAAAATTGTCACAGGGTATTATCAACTACTCGTTATGAATCACTGGAATCATAATGGTTGGATTGATATTTCAATTCGATTATAACAAGTGTTTCAATTCTCGTTACTAGGTATATAAAAATCAATTCACTACCATTTTCATACGAATATATTATTGACATAGAGTCATCAGTATCGTCTTTCAAGCAATCAGACTTGAGATAATAAAAAAACCTCTTTCTGAACGAATTACAAGAGGAGTTCTCAAAATTTCTGGAAACAAACTATTATCTAAAAATTCTAAACTGAATTAACGAAGAATTGGATAACTTCACAACATCTTGATTGAATGCAGATATTTTCCACATGGATGAAAATGAAAAAAAAAATGAAATAAAGTGAATTTATTCGATTCAGTGTCGTATTTCCATCAAAAATCGTATGTTCATAATTAGAGGACACGTTGGTTCAGCTTGTTTGACAAATATACAATTCGTATTGGGCAAATATGTTTTTATGACATTCACAACAGGTTTCAGTTTATTCTCCATAATTAGCCGAGTCCAATTTCTATTTCGAATTATTGTCACTGGAGATTTTTCACACATGATTGGAATGGACACGGCTATATCGTTCTTTATATTTGTTGGATCAAAATAGACTGATTGACAGATAGATACGGGTCTTTATTTCATTTTCAAGTATATGAAATGTGACAAAGACGGCCACCATAGAAGAATTGAAAACCTTAAGTCTGTTGAATTATAAAAAAATTGCTTATTCGAGTGACAATTTAAAGTTCACCAGTTGAACTATAATGATGGTCACCGATAAGACTGGTGCAGGCTGATTCTTTATTCCGGTCTATATAAAAAAATTCAGTATAAAAAACGTGAGAACTGAAAACCCGTAACTGTCACAATGTAAATGTAGCTCGAAAGGGGCAAAGAGCAATTGTTTTATAAATAACGTCAAGAAAAGAATCAAAACGAAGTAGAGAACTGAAACTTTTATAAAAAATTTCAAGAAGTTGACTGAAGAAACATGAAAATGGCAAGTTTTCCAGATTCAACCGATTCTGCAATTCTCACAGTTTCCGAATTTATCATGCCAGTCCTCATGATCTTGGACACAGAGTATAAAACAATGTGTATGCATATTCTAAACGGAAATCTTGGACACAGAGTATAAAACAATGTGTATGCATATTCAAAACGGAAAATGAGATTATACTGAAGATCAGATAATCTATTCTGATAGAGTTTAGGAAGAGTTAGATTATTTGAATATTCAAAATGAAGATATGAGTATCGAGTCCTTCAGTGTTCAACATTTACGTATATGCTGATGACACGGTAATATTTTATGCGTCAGAAACCTGGAGTTCGCTCAAAAGAAAAAGGTTGAAAAATACTTTAACCTGTGGAAAAATTGCTGCTGCAATATATCGAATACTCTATATAGGAGTATCGAAAATAAAACCTAACAGAAGGTTTTTGTTTCTATAAATTATCTGGTCAATAATTTTTTTGAATCTCGGAGATCTTATAGGCGATCATTTATGCAGGAATTCCCAATAATTATGGTTACTGGTAGCATATAAATATTAATGTAAAAACAACTTGAAGTATTCATCTCACTTGAGAAAGCTACTATGCCAGCGAAAAATGTTGTGATATATTTTTCATATAAAGTTTGTGAAGATGAAATCGTGAGGTGTAGTTTTTGAAATTACTATGGATAGTCAGAGACAGACGTGTAATCGAAAATTCCAAAGAAAATGTCAATCTGTATTCCTAGGACTAGGACTACTCTGATATAGAAATCATGCCTGAAACTGCACCCCTCTGCGGTCAGCAACCCCCCTATTTTGTTCAATGGCATGGGGGGGGGGGTCGAGTGATGCATCATTTGGAAGATCTTTTGTACCTCTATTACTTCTGTAATTTTTTTCGGAATTGGTTCATCCGTTATTGGAAAATGAAAGCGTTTTATTTAAGAAATAACAAAAAATTCGCTGTCGCTCATTTTATTGACAAAATCAACAATAGTTATATCAATGGCAACACAATCAATGGATAAAGTGTTCAAAATGACCTCCATCCACTACCATACAATGATACAGTATATTTTCGAAAGCGTTCCTTACATTATTGAAGATGTCCGGAGTCAAAAATCAGCATTCTCGAACAATTCTCTGTCACAGGTCTTGTATATTTGTAGAATGTATTCAATTAGTAGTGAACGTTTTGAAATGGTTGGTTAGTTTTTTCTGCACTGGTAGTCTTTGTTGAATCTAGTTGTCGCTGAACAAAAAGTAGATAGATGGCCACAGTCACTATAGTTGAGAAATCAAACGAAGATGATCCTCTCACATTTCCTTACCTGTTCTAACGATCTAAAATAGTTTCAGCATTGCGGCATTGCTACTTCCATCAAAAAGTCCTAGCAACTTTATTTTTTAAATGGAAAACCTCATATATTAATACATTTTTGAAATCGCTTTGGTATTTTAACACTTTTTTGTTAATACTGTCCTATACCTATCTCTATCTGTATCGAGATAAAAAATAAATTGTGCTAAATATGGTCCAAAACATAGTCTTAATTGAAATTAAGTACATCAGTACCCTCAATTCATGAAAAGGTGATATTTTGATGATAGTTTGGACAAACTAGGAATATTCAAATAACACCAAGAAATCAACTCCATATCATACAGAATGTGCTAAAATTACTATTATTTCCATTGTGCATAAAATTAGTCGAAAGTTCATGTTTTCAAATGAAACCCCCTGTATATTACTAGATAAATTGAAAGACGGTGAAAAATTCTTCAATATGATATATCATGTCCCTATACATAAATCGTCAAGTTTTCTTAATAAAGCCGTTTTTGTGGAAAAATAGTTATTCACGTTTTACCTACAAGTATTGAAAGTGGCATTTTATTTTGTGAGTGGGGATTATTGCAAAACGAGCGTCAGCAAGTGGAGCAGACTCACGAGCAAAATAAAGTCCCTTTCAACAAATGTATCATACAAATATTTTTGTATAACGTTACTGCTGATAATAAAAAAAATTATAGGGTCCATGGGATTTGAACACAGAATCTTTGGATTACAAGGCATATGTTACAACTACATACGCTAACTCACGTTATTTTAAAGAGGATTATTGGTTAGTCATGAAGGACTTTCTACAGTTGGACTGAATACTACTTCCTCATCGTCAGTAACTTCACAGGTATTTAATAGCACGAACTGCATGTGTGAACTTTTCTAAATGATTTTTTGATAGGTGTTCTGATTGAAGTGTTTCTATCAAAGAGATTTTCAATAACAGTTGTACAGAAAATAATTTTTAAAGAATTTGATTTCTAGGTAGCCGTGAAAATATCAAACTTATGACAGTTTGGTGACTTTCATAAGTAATTGATAAATGGTTACTGACGATGTTTCAAAAAATCGCCAAAAATGAATGCAAATATTGATTATTCAAACGAAGTTCTTATGAAATTATTTATTATACACGGACAGTGTGATCAAATCATTGCCAGAACTTGTAGAAAATTCAACCAAATGTATCCTGAATTTATACCAATGAACGAGAAGAAGTTTGTAAGATTACAAAATAATTTCCTCAACTATGGCTCCATGTTAAAAGCGCCTTCAACATTACCAAAACCTGTTACTTCAAATGAGAACATTACTGTTAACGTTTTGGCATATTTTTATGCATATCCAGGAGCTTCCATTCGCAGTGCAGAAAAAGATTTAAGTGTATCACATGCTTCAGTACGACGAATTTTGAAAAATCATGGAATGCATCCGAATACATTTACCAAAGTTCAAGCTCTAGAAGCAGAAGACTTTGAACGAAGAATGCATTTTTGTGAATCCCTTTTGATTCATACACAGGAAGATAGGGAATTTTTGTCAAAAATAATTTGGAGCGACGAATCAAAATTTACGAGGTATGGTATTTTCAATAGAAGGAATAAACATTTTTGGGCTGATCATAATCCTCATGACCTGAATGTTTTCTGTATTCTGAATAACAATAAAATCAGCCTTTTTATTCATGAAAACACACTGAATGCAGAGAGATATCTCCAAATATTAAGGACGACTGTAATCGATTTTATTGAAAATTTGCCTTTAGAGGAATATAGAAATTCGTGGTTTCAACTGGACGGAGCGCCAGCTCATTCCACCCAGGAAGTTTCCAGGAAACTTGACAAACTCTTCGACGATCGTTGGTTTAGGCATTTAGGGCCGTGGGATTGGCCACCGAGATCACCCGATCTCACGTCACTTGACTTTTTTTATGGGGTGTTTTAGAAGAGAGGGTATACAATACTCCAGTGCCTACCAAAGAAAAATTTCGACGGCGAATAGTGCGGAGTATTGAAGATCTGGATCCTCAGGAAATCGAAAAAGCAACCACAAGTCGCGTAGAAAAAAATATTTTGAAGTGTTCAGAATGTAATGGACAAAATTTTCAGCATTCATTGTGAAAATGTGATATTTTGTTTACATTTTTTTTATTTTGAATCATCCTATTCTGTTATTGTCTGCACTTTCACATGTTTTTGCCCACGAATCTCACTTTTTACCTAGAAATGACTAATTTTTGGTACAGTTGTTCCCTGGAAACTTTGAGCCATAGTTAAGGAAATTATTGTGTAGCCTTACAAACTTCCTCTCGTTCATTGGTGTTAATTCAGAATACATTTGGTTGAATTTTTTACACATTCTGCCAATGATTTGATCACTTTGTTCATGTGTCTAATAAATAATTTCATAAGAACTTCGTTTGAATAATCGATATTTGCATTCATTTTGGAAGATTATTCGAAACACCGTCGATAAATCTTTGTAAATTACTTATAAAAGTAATCGAACTGCTCTAAATAATTCCACTGCTACCTACATCCAAATTCTAAAAAAAAAATAATATTTCTAGAAGAAGCGACTTTATTGAGAAAACTTGACGATTTAGGTATAGGGACATGATATATCATCTTGAAACATCTTTCATTTTTCACCATCTTTCAATTTACCAAGTAATATACAAGCGGTTTCATTTGAAAAAATAAACTTTTGATTACTTTCATGCACAATGTAAATAATAGTAATTTTAGCACGCCCTGTATGATATGGAGTCGATTTCTTGGTGTTATTTGAATATTTTGAGTTTGTCCAAACTATCATCAAAATATCAACTTTTCATGAATTGAGAGTACTGATGTACTTAATTTCAATTAAGGCTATGTTTTGGACCATATTTAGCACAATTTATTTTTTATATCAAAAACATATAGAAATAGGTTTAGGACATTATCAACAAAAAAGTATTGAAATACCAGAGCGATCCAAAAAAATGTATTAATATACGGGGTGTTCCATTTGAAAAAATAAAGTTGCTAGAACTTTTTGATGGAAGTGGCAACGCCGCAATGCTGAAAATATTTTAGATCGATAGAAAAGGTAAGGAAATGTGGGAAGTGGAATTTTCAGAAAAATCATGCTTCGCGTTTTCCAGAAACGTCTAACCTACCATCGACCGTGAGTCACGCTGTATACATTTAAATATTCTTCGTTATGTAACTTAATCGTCCCGGCATGTTTTATTATTGAACCTTCACGTATGACAACTAGTGACATTATTGTATCAATTGATTGTTTTCTAACGTTGTGCCGTCATGGCCAACTCACAGAAATTAGAAACCGTATAGTAAGTATCTTAAGAATAAAAAATATTGAATTGCAAATATTTCAAAAACTACCAATTACTGGAATAAATATCTTCATACAAAGTTACCTTTATTTTCGATGATCAATTTGAATAAATCATAAAAATAGTGGTTTCCAATTACTTCGCACGCTTCATTAAATTTTATTTATGTTCTTTTTTTCGACCACCATGTAATACAATGATTATCGAAATTTCATATGAAATCTATTGAATATTATTTACCTCTACAAGGAGTCCGACCGAAACATAGTGATAAATGTTTTCTTATAGGAAAAACTGATAATTATTGTAGGGTCTGCAAACATCATTTTGAAAATGAAAACTAAAATATGTCAAAAACGGTTTGACTTAGATATAGAACATTATGCACAAAAAATATTTATATTATGATGTAGAATCCAATAATGTTTTATTGAAAGTAACAAACTTCTTCGATTGACGACTTGTTTATTTTGTGGAAATTCATGTTCACTGAGGATACACTACAAAAACACACTTTTGTCTATTTTCCACTATATTTCTTTATTGTTGTAGCAATAAAAACAAAGTTGACACCTACCCGGAAGTGCCACCATTTTGAAAATATTCTAGATGAGTTGCCCCTATTGATTAGGTACAGTATATTATTGAATTTTCAGATTTTTCCCAATTATAGTTTTCTCACAATCGATCGGTGCATTTCCTGGAGATTCACCCTGTATAGTTCCAAACTATTGACCAAATATCCCCATCATATACAGATCACAGTGAAATGTAATATATAATTCTGAAAAATATTAGTTTGGAAAAACAATTATAAGTCACACATCACACATATGAACCACTCCAAAAATCACAAATAATCGTTGGGATCTTCAATTTATGAACCATTTTGTGTAATTTTTTCACTTAATGTACTTTCAAATAAACTGAATTATGGCGTTGATATATTCAAGCAATGACACTTGGTATTTTAGATGTTATTTGATGAGCACTCTGAGCTTCTGAGAATGAAATACTGGAGTTTCCTGTAGGTCGAGTGTTTTTAACAAAATATTTAACAAAGAAAGTGGTTCAACTGATCGCAATAATGTGTTTGTATGCATGCATGTTGCGCTAAAGTCATAATCTGTCTATTATCTTATATCAGGAGAATGATGAACAACAGTCGTCAATAATTAGTTGCGGGGTAATAACATTTTTACATGATTTTTTGTTTTCACGCTTCTCTGATAGTAGAAGATCCGACCCTAAATCGACCTTCACCGAGCTGATAATAGAATAAAATATATTTTATAATGAATTTAGTATATTAGAAAATATGGTAAAAATGGGTTCGCTAAAAAAATCCTGGACAGACTATTTTTAATTATTTTTTGAAAAATGATTTTTAATTAAATTCTGCAACATCAATATAGTAAGAAAATTTTTGTTTTTACTTGAAGTATAAAACTTATAGAATGTGCTGCCGTTGGGTTGTCTATTATTTACCTGGGCGAACTACTGGTTTGCAGGTATAAACAGGTTTATCGATGCCAGTTACTTTTACTGATTAGATAAAAAAAAAATTATATCATCATAAGCGCTGTTTCATTGCGAACACTTTGATATAGGGTTGTCTCCAGAAAATTAGGTCTTATTAGGGATTTGCGAACTTTGAAGATTTGAATTTCAATGCGCGTGGAAATGTGTGACAGAGAGATCCGAGGTTAGTATACTGTGTGATAATAAAGGACTCAACATCGTAGTCGCCTCGAATGGGACCTTGAATATTAGAAAGTGCGCATGATCGGTATGTAAACTATAGAGGGTAGAGGTACCTCTACCACCCTCCAAATAGTAAACAGTGCGCGTTATTTTGGAGCAACTGACATTTGAGTTGCAAAAAAAATAATTAATTAATTATAGTATTCGTGTTAGGATTCACACGTTAAAAAGTAATTCCTCGTTATTCTTTAGCTCGCACAAGTTTCTCAACTTCTGAAGAGTTGTCGGTCGTATGGGGGCGACAGCTGATTAACGGAGGAGAAGGTAATCGTTGCTGACTAGTTAGGAATGGAACCAACAAATAATGGGGCTAAGCAGCAAATGAAAAAGTACTCTTTAAAGTTTGTCCAAGCTTTCGGAAATTTAATAAATTGTTTCCATCATCAGGGATGCTACAATTTGAGGGTGTAAGTAATATTAATATATAATCATGAATGGTTAGACTTACAACTTTTTGAGGATGTTTCATACGATGATTATGTGAAATATTGGACACAACATGATGGATGAACATTGATAAAATACATTTATAAAACTGGTTAAAGGATGTCTAATATTGGATAAAATATTTGTGAAAAACGTTACAGTTTAAAATTATTTTGAAGGAAGAATAATGTCACATGTCGAAATTTCACAAAACATTAATTTGGAAGGATTGACAGATAGTTGACATATGTCAGTGGTTCTAGTGATAAAAGCTGTTACCAACTTTGACTTGTAAAGAATTAATTTTGGAAATTTTTACCTGTGCAGCTTTTTTAAAGTGATGTTGGATAATAACATTTAGATTGAAGTATAAAGTACATTATTCTATTAATGCTAGATTGGGTGATTTCATTGAAACATTGTTGTATGGATTGCTAACTAACGTCAAAAGATAGGAATATATCTCACTAAGATGATTAATATCTGTTTTTTTGTTGATGCAATTTTTATTTTCAGCAATGAAGGCCATTTCAAGAAAGGACCTTTTTGTTAAATGTGTTTCACCAGCTAAGACCTTAGTGGCATCAAAATTCATATGGTGATCAAACTTATTGACATGTTCAGCTAGAGCACATCTTTCAATCAATTACTCACTTTGAAATTTTTGAACTTTTTCTGAAAAAAATTCAAAACAAACAAAGTGGACAGTCGAAAATTCAAATTAAAAAATAGTAAAAACGATAGACTGAGCATCTTGTATTAAGAATAAAAATATTTTATCACAGAACAGCATGAATACAAAAATTATATTAATGAAAAATAAATATTCTTTATTCTATATCTGATTCATCAGAAGTATCATTGTCGCACTCGAATTCTTCTGATTAATTAGATTCTTCCTCCTTCCATTTCGATGATGTCCTGAATTTTCAAAGGAGTTTGATCTTCGATGAAACCTGTTGGTTTTAAAAAATTATGTTAATGTCCTTCGAGGCGACTACGATGTTGGGTCCTTTATTATTACACAGTACACTTACATCGGATCTCTCTGTCACACATTTCCATGCGCATTGAAATTCAAATTTTTAAATTTCGCACACCCCTAATAGGACTGAATTTTCTGGTGACAACCCTATACCAACGTTTTCGCAAACAGCGCTTATGATGATATAATTTGTTTTTTATTATCTAATCAGTGGAAGTAACTGGCATCGATATACCTGGTTATACCTGACAAACCAGTAATTTGCCCAGGTAAATAATAGACAACCCAACGGCTGCACATTCTATACGTTTTATACTTCAAGTAAGGACAAAAATTCCCTTTTCATCTTGATGTTGCAAAATTTAATTATGAATCATTCTTCGAAAAATAAGTAGAAATAGTCTGTCCAGGATTTTTCTAGCGAACCCATTTTCAACATATTTTCTAATATACTAAATTCATTTTAAAATATATTTCATTCTATTATCAGCTCGGTGAAGGTCGATTTAGGTTCGGATCTAAGACTAATATGATAAAAACGTAACAGGAAAGCTGTAGAAATTTGAAACATGTGTATGTACAGTTTTTTCAATCCAGTCAGTCTATCGACCGAATTTTATATACGTATCACAGTTGCTAACCCTATACTCATATTATACTAGATGACAATCTACTATCTTTTTTCAATCATTGGTGAATACATATAACTCATGTTACAAAATTGATATTTGACCAACATGATATGGAATATTCAGAAAAAAGTGCAGCTCCAAAATTTCAAAACTTCCTTCACTGCGTATTTCGTGAAAATATACATCAGAGCCCCTTGTTGTGAATTCTGTGTGAACCTAGCGTGACTAGCTCTTTTCACGGTTTAATTTTTAATATGTCGACAAATTTATGACACTCATAAAATACATGGCAGAGAATTATATATAAATTCTGGGTGAAATTGCCACGCGAGAATATAAGTTTTCCATTCTGTTTTTATGTCATTTTGACTATACATATTTTGTTAGGAATCTTACTGAATTTTTCACGAAGCACCTTTTGATAGGTTGGATGAAAAATATGTATTTGACCTGTCTCGAACAAATATACAGCGTGGTTAGACGTTTATCGTTAACGCAACGCAAGATATTCCTGAAAATTTCACATCTTACGCTTGTTGCACACACACCGATTTTGGACGGCTAGTATAAAATCGGCTGATATTTCATTGGTGGCAGGTGCTTGCATACTCACCGGATTTTTATCGGTCAAACAATCATTTGCTTTGTTGTAATTAGCACGCACTACCAAAACGAAGTTAATGCGTAGTAACTACAATTTCACCGAGCATTCGAGACTGGAATGGTATGCAAGAGTGTATTTGGTCATGTATGCCACTACTTCCCGGTACTGCCGGCGATACAGTGGCAGTGGACGGGTGCTCACCGGTATTTTACCGGCGACGATCACCGGTAGGCATGTGTGCAAGGTCCCGTTCCCACATGTGGTTCACTATTGGAATTTGGACGACCGGTACAAAGTCGGCCGTCCAAAATCGGTGTGTGTGCAACTAGGGTGAAATTGCAGTTACTACGCATTAACTTCGTTTTGGTAGTGCGTGCTAATTACGACAACAAAGCAACTGATTGTTCGACCGATAAAAATCCGGTGAGTGGGCAAGCACCCGCTACCAATAAAATATCGACCGATTTTATACTGGCCATCTAAAATCGGTGTGTGTGCAACTAGCGTTACAATCCCTTACATGTTCTATCAATCTTAAATATTTTCATCATTGCCACTTCTATCAAAAAGTCCTAGTAACTTCATTTCTTTGAATTGAATACCCCGTATATTAACACATTTTTGAATTGCTCTTACATTATGATACTTTTTTTTGCAAAATGCCCTATACCAATATCTATCGGTTTTAGAGATAAAAAATAGTGTGTGCTAAATATGGTCCAAAATATAGCCCTTATTGAACTCAAGTTCATCAGTACTCTCAATTCATGAAAAGTTATTATTTTGACGATAGTTTGAAAAACTGGAAATATTTAATTAACATCTAGAAATTGACTCTATATTATACAGGGCATGCTAAAATTACTATTATTTCCATTATGCATAAAAGTGGTCAAAATTTCATTTTTTCGAATGAAACTCCCGTATATTACTCGAAGATTTTCAAGATAATAAGAAATGCTACAAGGTATCATATCATGTCCCTTCACCCAAATTATGGAGTCACTTCTTCCTGAAAACGTTATTTTTTTAAAAATTTGGTTTTGGGTATCAAGCTTATAATAGTTTGATTACTTTTATAAATAATATACAAACAGTTATCGACGGTATTTCAAAACATCTTCAAATTGAATGCCAATATCGAATATTCAAACAAAGTTCTTCTGAAATTATTTATTACACATGAGCAAAGTGATCAAATCATTGTCAGAACTTGTGGGGAATTCAACCAAATGTATCGTAAATTAACACCAATGAACGAGAAGAAAATTTCAAGGTTGAAAAATAATTTTCTTAACTATAACTCACAGTTTCCAGAGAATAACTATACCAAAAATCAATCAATCAATCAAACATTTATCGAATCAATATGTGTGATTGATGACTTGTTAACTTTATGGTAATTCATGATCACTTAAATGAAATGAATAGAAACACTTTTGTCTAAATACCATTGGTAGATTTCATTTATACGACCGGTTTCGGGTTTGACCCCATTATCAAGTAAAATATACTTGAATCAGTTTTCCTTCACAATCACACATCATAAAATACTGGCTGATTCAACAGGTCAAACAAACATAAAAAAGTCAATATAAAACATACATAAAAAAAGTTAATGAGCTACAAACAAATTAGGATTCAAGGAGACACTCATCCACAGAGTAGTATGTTTCTTGCAATAGAACAATCTTGAGTCGCCTTTTAGAGACATTGATATTCGAGAATTTAATGTCCTCACTAAGCTTATTATATAGTTCAACCCCAATGCATATGGGGTGATTCTTTGATATTGTCAATGAAGTTGATGTAGTTGAGAGTTATTTCTGGTGAAAGTTCATGGATTTGCTCATTTCTAGAAATAATTGAAATATGGTTTTTTATATGTTTTTCATAATCATTTTAAATCTTCAAATTACTGTTTAACTTAAATGACAAACGTAATTAATTATTTCTTTGGGAAACATTCTGTACAATAGACGAGAAATAATGACCCATGTGCAACCATTTGGTCCTTAATGGATTTTCTCCGTTTATTTGCAAATGACACCCTGAGTTTCTTATGCCATTATTATTAATATCATAATGTGAATAAACTTATATAACGAATGAATAATGTCCTGCAGTGTTCACTTGAAGATGCACCAGCTAGAATTCTGATAACCTTTTTCTAATAACAAAAACTTCATCAGCTTCAGCTGATACGCCTCACTGTTCAAGACCATAGAAAATTACTAACTGAATTAAACTGTGGTATAAAAGCTTGAGAACATCAAGAGAGACTGTTTGTTTCAACCGACGAAGTAAATATGTGTACTGAGCTTCAGGTTGACACTATCATCACGAAACTTCCAGGTGAATTCATTATCAATATCAACATCTAAGGGTTTAGTACAATTAACTTGATGTGAAGTTTCATTATTTAATCTAACCAAATAACTTTTATAAATTTCAGTTATCAAGTTGATCATCTGAGATTCATCAGAATTTAGCCGCAAGTTATTTATAGAACACTCAGAAGTTTGATCAATTACTTCATTAGCTTTGCGAGAACATCGGAACCTAGTTCCCGTAGTACTATGCAAAAATAACAGTAATGGAAGCTTTTGAACAAAATTTCGAAAGATCATTTATGAAAACCCAAAATAGGAGGGATCCCAAAACAGAGCCTTGAGGTACCCTATTGATCTACATTTTCTTTCAAAATTCATTTCATTTACACAGACCCGCTGACTACTATCAGTCAGGTAAGATCCAACTCAATTCAAAGCAGATCAACGTATACACGTATACCATTAAACTGCAAATTGTGTAACAGTGTGTCCGGGTCAACAAGGTCAAAGGCTTTGCTCAAATCAAAAAATAATCCTGTTTTTTTCCCAAGATTTTCAGCGCATGTTCATTGAGTTGATCAAGTGCACCAACTGTAGATTTATTTCTTCTATAAACATTCTGACTAGAAGAAAATAATCTGAATGATTCAAAGTAATCATACAATCTTTGATAGAAACAGTATTCAATAATCTTATAAAACTGACTAAGTTACGATATAGGACTGTAAGATGCACATTCAGATCGAAAGCCCTCATTTTTGTATATTGGCAAATCCTTTTACATTTTCAGTATATCAGGAAACTTTCCCTCGGGCATTTCTAGGTGAAAAGTAAGATTTTCTGGGCTATAACATGTGAGAGTACAGAAAATAACAGAATTAGGATGATTCAAAATAACAAAATTGTAAACAAAATATTACATTTTCACAATGAATGCTGGAAATGTTCATAACATTCTGAAGATTTCAAAATGATCTTTTGTACGCGACTTGTGGTTGCTTTTTCAATTTCTTGGGGATCCAGATCTTTACTACACCGCACTATTCGCCGTCGCAGTTCTTATTTGGTGGGCACTGGAAGTACCGTACACCCTTCCTGTTGAAACTGCATTCAATTCACTACACAGATTCATGCGATCTGCTTTCTGGATATAGAAAGAAGTTCATATCACTCACACTCTCTCTTTCAATCCAGAATAAATAATCGATTCAACTTAGTTGAACTCGAGAGTCAAGTTCAAAAAACTTGTTCTCAAAGACTACTCGAACATCTAACACTAACAAGCAAAACCCACTCAGCAACTCCAATGAACTTCTAATAGTTCATTTCAGGAAAGCAGTAAAATTTACTGTGGAATAACGACAATTATCTCTTTCAGTGGAAACTTGCAGAAGTCGTAGGAAATTACGTCCGACCTCTATCGATCGAAAGTTCAATGAGCATATAATAATAGATTCAATAAAGGATTGATGTGATGAGACGAGTTCAAATACATTTGATAGTGACTTTATGAGATGAGTAAAAATTAGTCAGATAGTAATGAACATGCTTTGGATAGCACATATTTATACAGTGTGACCCATTTTTAATGGAAACACCCCCCTAAAATTTGAACTTGTGAACCGATTTCAATAATTTTTTTTTGAAATGTCAAGTACTGAAAGATCTACCTTGGGACAAAATTTGAAATGTTTAATAAAGTTTCAGGGCATACTACGAAATTTTTTTCTTAGTCGAAAATCGGGATTTTTTATTAGCGATTTTTTTATTGAAAAAATCACTACGCCACTGGATTCAAAGTGCCTCTAAACAGGTGTGACCTGAATTTCATGAAAAAATATTCATTATTAACAAAGTTATGACAACTCAAAAATTCGAAAACTCACACAGTTAACAGTTACAAAAAACACCCTATATCAACAGATATAGCCATGAGAATATATTTTCATGATTTCGACAATAAAGTGCCGCCAGATGAAAAAAAAAAACAAATAGCGTAAATATTTTTAATGAAAATAACGGAATTACATTCAAGTTTACACGCAAATTAACTAAAACTAAGACCTTATATTTCAATTTACATCTTAGTTGCCATGGAAATGATATTACAGTTTGACACTTGTGAAAGATTCAATTGTGCTATTGTCTACAATATTTACCTTACAGTGAAATATTGAGCGAAAGAGAGAAAATTGAAATTGTACGCCATTCGGGAGATGACGTTAGAAGTGCTAGAGAGGTTTGTAGAGTATTTATTTAATGAGAGACATCCAGATCGTCCTCGTATTAGCTGCGGTACGGTAAATAAAATAAATAAAATATTCAATGAAACTGGTGCAGTATCAAAAATGATGTTAAAAAGTAATCATGTACAAAGACGAAACAGGAATGACAGGAATGATCAAATCATTTTAGATAATTCGGAAATACTCCTAATGCCAATATAAGGAATGCCACTTTAGATTTGAATATTCCACGAGAAACTATTCAGAGATGTCTCAAGGCAAAGAATATTAAAACTTTCTAGCCAAAATTTTTGCACACACTTCAAGAAGGCGACAAAGCAAGACGCCTGGTGGGCACAAGGGGAATATTTAAACAATAGAAATTTCCTAAATAATATTTCATATACCGACGAAGCCACTTTCACTACAAATGGAGTGTGTCATCACAGAATTGTCGCTATTGGGCAGCGGATAATCCTAACTGGGTAATAAACTGTAAAAGCCAGTATTCCCAAAAAATCAACGTCTGGTGTTGTACATTGAACGAACGAATTATTGGTCCTTTCTTTTTTGAGGAAAACATTAATGCGCAGAGGTTTCTAGAATTTTCAAACACAGAGTTTTGGGATGCTATTCACGAGCTGCCAATCAATGAACGATCAAATTCAATTGTCCAGGTAGATGAGTGTTCAGTTCATTATGCCAGAGCTGTGAGGCAATGGCCTAACGAACATTTTCCAAACCGATGGATAGACCGTGGTAGTCCGTTTATAGAGTGGCCACCTAGATCTCCGGACCTCACAGTTTTGGACTTTTTTCTCTGGGGACTTCTTACACAAAAGGTTCACAAAAACCGTTCAAGAGATAGAAATAAACTTTGTGCAAGAATTCGATAGATATGTGCAGATATTAGCCCTCAAGAACTAAAGAACGTAATCAGAAACATTTGTAAGCGCTACGACACATGTATCGAAATACGTGGTGGATTAGTAGAGGCTACTAGAATATGAGTTAGAATTAATTGTTGCACTGAATCGAAACATTTCAATAATTACTTATTAGTTACGTTTATTAAAATTTTTTGCTTCATTGTTAGTTGAATTGTGTGAATGTAATTCCGTTATTTTCATTAAAAATATTTACGCTATTTTGTTTTTTTTATCTGGTGGCACTTTATTGTTGAAATCATAGAAAAAGTCATATATTGTGACTTTTAGCTGTGTGAGTTTTCGAATTTTTGAGTTGTCATAACTTTGTTATCAATGAATATTTTTTCATAAAATTTTGGTCACATTGCCTATTCAAAGGCACTCTGAATCCAGTGGCGTAGTGGTTTTTTCAATAAAAAATTTGCTAATGAGAAATCCCGATTTTTGGCTAAGAAAAAATATCGTAGTATGTCCTGACACCTTAATAATCATTTCAAACTTCGTCCCAAGGTAGACTTTTTAGTATTTGACATTTAAAAAAAATTATTAAAATCGATTTACAACTTCAAATTTTAGGGGGTGTTTCCATTAACAATGGGTCACACTGTATATGTCACCGGATATAAAACAATAAAAAGTGATGCCTATACAGATTCTTTCATGATTGCTCCTCATGATTGTTGCGAAATTTACTGAACAGTTCGCAAAATCGCAACACGTGTTTCGATAGTCGATACCTGTGAACAGCAAATTATTGAGAATTCAATAATCCGCTAGACATTCATTTGGGAACGGTTTTGGCCAGAGAGCACTTTGAGTTCGTTAAAAGATTATTTTCTTCAAATTTAAATAAACATTGAAGTGGGCGCCACCCAACTTTGTTGAATCACAAGTAGTAACCATTTATGAAACTGGGAAACTAAATGGGAATAATTGATAGGAACGTATTTTTGTGAAGTTTGGTTGTTAAGTAATAACAGAAATAGTAAACAACTGAAATAAATAACTGTATATTAAAGTGATATGAAACAATAGAATTCTGTGATATAGAAATCGAAGATAATTTTGGGAAAGACTGAGAACTCAATTTGGCACGATCAAATCACATCATAATTGAAAAATGCTTACCCATAGTACTATGCATCAGCTCACAACATTATAGCATCATCATCATGATTTCCACAGAGATTTATATGTAACACTTCCCCTATTGTTTTTAAAAATTTAAAATAGGTTCAGAATGACATTCTAAGTTGAAATAAATTATAAGTTCTGGCTCATCGGTCCTCTTCACATAACAGTAAAATAGAGGTAGTACACTACCTAGCTGGAGAAAGATCTGTACTTCTAGCCTCTAGCCGAGTTGCTCTTGCAACTTTGCTGTTGCATATGCAACAGCAAAGTGAGTAGATTCACTATTTTCGACACGATTTACTTATCCGCCTGATGTCATCCTACAACCCTAAAATCAAATTTTAGTTGAAGCAAACCTAACACAAAAAGGTATTCAGAGTATTATCCAATTTCTGTGGCTTCTCGAAGACTTACCTCTAAAGAGGGCAGGCAACGGTTTATCTATCAATAACCGGGAGCCTCGTGGTTTGATGTAGCAAAAAACTGGAATTTCCAGGGCTAGTTCACAAAATAGCCAGAATATTATTCTACTCAATTTAGGAAGGGCAATTATCAACTTCAATAGAAAGAAGAATTCAAATCCAAAAACTGTGTCCCTTCACAACCACTTTGGCACATCTGTCTGCGCAGGAAAAAATATCGAACTGAAGCCTTATCCTTGAAAAGAATCCTGCTTGGTTTGACCAATCGAATACCATCAGTCATCGGACAAATGGAAGGTGAGATATTCAAAATTTCGCATTAACTGGAAGGTGGCAACTAACCATACACAAAAGTGTTCGAACGGTGTCCTGTATGAGCTGACTTCTCTCTTGGATTTATTTAAAAAATTATAGAAAATAAATGTAAGACAAATTAAACGCTACAAACTATTCAGTGAAAATTTTACAATGAAGTTTTACTTGAATACGTTTTGGATTTTCATGAATTATCGTCCAAATTTCATCATATATTGATAACATTTATTATTTTCAGGGGTTGACTTCTGGTCATATTTCATAAAGAAAAAATCATATGAACATATGTTATGGAAAAAGATTACATATGTTCATTTGTTCCAACTCCTCAGTTTCGAAAATACAAAATACTGGGGTGTGGTATTTTACTGCAGTTTCGACCTATATGGACATTCTCAAACTTATACAATATACACAATTATTGTATAAGTTTGAGAGTGTCCATATAGGACGAAACTGCAGTAACGTTAATTACAAATAAAAGTGGTGAAAAACATAGAGATTTGTTGAGTTTTGAAAGCAATATGTCATGATCAACTTTAGCGAAAGCTTTCGAGAAATTTGTATAAATCGTATCAAGTTGCTGTCCATTCTTAAAAATTTTGTAAACGTCATTGGTGAAAAGAAATAGATTTGTATTTATAGATTTCTTATTAACAAAACCATGTTACCACTCATCAATAGTATTTTGAGCATGAAAATAAATTTTGTTGTATAGGATTTGCTCAAACAATTTTGCCGGTGCGCATATTATGGAAATTCCCCTATAATTAGTGATATCATTTCTGTCCCCGGATTTGTAAATGGGTACACATATGGCTGACTCAATTGGGCTCGTCAATTCAGTTCAACCGAAATATATTTTTTGTGATATGACCTTCCGTGAATTTCATATTATAATCTGATATTTGGGCTGTATAGATGGATGAAAAATTTTGTGCATAACCATGGGCAACTTGACTTGTCTGTAGGTGAACACCATTCATATAAAAGTTATCTTTTTTTTGTACTACTATTAGATCTCTTTTCGTTGACAAATGTACAAAATGCATTTAAATCTGACTTAATATTAATTTCCGTTTCAGTTAAATATTTCTTATAACTCTCCCTTATACTAGTTTAAACTTTCTTCTCATTTCTAAGTACATTTTGTTATAATTTTCAGATATTTTTTTAACTTCTTTATGTTTCTTTTTCTTTCAGCATAATTTTTATGTCACTTGTGAACCAATTTGGATAGTGTTTCTTATTTGGCCTTGTATTAGACGACTTCGGTACGCATTCATTGAATATTTCATTGATTATAATATGAAAATTTTCAAATTTACGTTTGATTGATACTTCCTCCCACACAGTATCTCGTACACGCTCGGACAACAAATTGAAATTAGCTTTCTTGAAATCAAACTGGTTGCCTACAAATTTATTTTCGTTGTTGTGAATTTTGTTTTGTTTAGTGTAATTGATATTTCTAAAGAAGAGTGATACTTATCCTCCCTTACTATCGGCTTGGCACACATTATCAGATCCAAAGTCTTACCTTGTGCATTTTGAATGTTGTTGTGTAGCGAGTAAAAATTTATATTTAAAAAATCGTGCAATACTGTTGAATTTCCATTTATGTTAAATAATATAAAATCAACTCACTCCTTTCACTTCTGTCATATTGGAGTTTCCATATATATAGGCGGATTTAGTCTCCACCAATTCTTGCAAGATTTCAAATATTTTCCCATATACAGAGCTAGAACATTCAGGTGGTGCATATAAAACAATTATAATACATTTTACTGAGTTCTTCACTTTCAAATTAACATCTAATAACTCATAAATTCCATTTGTTCCATAAACATTCGAAATATTGACTTTAGATGTTTTCATAGCTATCAAGACATCACCGCCTCTCATTTTTCCTATGTACTCTAAGTTTCTGTCTGTCCTCAATACATCATACCTACTCATCGAGGTCCATTGATTCACCATCATAGATGTCGTCTCTCAACCAAGTTTCTACAGCCAATATAACATCAAAACTCCGCTCGAGAGTGTTGCCATAAAATTCAGTTGTTTTACTTCTCAGTCCCCTACAATTGTCGAAGTCATCAAGCCGTAGATGGCACTGGGTCCTAAGATTCTTAGTCCAGCTGCTTCCTTGGCTGAAGAATCAGCAATGCCATTACCTTTACTCCTGTCGTGCCCTTCAACCCACTTCTGGATAATGTTATCATCTATCGAAGTAAAATAGTTGTAACTTAGAAGTAACTTTCAGTTTACACTTGAGAAAGCTATTGCACAGCGAAACACGTGTCGCGGTTTTTGTTAAATCCTTTATAGTAAAAATCATAAAATGAACTGTAATTAATAATTTCAAAATAATATATGCTGGTAATCGTGTTCGAACCAATAACCACTGGGATGTGAAATCAGAACCTTGGCCATGAAATGGCCTTAACCTTATCGATCACAAGTGTTCACACTCAGCTGACTGTTCTGGAATATCATTCATGTACTGACAACTTTTGAAAACGTTGAGGAGAGCCAGCATGGAGGAATCGGAAACCATGAGATATATGAAGTCCCTCAATTCAGTAAAAGGTAACCCTTCTCAAGAAATATTCAGATGGCCTTCAAAAATTTAATCCCGACGTTGGTCAAAACGATATTCATTGCCACTTTTCTAGCTGTTAAAGATACTGTTTCGATCAGATATTCATTTTTTATATGGACCAGAGAAAAGAATGATCCGGAATGAGTTGGCTTTTTGGAGACACCTTGACTGATGTAGCAGCATAATTGTTCAATTGACATATTTCAGAGTTTTTTTCCGAATGAACTGCAAAATGGTCAATTTTTATTATTTTTCAGAGAGAAACGTTTTGTTCATACGGAATGAAATGCCTATGCTTCATTATTTCTCCCGTCCTTTCTTAGTTACATGGTATTGGAGGGTTGAGGAAAACCTATTATTCTTGTTTTATTTTAATTAGGAGGAAATTCTGGATTTTCTTGAGGAAAATTACAAAAAATAACACTGTTACGTCTACAAAAATAATAAATTATACCAAGGAGACGAGTGTAGAAAATTCCTTTCCCGGAAACTTACAACCTAAAGCCGTATTCAATTAGCGAGACTTCCGCCACTAGCCAACTTCAACTGAATAAAATCTCCCTTCCGTAACTTCCCCTAATGACGTAAACACGAAAGGAGGAAGAGAAATATCCCCATAAAGCCGCTAAAAGGCGTAATGACTGTAAATCCCACTGAGAAAAAGAAAAAATGTGGCCTTTGCCAGGATCAAGATTTGTGTGATGCTGCAAAATGGCAGAGGTAAAAGCTTGTCCTGGACGAGATCCGCTTTATTTTCTGAACATACGTAAGGTTCCCTAGTTTTTCTGATACCAACCATCATTGTTCTTCACGTAGTCCACGTAGTCCATTCTTCATGAATTCCAGATATACTGTAGATGATTTTTCATCTGGAAAGAAGCTTCCAGAGAAATATATCGAAAAGATAATTCAATTTCGTTCAAGGAACAATTTGTGGACCCATTTATAGTGACATAAGTAGAAACATTATTCTTTAAAATTATTTGTATATTTCGTGGAAATTGAAGTTTTTTGAATGAGAAAACAAATAATATTCAAAATATATCTGGCGTAATCGTATCAAGAATGAATAGCTTATTATATTAATTGGATCATCAAAATGTTTCAGATATATAAGTACAGTGTGACCCATTTTTAATGGAAACACCCCCCTAAAATTGGAAGTTGTAAATCGATTTTAATAATTTTTTTTTCAAATGTCAAGTACTAAAAGATCTACCTTGGGACAAAATTTGAAATGTTTATTAAAATTTCAGGGCATACTACGATATTTTCTCTTAGTCGAAAATCGAGAGTTTTTATTAGCAATTTTTTTATTGAAAAAATTACTATGCCACTGGATTCAGAGTGACCAAAATTTCATGAAAAAATATTCATTATTAACAAAGTTATGACAACTCAAAAATTCGAAAACTCATACAGCTAACAGTCACAATATATATTTTTTTATGATTTCAACAATGAAGTGCCGCCAGATGAAAACAAAAACAAATAGCGTAAATATTTTAAATGAAAATAACGGAATGACATTCACACAATTCAAGTAACAATGAAGCAAAAAATTTTAATAAACGTAACCAATAACTAATTATTGAAATGTTTTGATTCAGTGCAACAATTAATTCTAACTCATATTCTAGTAGCCACTATTAATCCACCACGTATTTCGATACATGTGTCGTAGCGCTTACGAATGTTTCTGATTACGTTTCTTAGTTCTTGAGGGCTAATATCTGCACATACCTGTCGAATTCTTGCACAAAGTTCATTTTTATCTCTCGAGCGGTTTTTGTAAACCTTTTGTGTGAGAAGTCCCCAGAGAACAAAGTCCAAAACTGTGAGGTCTGGAGATCTGGGTGGCCACTCTATAAACGGACTACCACGGCCTATCCATCGGTTTGGAAAATGTTTGTTAAGCCATTGCCTCACAGATCTGGCATAATGAACTGAACACCCGTCTAACTGGACAATTAAATTTGATCGTTCATTGATTGGCAGCTCGTGAATAGCATTCCAAAACTCTGTGTTTAAAATTTCTAGAAACCTCTGCGCCTTAAAGTTTTTCTCAAAAAAGAAAGGACCAATAATTCGTTCGTTTAATATCCCACACACGTTGATTTTTTGGGAATACTGACTTTTACAGTTCATTACCCATTTAGGATTATCCGCTGCCCAATAGCGACAATTCTGTGATGACACTACTCCATTTGTAGTGAAAGTGGCTTCGTCGGTATATACAATATTTTTTAGGAAATTTGTATTGTTTACATATTCCCCTTGGGCCGATAAACAATATTCCAGGCGTCTTGCTTCGTCGCCTTCTTGAAGTGTGTGAGACACACACCTTGAGAATAATTTCTCGTGGAATATTCAAATCTAAAGTGGCATTCCTTATAGTGGCATTAGGATTATTTCCGAAATAATCTAAAATAATTTGATCATTCCTGTCATTCCTGTTTCGTCTTTGTACCGGATTACTTTTTAATATCATTTTTGATACTGCAACAGTTTCATTGAATATTTTATTTATTTCATTTACCGTACCGCAGCTAATACAAGGACGATCTGGATGTCTCTCATTAAATAAATATTCTACAAACCTCTCTAGCACTTCTAACGTCATCTCCCGAATGGCGTACAATTTCAATTTTCTCTCTTTCGCTCAATATTCCACTGTAAGGTGAATATTGTAGACAATAGCACAATTGAATCTTTCACAAGTGTCAAACTGTAATATCATTTTCTTGGCAACTAAGATTTAAATTGAAATGTTAGGTCTTAGTTTCAGTTAATTTGCGTGAAAACTTGAATGTAATTCCGTTATTTTCATTAAAAATATTTACACTATTTGTTTTTTTTTTCATCTGGTGGCACTTTATTGTTGAAATCATAAAAAAATATTCTCATGGCTATATCTGTTGATATAGGGTGTTTTGTGTAACTGTTAGCTGTGTGAGTTTTCGAATTTTTGAGTTGTCATAACTTTTTTAATAATGAATATTTTTTCATGAAATTTTGGTCACACCTGTTTAGAGGCACTCTGAATCCAGTGGCGTAGTGACTTTTTCAATAAAAAAAATCGCTAATGAATAATCCCGATTTTCGACTAAGAAAAAATATCGTAGTATGCCCTGAAACTTCAATAAACATTTGAAATTTTGTCCCAAGGTAGACCTTTTAGTACTTGACATTTAAAAAAAAATTTTCAAAATCGGTTCACAACTTAAAATTTTAGGAGGGTGTTTCCATTAAAAATGGGTCACACTCTATATAATGCACCGGTTTTGTTTGTTGTATTTGAAATTGAAGTGAATACTTTCTGAAAAACTCTTTGACAAGCTGTTTTCAGGACTTTTCAAGATGAGTTGACGAATTTTGTTGGTCCATGAAAATGTTGATGAACTCACAAAATCGGGAGAACTTTTGATGGAAACCCTACTATTCCTAACATATTTTCCCTATTTGCAATTATGGTATAATTGCTGAATGAGTTGAGCTCACAAAACAAATTATAACACCGAAGCAATATAAAACAGAAAACAAATTCAATCAAGACTGCTTTGGTGTTTCAACAGTTCGTCCACTTAAATTGATGGATGTAGCCGTTACTACATGCTAGGAGATCATCATGAAAAATGAGAAATGAAACTTTCTATGTTCTTTTACCACTTTTTTCGTTACTATTATAGTTACTACATGTTCAAAAAATTACAATGAATTGTTATTGTTTGAAAATATCCTTGAAGGACACAACTGCAGTAGCAACATTTGTTACAAATGAAAGTGTTGAAAAAACATAGAAAATTTCATTTCTCATTTTTCAGTTCATCCACTTCTTGCAACAACTACTTTGGCTTCCAAATTTTTCCCTTGCATTTGCTGTCTTCCTACTCCAATACTCTTCTGTTTTCACACCTCAACTTCTTCATTTTATTTTGCGTTCTTTGAGGTAATCAGTTGGTTGTGATATTTTCCTGAAAAAGTTCCAAAGGATACAGTCTTCGTATATACCAAGTAAGAATCCCATTTTAAATACTCACTAGGGTAACCCTTGCGATTCCATCGCTATCAGAAAAAACGTTTATAATATTTCTAAAGACCAGTTCGAACGCCTCAGGTTGTCTGAAGGAATATATACGGCATCTCCAGCATTTAAATATTTGTTTTTCTGACCAGAATGTATAAAATACTGCTAAGTATTTCTTTCTGAATCGAGAATAAAGACTGTTTCTTGTCCTCTGCAGTTATTGATGATTGGAAATCAATTTTATCTAAATGAGGTTTTCTGTTACCCCTCAGAAACGGTATTTAAACAATGAGAAAATCATTGAAGTCAAGTTATTTTCATTTCCTGAAATGTAGGTTGAAGGTAAGCTGTTGAAGATAGCCTCATATTCACAGAAAATTGTTATCATTTCTTCATAAAATATTGTAGTTTTTTAGATCCTTTCTCAGAAATCTTTTTTTCGTGAAACAGCTATGAGAGGATTGAATATCAATTTCATCTCATTCCAGTGTCAGCTTTCATAGAGTGAAGGTCGTCTTAAGTGAAGAGTGCAAGTGAAGTGAAGTGAAGTGAGTACCTGAACCTGAAGGATTACCTCGTAGTGTCTACCTGCGTGAGAAGTCACTGATCATTATAATCAAACTCTTCCGATAGAGACATCAGAGCCTAATCCAAAAGGCGAAGGTGCAGTTGAGTTTCCAGAGATAGCACCTGGAGGTGCTGCTAATATAGGACCATCCAACAACTTAGGAAACTTCACATACTTTTTTCTAAACAATGGCGAGACAAACTCGCCAAACTAAACGTAACCAAATTCCTTTTGTTCAGCTGCCAAATCTAACAAACCTCTTCAACAACAGAGAAATCCCCGATGACTTATTCAATCTCCTAAACTCCAAAAGAACTCCCAAAGAACCAGATCTATCATTTGTAATCGAGGATGTTCACCTTGATTTCTCCATCGAAGAAATCAGCGGCTTTCTAGAAGCCGCTAAACTTCAAGTATTAAAACTTTGGAGGATAACCCCAAAAAAACGTGCAAACCGACTACCCTTATTCGCGTCATTACAGCGAATAAAGAACAATATACAAGATGTTTGACTCACGGTATTAATATTTATGGCCGAACCCAGGAGTGCGAGGCCTCAAAACTTAACCCCCATCCCAAAATACTGTAACATATGCAGTGAAACGGGACATTCAGCAGCGGAATGTCCCACACACAAAACTAAGTGTCCTCACTGCGGGGAGGCACATCGTTCTACTAAATGCACTAAAGCATCCAGCCCAAAATGTCCTAACTGTGAAGGCGACCATCCCGCCTTCTCACTAGAGTGTCCCAAAAGGGTTAAAACCCCAGAAAACCCCGAAGAGGTCGCTCCCATAAAAGTCGAAACTCCCAAAACTATTACTCCTGTCACACAGCAAATCAAAGCTGTTATCGAAATCCAAACTACTCTCCTCCTCAATCTCATGCCTGCCATGAGAACTGAAATTCTAGCTCTCACTAATGAGCTATGCAAGACAATCCTAGAATACTCCCTCTTCGCCACGGCTGGTGGCAACAAAGTAGACTTTACGTTCCCTGATTTGGTAGCTGAACTTGATGGCTGATTCTCCAATAGTACGGGATAATGGGCGTTTAATACTCGGTACTGTAAACTCCCAGGTTCTCAGCAGAAAAAAACACCATACTAAAACTCTCCTTCACATTCGAAAAATCCAAATCCTATGTATCACCGACACACTCACCAGAAACCCTCCCAATTTCTCTGGTTTCAACATCACCCACCGACCAAGAGATCTACATTCGCGAGGCATCGCTATATCAACTGAACGTGGACTAGCCTACAAAAAACACAACCTTCCACTTATCCTATCTGAACTCGACTGCCTGGCGATCGACCTACTCTCCAACTCCGGCAACATAATCATCATAGCCTACAACAATCATCCAACTCAATCCGTTTCCAGAGAATTAATCGAATATACATCCTCTCTCCCAAAATCATTTCTAATAGGAGATTTCAACTCTAGACATACGCAATTCAGAGATTCTACCTCCAATGCCAACGGCCGTCTTCTAGTCAACCTAATACTCGAACACAATATCTACAGAATTCCCTGTCCTGACCAGACGTTTCTGAGCCACCGTGGGGCATCCATCATCGACCACATCTTGTGCTCTGATAGAGTCTGATAGAGGTGGTCGATAATCTTGACTATATCGGTGACACTATTACATCGGATCACCTCCCCGTCATCGTCAAAACCTTCCTAAACTTTCCTATTCCCTCAATTCCTGAAACCATTACCTACTTACAAAAATCATAAGTTCACAGATGTCAAACGTTTCCATCTCCTCATCAACCAAAAACTTCCTTCTCTTGACAATCCTCCACTTAACCATCCCCGACAAATTGACTCTCAAATTGACTCAATTGAAAAAAATATTTCTGAATCAGACGACTTATTCACTCCGACCACTACCAGATGAATCGATCAATCCCCATTTCCACCTTATCTCATAACTCCCATCAAGAGCAAGCGTAAACTCTACAGAACTTTCGTCCGAACTAGAAACCCAATCCTGAAAACTGAGTGGAACCGTCTTAACGCTCGCATACGTCTCCTCATCAACCAATTCACCCAGAAAAGGTGGATGGAGGAGTCTAAAAAACTCGACTACCGAGATGGAACGGCCTTCTGGAACGAATTCAAAGTCCTCACTGGACAAAAAAGGAAAACCGACAGTCACCTATCGATTGACGGTAACATCATCTCCAACCCTTCCGACAAAGCAGAAGCCTTCCGCGAAAATTTCGAAAACACCTTTCGTCTCCCTCAAGACCATTACTTCGATAACCTTTTCCTAAACCACATTCACCAGCAATTGCCCACGCAGCTGGGTGTGCACCCAGATCAGATCCCCCTCGACGCCAACTGCCCCCTAAGATCCCCATTGATTAAGGAAGACCTCCTCAATATTATCCACAGCGGTAGAAATATCTCTCCTGGCCCAAACTCGGTTAACCGCCGAGTACTGAAAAACCTTCCCGATTCTGTAATTCCTTTCCTGAAACACATCCTCGATGCTTGTCTTGTACACGCCTACTTCCCAATCGCCTGGAAACAGGCTAACACAATCTTAATTCACAAACCCCATAAGGATCCCACTAATCCCGACTCATACAGACCTATCATCCTGCTTAGTTGCCTGGGCAAACTGCTGGAACGACTAATGACTAACTGTCTGAACAACTTTCTCATACATCACAGCATTATAGCTCCCCAACAGCATGGTTTCAGGACCAAACACTCCACTCAGAACGCACTAGTCGAACTACATACTCACATATCCCAAAACACCAACGCATCTTTTCACACCATTGCAATCTCTCTAGATATTCAAAAAGCCTTCGACAAGGTCTGGCACGCGGGCCTGATCTGGAAGCTTATCCAAATTCGACTACCTCATCATTTCATCCGACTAGTAGCCTCTTACTTATCTAACCGACAAATCCGCGTTAAAGTCGGTGGAGTATTATCCTCCCCTTTCACTACAAAAGCCGGAGTCCCCCAAGGCTCAGTCCTCGCTCCCTCCTTATTCCTCATCTACGCTCGTGACGTTCCTACTACCCATAAAATCCTACAATACACCGACGACACTATACCGTACTCTTCCGCCCCCAACATCCGCCGCTTGCAAATTCAAGCTCAAAACATGATCGACCATTTCGAGAAATGGTGCAGCATATGGCGTATCAAAATAAACCCCACTAAAACCCAAACTATCCTATTCCGACATCCTAACACCTCTACCCGTCCTAAATCAAACCCTGATAACTTGAATCTCAGACTTTTAGGGGAAAGCCTCATACCCAAGGATTCTGTGTCCTACTTGGGGGTCACCTTCACGAGGACCCTCAACTGGGAGACCGACCTGAGAGAGACCCTGGACAGAGTCCGGAAGAGAGCCAACCTGCTGAAGGCTCTGAGAGGCAAGCTCGGGAGATGCGACAGTGAAACTCTCCTTCATACGTATAAATCTTCCATAAGACCAGTCCTAGACTACAAAGCGATGATATACTGTACGCTTCCCCCGAGACTATCCCACCGAATCCTCACAACCGAGAGAAGAATCCTTCGGAATATACATAACCTCCTCTATCGATACCCATTCCTAAACCTATACAACTTCACCAATACTACACCTATCAACCAACGATTTCAGGAACTTCAAGGACGATATGCAACCAGAACGATGAGCAGCAACAACACCGATGCCATCAACACGCTCACAACGCCTTGGATTCCCCGTGGACGATCCAGAAGGATACCGAGGAAAAGCTACCGTTTCCCCAGTCGGACTCCTGGGAGCAATGGAAGACCCGCCGGAGCCGATCCAGGATATCCTAGAGGAATTCTCACCGAGAATCAGATAGCGGACAGCAGATAGCAGCATCCTGGAAAAACCCGAAATACGAAGACTTTCACCCCCCGCAGCCTCGGCCAAAAAACCGTACCAAAAAGTACCAACACCACGACCTATGCAATGGACCCGGACCGCCATACGGATCAACGGAACAAGCCATATGAACAAGCGGAACACAAAAACAACACAACACAAACTCCAACATACAACAAAACACACACACCCACATACAACACACTTCCCCTGAAGAGGCATTACCCTACAGCAGGGCCCCACACAAACATACCAAACAAATGAAGTGTAATTAACCAAAAATTTTGAATAAACAATTATCATTCATTCATTCAATTTCATCTGATTCAGTGACGACTATTCGAAAGTTTCATCCCAGTTCTTATTTTTCGATAAATTATTTCCAACCTTGTTTGTACCAGAAACTTCAAAAGAAGTTAGTGTATTGATTCTTTTTTTGGTAGTGATTGAGATGATATATTATCTGTCTTTTATTGAACTTCTTGCACATTCTACAGTGGAGTCTGAAGCCAGTATTTCTCCCTTACAATATACAGTAATGTTTTGACTTCAGTAGCCAGGCCAGGTTCGATCAGTAGCCAGGCGATTCAACGTGGGTGCTTTGTTCAATCTTTCGAATTGACTGCCGTGTTGGTCGGTGGTTCAAGCCCTAGTCTGAACGATCGATTTTCACTTGCTATCGTCCAACCCGAATTAGGAATCACACGTTACAAAGTAAGACCTCGGTAATCCTCATCTCGCACAAGTTTCGACTTCTGAAGGGCTGCTGTCGCAGCCCTACGAACGACAACCGTTAACGGAAAAACATATTTTAAACAGTTTCCAAGATCGAAGAGTAGATGAAAACCGAAACGCTGAGATAACTCAAGCAAACAATTAGATCCTTCGTTGATCACTACTTTGATTTCTCAAAAGAAATATTTGATGCAACTCACTGAATTATGTCTGAATTTTTTTTTATCTCACTTAGACCTGCCTCCACTTCGCCTGATTGTCTGGCGATGTTTCTGAATACTCACTCAACATTTTGCATCTCTTTACTTGCTAAAATTAACAATTTCTTGTACTCGTGAAAGAAATAAGTATTTCCACATACACATTTCAACTTTAGAAAAAAAGATATGAGCAGCTTTGTTGTGTAAATGTTATAACAAATCGAAATGCATGGATGAGAAGAATAAACATTTATTTGTGAAATTATAAAATAACAATTAATTGGCGATCTAGGGCGACTTAATTGATTCCAGTGGCGCATTTCCTTTTTCAGCTGCAGGAAAACCCGAAAAAGCCTGTAGCACCAAATCATCTGAAAATCTTGATCTGCCAATGTCCTCTCTCTCATAAAGCAAAATGTAGAATATCTCCACAGTCTCCAATAAATTCAATACTTCGCCAGAACACTTCGTGACACGACTATTGTCAAACTTAAACCAGTCCGACCAGATTCAACGCCAGAACTACAGTTAACAATAACTGCATGGATATTATAATAGTGGTCTGCTAGATCGAAGTGTTCATCTATTACGAACCTTCGAAAGAGTTTGGTGCTTTCGTCAGAGGTTGAAACTTGTTTGAAGATTATCAGTGTTATTATTAGATTGACTGGTGCCTCAGCTATACTTTTTTCCTTATAACAGTCACCTGATAAAAAATCCATTTTCAGATGAAGAATAAGCTTTGAACGGACTGATTATTAGTCATATAAGGAAACGCTAGATGAAGTTCCAGAAATTCAAATAGGTTTTTGCTACCTCTTGAACATTTACTACAAAGTAAACAAGTGAGGATTTTTCCAGCAAAAGATTCACAAACACAAGACGAGATAGACTTTACGGAATCATTCAATCCAGAGTGGTGCGGGGTACTGATTCTGCTATTGTTTTGCTCACGAAGAGTATTCAACAAAAACCCCAAGAATTCGGAACAATCTTCTTGTTGTCCTAACGAGTATCTACTGGACTTCAAAGACTCCAGGTAATTGGTTGGAGTGAAATATGATAATTTCTCACGATACTGCAGCTGCATGAACAGGTGTTTGAGTTTGGTGAATAAGTAGGAAATATTCTCGTTCTCGTTTATTATTAAAACCTCGTTCTTGAAATTTTTCGCCATGAACAACACTTGTAAAATGTAGCAAGTAGTGTTTCCTATTTTATCTTATCCAATTTTTTCCTCACATTTTTCAGGACAACTCTCTACTTATTCGTAAGGAAGAACATGTTTTACATAATCTGCAAAAGAACTATTTCTCAAGTTGCGATCGATCCTTCCAAGTGGGGAAGGGTTTCGTAGAGATGATAAAATATTTGAAACAATATCATCTGATGAAACATTTTGAAAACGCCTCTGTTATTTTTTTCAATTTTTTTTGTTTTCGGCAACCAGAAGGCCATTGAAAATGCTACTAGTTTGCCCATTCAACCGTATTCGTAACATCAATAAACGGAGTTGGTAATGGTGCCGACTTAATTCAGAACAACCTGTAAATTGAATTCAATTAGCAGTTCATTTAACCAGGTGTATGTTTGATATGAATATGGTGCAATTCGAACCAGGTATTTTTCACCTATTGTTGACAAGATTCCTTCATATGGAACAGATATCTATTACGAAAATACGTCGGTCTTCCTGAATTATTATCATCATAACATTAAAAAAAACATTTGATTGAAATGACGGGGGGGTTCATCAGTGTTGCCACAAGCTATTTTTTTATTGAGGTAGATTTCTGGATGGGAGCGGGGTAGAACCGGGGTGGATTCCTATTTACATTATGACACCAATCACAGTGACGCATTGACGTATACCTATGATTGCCGTTCTTTATATGTCAAATGTCATGTCATACATATTTGAGATCGATGTGTTTTTGAACCATCCTTCGAAAATATTAGTTTCCATGTTCTAATGATAGTCAACATTGCAATCCTCAAGTTTTTTCCACATAATTTCAAAGAATTCGACACCCATCCTCTACTTCCTCCGTAATGCACAATGATTAGTCGCGATCCTTTGTTTGCAGGCTTGTTTGGCGTACACATTCTCGAACCATCAGTTCACCCTTTCGTGTCGTGAGTGTCCTACCAAGTTTCGTCCAAATAGGAAATATGCCATTGTTCTTGTCTATATTCAGTTATTCGTTCTAAGTATTTGTTACGCAATTCCACTATTCTTCTGCTTTCCATAACTGCTTGACATTTGTTGATTATTTCAAATCTAAATCATAGTTTCTTTATCAAATTCTGAAGAGTTTTGTCACAGCAGCTCACGTTATGGCCGGAAGTATTCAATTTATTCCTCATGATTTCAGTTGTAGGAATCTGATTGATTTTGTAACAGTCGTATATTGCTTTTTGAATGATTTTATTAGATGAAGATCTGAGGGTTTTGGTTATACTGAATCAGATCGCGTCTTGCGTTCATAAGGTTTGTTTTTGACGATTTTACGTACAGTTGAGAATTTCGGTCAAATCTGATGTTGCTTGTACGAAAACTTAACAGAGCCGTTTTTGAATATAAAAATTGAGATTTTCAAAAAAACTCGGACATGTCGATTTCTAATTGAAGGGGAACATCTTTCAGACCAATCAGATTTTTTTTAGTACGCACCCCCTTGGAGGGGTGCGTCCGATGACCCTTATTTAGATAGGGAAAGTAGGTCGAGTGGCACCTTGTTTTAAAGGTCTTTCGAATACCTTTACATCTCTTTCAAAAGAAAATTTTTGTAACGATTAGTTCTCGAGATAATTTGAAGATTTAGAGGTATTTTTATTGAGTTCAACTCTTTTTGAGATATATCAAATTGTTTTAAGGTACAATTTACGTTCAGAACTTTCATGAAATAAATAAATTTTTGCTTCTTATGACAACCTGCTGATAAGTGTCCATTTGATCTCGTAAAAAAGTAATAATTATTTGTTTATTACGAGGAGATTTTTTCGGGGGATGGGGTTGGTTACCACCCTTACATTTTAGGTAAATTAAGTGGCATCTCCTTATGAAGGTTGCCTTTTGATGTGGATATTTTATGCTTTGAATAAAAAAGTGAATCATACTAAAAATTTACCTACACAACGAATACAACCTGCCGATTTTCTTGAATGCTGATGACACAGAGAAGTTTAAAAAACTGTTTTAGGGTTAATAAATCCCAATAATTGTTTTTGAAGCACACACAAAAAAAGTAACACCTAATAAGGCTAACTCGCATAGGAAATTGAGAATAAATGTTCAAAATGTGCGCCATTTTGCTCCATGCAACAATAAAGATTTTGTTCGAATTTTGCTCTTACATTATTCAAAATCTCAGGAGTTATAGCTCGGCATTCATCAATAATTCTACGACATAGTTTTCAACTAAATTGGCTGGCGATGTAGCATAAATTTTAGATTTCAAATATCATTACACCACCTCCACCAGTGGTGTTAAATCTGGTGATCGTGCTGGCCATTCAATTGGACCTCTTCTGCCAATCCATTATCCTTCAAAATGATTATTCAAAAAATTTAGAACCTTCTGGGCATAATGGGGTGATGCACCGTCTTGTTGAAAATGGAGAAATTCATCTTGACATTTCGGATCCTGTTCAATTATTTCAACTATACGAGGTTGTATTGCCTCTTCAAGAAGTTGTAAATAAGAATCACCGGTTAAATTTCCATCAATGAAAAATGGACCTATAATATGATTGCCTAATATTCCGGCCCAGACATTTTCGGGATGTTAGGTATGTATTTCTGCGTATTGTTTTGGGTTTCCATCCGACCAATAACGGCAATTGTGACGGCTCACGCAACCATTTAAATAAAATGAGCTTTTGTCCGAGAAACAGATGTTATAAAGCAGCTCGGGATTTTGCATTAATCTCTCTCATGCCCTCACAAAACTCCTGTCTTCGGTCAAAATCATCCTCATTGAGTTCATGAACAAGTTTAATTTTGTGAGGATAGAATTTCTGGTTTTTAAGGATTCTCCATGCGCTCATATGGCTTATTCCGGCCATTGCTGATAAACCTCTGGTACTTAACCTGGGATTGGCGATGACTTGACCATTCACTCCAATCGCATTATCGTCATTCACTACCCTTCTCTGAACATTTCTTTTCTTATTTAAAACCGAATCTGTCTCCCTGAATTTTGTGACCAAATCCAGAACGTGATTTCTGCCTAGGTGTTTACCAGGGTTTCGCTCGTTAAATAAAATTGATATTCTATTAGCATTTTGGTCTTTGCCAAAAAATAAAGCAATAACTGAAACCCTTTCAGCAGTAGTGTAAAGCATTTTTAAACAAATAACAATACACGACCCGTTCAAACAAAACAATCGAACGATGTACTAATGAAAACTGGAAGGAGAGGAGTGGGTATTGATTTAAAAAAAGGATTTTATTTAACAAAAACTGATAAAGAGAACTGCTCGAATTTTTTTTATTTAGGCATACAAGTTACCGAATGGTCTGTCTAATGTATTATTAATATAGCAATTTTAACTTCAAATTATCTCGAAAACTAATCCATACAAACATTTTTTTCAACAGAGTTGTGAAGGTATTTGAAAAACCTTCAAAACAAGAGGCCACTCGACCTACTTTCCCTATCTAAATGAGGGTCGTCGGACGCACCCCTCCGAGGAAGTGCGTACTACAAAAAATCTGATTAGTCAGAAAGGTATCCCCTTTAATTAGAAATCGACGTGTCCGAGCTTCTTTTAAAAATCTTACTTTTTATATTCAAAAACGACTCTGTTAAGTTTTCGTTGTTACACACTGTATACATTGAAACATACTCTCTGTGTTTCAATATTCGAATGCATCCGAATCTTTCGAATGCATTTTTCACCATCGCTATTGGAATTACTACACTGGAGAAAGTCTGCGTTGTTGTCACACTCGTTATTACTATTAGTACTTCCCAATGACGCCACATTTTGAACAGATAACAAGAAATTTTAAGTAAATATAACTGCACCAATATCGAATTCTATTTCATTTCATGATTTCTATTCGTCACCGTAACATGACTTCAAATTTAATTTAATGACTCTTCAGCCAATCACAAAACTCGGTTAGTAAAAATTATCCGATACGAAACGCCAAGTCTACAGTCCACGTGGACTAGTTTGCTGCCGGTTCATTTCTATGTGTTGGTTTTTTTGGTCTTCGAAAGTGCCGACAACTTTAATAGTGCACAATATCGGTTACTTCGACTATAAATATAACTACATTCACATCACAAAATATAAACATTTCCACATTTACGTTTTCAACTTAAACTAAAAATGTCGAATGTCATATCACAAACATCAAAAAAACATTTCACACGCACAGAGCATGATCACGGCACTCGACATCATTGGAAGAGCAGAAGAGCATTGAACTCAGTACTTAGTCACAGAATATCGGAACTATCGGTGTAAGAGTCTTACCGTAAGACACAACCCAAGTAACCGCCGCCAGAGGCGCTAGACACTCAGTCTATGCCCACATTGTCGAAGATACTCGACTCGTGTAACGCAGTAGATTCAAACTAGAACAGCAAATATTTGTTGATTTTTTTCAATTTTTATTTTACATTCTGAGAGGGTAGATTAACTTGAGGGGAGCGAGAGAGTGAAATTAAGTTCAAGAGTGGTAGAACTACCCCGTACGGGATAGCTGTGGCAACAGTGGGGTTCATTGGCTAACCTTCATCTACTAGATTAATTTGTCCAAAATAACGGAGTTTTTCTTGCATCTTCACTGAACAAGGTCATTATTCATCGATAATTTCAAGATTGCAGAGAGAAATACCATTTATATTTGAAATGTTATGATATGATGTAATAAAACTATTTTCATACTTTTCAAATCCGCAATGCAGTTTGCCAGATCATTTATAATAAGTTCATCGTAAAATCCAATTCTGCCGTCTCCCATCCATTGGGAATAAATTGAATAGAGCACTCAAACAAATATTTTCAATCAAACTAATTATTAGGGAAATCTCAATACGGATCAAACTCAATTCAAGAAACACTGCTTCACCACTATACCGACGAAAATCAAATGAGGGAAACCAAACAAATCACTCAAGATAAAATCGAATTGAAGTTTGTTTACGGCTATGCCTGCCCCCTGCTGTTAATTAAATCTGCGTCGCCAGTGAGTGGTGAAGACAGCTAAAATCCTTCGAGAATCAGGGGAGCTTTTAAAAAACCTTTTGAGACAGGGGTTAACTCTCAAGATAACTCACACAAAATGCAAGGCTGTACGAATTTTTCAAACGAATTTCATTCAATTATTGGACTCGTGGAAGTTTATTGCTCGAAATTGGAATGTTTTCAGGTTGCAATTGAATGAATATCTTTTGTTTTTTTTTGTTTTCAGGACAAGACACAGGCATTTCAGAAAAATCTTCAAGTCTCTCTAAGAGCGGTGCCTGTGCGAAAGTAGTGATTCACAATGGATTCAAATCGCTGTAGATTTAATCCATTTGAAAGAACGTTCTCAGGAAGTTTATTCCACACAAATGCAGTTCTCCGAATGTAAGAGTTCATGAACTATGAAGTTCGAAGTGCACTGAGTTCAACCTCGAAATGTTGAGCCGCCACAGTCCGTCATCTATTTCTGATATGTACCGCTCGTGGTGGAATAAAATGTGCCAAGTCACTTCAACACTTGCCGTGAAAGTATCTTTAGAAGAAAAACAAATTCCCAACCTTTCTTCGATGTTCCAAACTATCAAGGTTGCAAGTGATGTTTGCGTCCCCAATAAGGCGGATGGTTCTTTTCTGGATGGAATCCAGCAGCTTCAGGGGAAGCTTAGGGGCGGAGCTTCATACATGAGAGCAATACTCCGAAGAAGGTCTGATATGAGATTTATTAAGCATCAAAAATTGCTGAGGTTTTTACAATTTTTTGGTTCGGAACTGTGTTCCAACTTTTGGAAAGCAGCCTTTGCAATTCCAGCGACATGATTGTGCCGAGACATATTATTGTTCATTTCAACTGCCACCTTATTAATTCAGAAAGTGGAATTGACTGTCCTGACATTACTATATTCGGTTCGGAAGAAAACTGATGCTTGGAATCTGATGGAATTGGCCGATACTTGATGAAAATTCATAACGCTTTGAAAAAATACTTCATTGGAAGAATTTCACTAAACAGTGTATCACAAAAATGCAACGTGTTTCGACACACAAAGGCTTCAGGTGTGTCTTTACTGCGTGTCATTTCATTAATTGCAGAACGTCCCTGTCAATAATCATTTGTGAATTAAAGGAAGTTATTGCAGAAAATGAAATTTATTTCCATATATAAGTCGAAGTTCTTATTCAATCATTGTCAATAGAGTCACATCATTATGAACAGCTCCGTAGAAATGATAGCTTTTCAATACTTTAAAGTGGTAAATCTATTTTTCTTTCAATCATGACGAATTCAGTAACCTATGTGATGATAAAAGAATAAATGAAAACAGAATACGAATCCCTGAGTAATTGATCGTTGATGAATCCGTACTTTTTTCCTGCAAATTTATTCATATACTTTTTAACTGGTATAAATGGTACTGGATATTCCAACATAAGTGGCGTGTTAACCGATATATTTTTATTCCTTGGAAGCAACAAACTGGCCACAGAAGAACTGAAGAGAATGAAAGAATGGCTTCTGTATATCAAAAAGAGCGACGCGAAAATACAGAAAAATTTCAAATGGATGAACATTCGTTATCAGTCCCAAGGAAAAAAATTGAAATCGAAGAAAACAGAATAGAAACACTAGGGACTAGAAACAAAAGAATAGGTAATAGAAAAATTGAAAATCGAAAAATTGAAAATTGATTAAGAGTAAAAATTCAGTCATTATTTTTGAAATCACAAAAAAAGGAAGATTTTATAATAAATATATTGAATACAAATTTGGTACACAAGCTCAGGTCATTTCATTCATTGCAAACGCAGGTACACATTAAACATCAAGTGGTGGAACACAGGTACTTCAAATTAAGGTACTTCCAATTGTGAAATAGGTATATAAAGTATTGAATATGTTGAATTCAGTTAGTAAAGACACGCCCGGGGAAGCCAATATATGGCGAAACATGTGTTGTGTTTTTGCAAAACTGTTTGGTTGAAATCTCGCAATAGAGGATTCTTTGAATATGTTTCATTATGGTTAATAGAAAAATACTCTTGACGGCATTGAGACTGTCAACACTGTGTCAACATCCTTTATAAAATTAATATGCTTTGTCGTCGAATCATTTCACGCCTGATTACAGTGTAACTTCGGGATGAACATTCCTCACTAACCGTTTTTTCTCAACTATTTCGAAGAACGCAAGTACAGAAGTTGATTTAGAATCATCCAAATTTTTTTTTTTGTGAAAGAAGAAGAACTCAATCAATGCTTTACAGGCTGCAACACCCTGAAAAAATGCTCAATACTGATGAAACTTTATTAGTTATCCTTAGATTTGCACCAATTCCATCCAATTAACATTGAAATTTTCAAAAAGTGCTGACGTTATAGTCAAATAACTCGATGGACTCACTTGGTTTGTGTTTTGACAACTGTCTATCTTGAAAATATCGAAGAAACTCATAGCACTTGTCTGTCCACTCAAGCATAGTTCATCTGTTATTGCGATTCTTCAGGAACTATTTTAGAAAACAAAATTTCAAAGAACCTGGATATTTTCCGGGACAGGGTGGAAATCTGAATTGAGAATATCAAAAAACATCATGAAAACTCATTTGTTCCTATAAAGAAGCTGAACAAAATATTCCAAAGTTTTTCTGTATTTGCCGTGATGTTACAGAAATTATTTCAGAAACTGATTTTTTTCCGTAAATGTTACTGTTCAGGAAATATCTGCAAAATATCAGAAACTCGAACAATTGAACTGAACATATTTTAAGTTCCAAGCGTGGTCGAAGTATTGAGATCATTGTTATCCAGTTACATTTTGGAAAATATTTCTCACAAAATCAAGTTAGAACTACTATCCGGCTACGTTCGGTCATAGTATGAACATTTGATAACTAATGGTAGTTTTGGAGAAGATAATAAACTAAATAATTTTCAAATGATCTACGTTTGATGGTAGACAGAATAGAAATCACCTGTTTTGAAACTTCTGCGCTCTTAATCTTCTATGCAGTACTTATTCATATTGTGTTTGTGAAATACAAAGTTGGGCAATAATACTAATGAAGCCAGTGTTGTCAGGTCATTTGCATGCTTATCATTGGATTTTGTGTCGAAAAAAAATCAGCAGAGTAAAACTCTAACTACATACATTATGGTGATTTCTATTTGTTGTGGGAAATATAATCTCCTGCGTGTCACATTGTGAATAGATGTGTAACAGATTTTGTTGACTTTGCTTCTACTATGATATAATGACAATTCAAACGTGCATGACAACTTTTATATTCCTACAGAACAAATGTCGTAATTTTCTTTCAAGTGATTTTTCATGCTATTCGGCAAAGACCAATTTGTCACATCAAAATCCAACGAAATCGATCCAGCCGTTATTGAGTTAAGAACGGTTTTGGGAGGGATTTCGTTTTATATATTGGATTTTTTCATTTTCAATTCATTTTTCCACTTCTAGATCTCTTAAAACGTTTGTTCAAATAACTCCAAATCATTCCTGAACTTTTAGCCCATATAGACTTTCTAAAACTACTAGGTTTTACCGATAGGTACCGGGATCGATGCCCGGCACCTCCACCATATATCTCAACTCACTACTCGCTTTGCTTATTACGAGAAGATTTATCGATGTTTCACCCAACCTTAATTCATCCAAATGATCTGTTTAAAAAAAAATCTGTTTTTCCGTTAACCAGCTGTCGCACCATTACGAACGACAACCCTCAGAAGTCGAAACTTGTGCGAGCTAAGGATTAAAGAGGTCTTACCTTTTAACGTTTGATTCCTAACGAAAGAACACATTCGAAAACTTCATAAAATATTCAGAAGAAAAAAACTAGAAAAATACCCTCAGAAATGAACTAACATTAAATAAATCTCAAGAAATGAACTCGGATATACCTATATGGTAGGTTGAATGGACTGATGCCTATCAGAAAACAGCTACTCCACTGGCTAATACCACGAATGGCGTTGAATTATATCCGACAGGCGATAGTGCAGGAATATTCACAGAAAATTTCCTGCATATGTAACTGGCAATACAACTGAAAGAGTCGACTCTCAATTTTGGAACGGACGCATATTCTGAAAGAATTTAGATTTTCAATTATGGAATATAATTGACTTCAATTCGATGATGGCTACTATCTTACACTGACGAATGGCTAAGGGGCCGGAAACCGATCTACAAGTGTGCCCTTTTCAAAATTCAGGGTCGACTATTTCAGTTGTATTGCCAATTACATATGCAGGAAATTTTCTGTGAAGATTCCAGCACTGACGCCTGTCGAATATAATCCAACGCTGTCCGTGGTATTAGCCAGTGGAGTAGTTGTTTTCTGATAGGCATCAGTCCATTCAATCTACTAAAGTTCATTTCTTTAGATTTGTTTACTGCCTGTCTACAAGCATAGCCCACTGACTAATAAGAAAGTTTGTCTTCCTTATACAGATGAATCGGGCAATTTTCGGATATGCAGTTGGTTAGTACCTCGTCCACTAGATGTAGTGACACATTTTTGATTCTCGCTCCAACTCAAGACGAGGAATGAAATACTCTGAAAGAATTTAGATTTTCAATTATGGAATATCATTGACTTTAGGTCGATGATGGTCACTATCTTGCACTGATGAGTGGCTAAGGAGCCCGAAATCGGTCTGCAAGTGTGCCCGTTCCATAATTGGAGGTCGACTTTTTCAGTTGTATTGTCAATTGCATATGCAAGAAATTTTCTGTGAATTTTCCTGCACTGACGACTGTCGTATATAATTCAACGCCGTCCGTGGTATTAGCCAATGCAGTAGTTGTTTTCTGATAGGCATCAGTCCATTCAACCTACTGTGTAGGTATATCCGAGACGGGTTTGAACATTTTAAGTTCATTTCTTTAGATTTGTTTACTGCCTGTCTCCAAGAATAGCTCACTGACTAATAAGTAACATTAAATAGTTGAAAAAAATTACAATAGAATCATCAAAAACTTACATTAGACTGCTACCCAGCAGGATCGAGGAGATGAGGTAGGAGATGAGCTGCATTCCACAAATACTTTGCAACCGTTTCTCAAAACTGATGAAAGGATACTGAATACTCAATACCTTCTCTTTGTGGTCTTGACCTTCCTCAATATTTATAAAGACTCATATCCTGAGATTGCAACTTTGCTAGGGTCGCCGTACTAAGGTGAAATGTTCAATACGCATCCGTGCAACGTTGCGTATTTGGAGATGGTTTTATATTTCTATATCCTGTAATCGTATCAATTTTGATGTCTATGAATTCGGAATATTGAACTATTGGAATTGTGGATACTGACTGGTTTTGTTTCAGAATATTGAAATTGAGGTTGAAACATCTTTCAAATCATGTATTTGCTTGAATGAATTTGAATTGGGAAAGAAAGTTTTTGGCTTTCTACTACTCCATCTTGATACAAAAAATAAGGATGATCTACACATCCATGTATAGAGTTACTTATTGTAAAATTGATTACTTCCTTCCTTTCCTTGAAAGATTCCCTCATCCTTGTTTTTTGTATCAAGATGGAGTAGTAGAAAGCCAAAACCTTTGTTTCCCAAAAATTAATCACTTCAAAAATATAACCCCTTCAATTCGAATTTGAATTATTTAATGACTATTTTCCATATTTGAGAATATTGAATCTGTCGCAGCCACATGATATACGATGTAACAAATTCGACGTGGGGGTTCCCGGTGAGTTTTTTCATCAAAGTATATCTATAAATATTGTACTTCTTCTGCAAATGTGACCAATTACAAGTATCGAAAGGAATGTGATGTAATTTCGTGAAAAAATAGGGTTGCATGAAGTAGAAAAAATCACTGACTTAACTTTCAATCTTCATAAAAAATTGATGATTTAAGCTGTCATCAATTTCTTGGTTTCTTCTTGATGGATGTTTTCTTGAACTCGCCAATGAAGACTTCCAAAGGCTACCGATATTGGACTCATTGCACCTACATATAATGCAATAAATGTGATTTGTGAGCTTGCTGGGACTAGAATTCTAAGTTCGAAAGCAGGTTTTCATATTGTGATTCAGACCAAGTTATTCCTAACTTATCTGGCAGTTCTCTTGAGAAACGGATGTCTCTGTGCGACTTTTGATCGCATGAAGTGAAAAAAATCACTGATTTAACTTTCAATTTTCATGAAAAATTGATGATTTAGGCTGTCATCAATTTCTTGGTTTCTCCTTGATGGATGTTTCTCTTGAACTCGCCAATGAAGACTTCCAAAGGCTACCGATATTGGACTCATTGCACCTACACATAATCCAATAAATGTGATTTGTGAGCTTCCTGGGACTAGAATTCTCAGTTCGAAAGCAGATTCTCATATTGTAATTCAGACCAAGTTATTCCTAACTTATCTGGCAGTTCTTATCTGGCAGTTCTTGAGAAACGGATGTCTCTGTGTGACTTTTGGTCTCACAAATAGTTTCTATTCCGATCGATGATAATTTGTTTTATTCAGAAATTTGCATTCTCATACTACTTCCATTTTTTATTTGTGCCCATTTTTTGACGTCATTTATCCATTTGTTGAGGATATAATTCGAATATTTAAAGCCTTGTACCTGAAACATTCGATTTTGTTCATAGATTTCAAATCTTCTCAGAAAACGAAATTCCGAACGTCTAACATTCACCAAAAAACATTGTCAAACATTCGGAAGGATGAAGCAATTAGTTTTGCACGTGTTTAATTCAGAAATTTGCATTCTCATACTACCGATTTTACTTCCATTATTTATTTGTGCCCATTTTTCGACCTCATTTATCCATTTGTTGAGGATATATTTCGAATATTTAAAGCCTTGTACCTGAAACATTCAATTTTGTTCATAGATTTCAAATCTTTTCAGAAAACGAAATTCTGAACGTCTAACATTCACCAAAAAAAATTGTCAAACATTCGGAAGGATGAAACAATTAGTTTTACACGTGAGGTGACAATTTTCGAAGTATAATTTCTTTTTTTTTTAAGTAATCGATGATGTGGTTTGGTGTTCAGACCACAGACAGTTCTTGTTTCGGATCACAATTGCAGGTCAATTACCTTCATTATAGATTCAAATAGCAAATTTTTCTGTGGAAAATTGCTCACTGGATGTTGAGAAATTAATTCAATATTCAACAAAACAATTCATTTCACGCAAACATTACTTCATAGTTAATTAACTTGGTGAAACAATGTTTGAATGAGTATATCAATCAATCTAACGCTTTCGGTAATTGATTTCGAAACATGTTTAATATTCATTTTGGAATTGAATTTCGCTTATCTGTAAAAATATAGTTACGCATGCAGTGATTGAACAAATAATAATGGGATTAAATTCGAGCACGAAAATGTTCATAAATTCACAGGTAATTGATTATAGAAAATACAGGGTACACACATATTACAGCAATTAGACTTTCCACAGTAAATGAAAATTTCTACGCTGTTTAGGAATAAAAAAATATATATTATATCAATAAGTTTATAACATGATGTTATTTTTTGAATTACTTTAATTGTTCAAGATATATATATATATATATATATATATATATATATATATATATATATATATATATATATATATATATATAGATTATTCGATCCAATCCTCAAGCATCGATTCTATATCACGGAATATTTACCAATGCTCGACCTACTCATATCGATATTCACCTTTATTATAACCTAGATTGCAAGAAATTCACTCCCCCATGCTTGTTAGATGACCAATTCGATCTAATATCGACATATATCAATCAAAATCAACCTGCTGATTCCTTACCACAGACAAAATAACCCAATTTATAAGAAGAAATGTTTACCTAAGCTGATACAGCATGAATCCACTTTTGAATTTTTCAAAGCCGTTTTTTCCCAACCCTTTTCTTATTATAGGAAATATCAATGACAATGCAATAATATTATACATGGATTATGAAAGAGTCTTTTTAGAACACGAGCTATGCCATGCCAGCGGTACCTTAGGTTAGGTCCAAAGTGAGTGGGTCTATTCAACTTTTCACTGCAACCCACAACGGTTTATTGTGGCTCACACTTATTAATACTCGACCAAATGAACCCAGTTTTTTAACGAACCGAATACTTTGTATGGTGAGTGGTCTTTCAGGTCATATGGTGAGAGTACGGCTCTGCCGAACTCTAATAACCTCTAATAACCTCAGCGGGGCAAGCACAAAGTATGTGCTCTGCTGTTCCATCATTTTCCAAACAGAGGCGACACACAGTGTCTTCCGACAGTCTAAGCCTTTGCATATAATAATTCAAATGATAAGTGACTATTTCACATAATAGTTCATCTCTACTGTAGGCCAACAACTGTTTGGTATCAAGTTTGTAAGAGTGAATACTCGCCTTGGAGTGAGCCAAGTCTGGAAGATTCTGATCCCATGAAGCTGCTTGCAGCACCCTCCTTTGCAAGGGAGTCAGCAACCTCATTGCCTTCAAGGCCAGTATGGCCAGGAATTCAGACCAGAATCCTATCGAGGAGAGTCGTTTTTGGCAATTTGCTACCAATTTAGACGTTGCTTGGTGGAAGCCAGAAGCACTTGACTGTCCGACAATATTTTTAGTTACTACTGTATGAGGTTGTATTCTTCCAATTTCTCCGCATACAATTCAATAGCGAAAATTTCCGCTTGAAGTACAGTCGCATAGGTTCCTAGGCAGGTTGATATCTCTGTCCTGGGTTTGCGACTGAAAACACCTGCTCTAGAACTGGAAGGTGTTTTTGATCCATCTGTGAACAAACAACTATCTGTTTTTAATATTTCCCTCTCCCGGATGATCAAATCCTTCCTACTCGGGAACAGTACTTTATAAGGCAGTTTGTAGTTGACAGGTGGTACCTTAGTTACCTGTAGGGCCTTCCAAGCCAGATGGGTTTAGGAAAAAAACAGGGACTTTTCCCTGCAACACCAGGGGTTGACATTTTTCCTCGTAACCCTTGCCTATTGTAAGAAGTTATCAGTAACAAGGCTTCAACCAGTGGTATTATTTATTCATTTATTTATTTATTTTCAAATATGTCACTTGTTGAAAGGTACAATGAAAAAAAAAAGAAAAAACATATCTTCCAATATACACTAACAAGAAAAACGTCAGCTTGAAAGAAGAAAAAAACTATAGGTATTCACAAATAATTTGCCAAATGAACAAGAAACACAAATAACATGGAGAGGGATGAAATCATCGATAAAATTCCTCCAAGGAGTAGCCTTTTTATGAATTCCATATTCTTTCGATAGATTAATGATGTGATGCAGCGGATATGATAACTCATGAGCACATTTGTTTAGGAGCCTATTTGAAATATCATCATAACCACTTGCACCCGAGTTTTTTAGTGTTTTTATCAAATCAACTATGTCATATTCACTAATGGAATGCATTAAAAAGGAGTTTTGGCAGATGGGAACATCATTTTCCATAAATTTAATGTCTATCTCATCATGACACTTCATAGGGGAAAAAAGGGCATTGAAATCATTAGCCATCTCGATTTTTGATATCTCAACATAACCATCATGCATTTCAATATTATTGTTTCGTTTGTCATTTTTTCTGAGATGGTTAATCACCTGCCACATTGTTTTCGACTTATTATTGGATTTTGCTATTATATGATCAACATGGCGTTTATGATTTTCCTTCAATTCTTCCCTATAAATTTGTGCTAGATGCTTGCTCACATTTTCATAGCGAGCATCTTCCCTGGCACACTCTGAATGAAGCGAAACTAAGCCTTTGAGTTCCTGCGTGAATATTAGTTTTTTTTTCTCTATCCACGAAAACGAATTGATGGAAAAGCCACTTCAATGTAATAATGAATTATTTTATGGAATGTATCATACGCAAGATTTGGGCAGGTGATGCCATCAAGATCTTCCTAGGACTCTCTACCCAGTAGATCTTTGAACAATTCTATATTTTTTTCTGAGAACACTCTACCAAAATTACATGATTTTTCATCTCGTATATCCTTTTCTTCAGTGAAGAATCTAATCACTTGAGCAAAGTGATCTGTGATGTGCAAGTCTCTCACAAAGACTTCGTGAGCATTTTTATTTTCAATAATGAAATTATCAAGGCAAGTACTAGTGTTTGCTGTTGTACGTGTTGGAACAGATATCGTATGTTTCATGTCGAAACATGCCAGCTGGTCATGAAATAGTTTGAAATTCATACTATCCACTATTTAAATTGAAATCCCTGCCTATAATTACATCATTGTTATCTCCATTTTCGGATAATAGGGTGAGTATTCCAATAAACAATTTCAAGAAAGTGATGAAATTACCTGATGGAGGCCTATAGATACATGTAACCAATATCGAATGATGAATGGCCTTCTGGTCTATCAGGTTACTTTCCAGCGTATTTAGCCTTACATCTATGAAGGGGGCATCATGTTTGAAAAAATATATGTAGATAACTCTTGCCTCATGTTTATAAAAACAACCATAACTGAAAGGAAAGAGATCTCGAAATGAGCGAGTCGGTACGGTAACTTTGAAGTTATGAAGAAGTCTGATATTTCTCTCATACAGAAATCCTGGGTCATCGGGGAAAATTTATAGAATTGAGGAAGATCCATGGAAAGTTTATTCCGAATCACAGAGACCCCAAGAACAACAACAACGTCAATCAGATATAAGGCTGATGACCAATCTGATGAAGATATCGTACCTGTTTTTTCATTTCAAACAGCAGTCACTCAAGATACGATGCAAGAAGAAGCATCAGTGACTGGAAATATGAAAAAATGTTCAGTGAGAAGAATCTTTTGGGAAAAAAAATGTCCCTAGGTAGAAAGACTGTCTCCTCTAATAATGAAGATTTTGAAAAGAATTGAAAGAGGTTGGAGAAAAATCATTTTTTGAAAATAGAATAACTTGACAAACGAATAGTGCAAGAAATTTATTTGAACAGATTTATCGTATTATCAATTAACCTTTTTCCTAAAGTACGAAAAATCACTCACTAGTAGCGCTAGTAGTTCGATAGGGACAAACACTGCCTAATCCTCATATAAGCATATGGTGAAGTACAATTAAAAAAGAATGTTTCAACAGAAGAAAATGTTTCTGTAGCAAAACTAAAATTTGCAACTATAAAGGATAACAATGTTGTAACATTAAAACGTTGGCTTGCATGCCGTAATTTGAAAGTAACTGGGAAAAAAAGTTAATTAATAGAGAGGTTAGTATACAGACTCTAGTAAACGAGAAGCGGTAGATTCAAACTGTAATAAAAGAAATTTAAAATAATTATGAATTTCAGACTTATTTCCGAATGAAATATGAATCAATATAGAAGGTAATGAAATGAATTAAATTAAATATAATGAATATAATTCAATAAGCGATTGAGATTATATCTCATTCTAATCAATGGTAATTAACTATGAAAAATTTACTATTCATTTCATGTTTAGAGCATACATATGAATATTTATTTATTTTTTGCACTGTTAAATCCACTCTCCTCGAAGCATGTATTCATTTCTTACATCTAACCTTATTATGAGGTTTTATAAATGGTATGAAAAACACGTTTTCTTCCGGATATCGATTATCCGACGTACAATTCGCAAAACAGCAATGCTTTGTTGGCATTATACTAGCACAGAAAAAAAATTTATATCAGATTTATATTTTTAAATAATAAAATGATATTACGTAAATAATACTGTTTTACATGTGAATAGTTTATTGTTTGTCCCTACTACTGGTGCTGCCTTTCGTGATACGTTTGCGGTACTATTCTCAGGAAAAAGGCTCATCACAAAGCATATTACTCTATAAAGTAATGGAGAATAGATTATTGAGACTAATGAAGAGAAGTGGTCAACAAATACACGACGTACATAACCTTGAAGTTGCCGTTAACTTCTCATGAGAGATATACATTTATTCGAACTACGAATCAATAACACATATGTATTTGTTTCAATATATGTTCATATGTTTCAATAGGATTTTTCATCTTGAAATTCACAATCACAAGTGATTTCACGACTATTTATTAGAAATATATGGTTTGATGAATATAATCCCATGAAATACCTATAAATCCAAGAAAATATACCAACTTCACACATTTTCAGCTTTCAGAGTTTTATTATATTAGTTTGAACTATAAAATTTTTCAAATGGAATGAAACTAAATTCAACTGTGTAAATCAACTAGCTTTTATGTCATGCAATGAGCCAGTCACAATAACTATTTTCGAATTTCTCGTGCTAGAATGAAAAGAAATTTGAATATGAGGAAGGTTCAGCTCGTGTCGTAAAGGCTTGTGAATGCTAATTACGGAGTATTCGGTGCTGCTAGGAATTTGCCTGCAATGTGTACATTCCAATTCATTCCCTAGGAATTTTCCCGATGCGAGTTTCATATTACTTGTTAACTATACAAGGTCTCCGTTGCTGCAGAATTGATAACAGTATTATATTATCTTCTAGGGGTGTATTCAAATACAGATGAATGCAATTACGGAAGTAAACAACTTTGATAGTTATGGAACCAGTTTTTCATCGAATAATTTGTAGAAATCATAGCACTTTCTCACAATGACTTCATGAGGCAACATTGTGAAAAAAGTGTAACATGATTTTAAGTCATTATGCTTATGTAACCCACACACCTCCTAAGAGAGAGACATAAAATCAAATATTTTAATTTCCAGAAAAAAAATTGAACTCTGAACTCCTGCAAAGTATGGATATTATTGAATTCTAAAATGTTCAATATCTCATGTGTAACGCGGGACTTCATGAATATTGATGATTCAGCAAACAATTTGAATTGGATTTCAGTTCAAATGCTGATTTTTCAATCAAGTTCTGACGTAGAGGTTTCAAGAATGAAATTTGCTCTCATTTGTCAGTTATAAAATATTAAACAGTGCATTTTTTAATTCTCCTCCCTTTCGTTCTTTGAACGGGTCAACTCAAAAAATTGAAATCAATGCATGAATACTTGATTTTGAAGTGAAATTGATAGAAGAAGCTTTCAAGATGGTGACTGGGCGCCATCTGGGAAAAAATTAAATGGGAAGGGGGGTCTTTTGAAATATCATTTTGAAGCCAACGATAAATACTTCACAACCCTAGTCAATATCTTCACCTACAAAAATGGCGGAACATTTGATAATTTCTTGAAGATAAACACATTAATTTTTTTCAGAAATATTCCTTCTTATCTGCCATATGGCAATTCCATCAACCTGATAAGGTTTATTAAGTTATTTTTTGTTCAGCAAACCGTCAAAAAATGTCAGTACGACAATGAATATCATTGTTCAGTTAGAATATTCTCATTTAGTTTTCGGTTTTACTGGTAGAAAGGTACCACGTCAACAATCTGGAAAAAGGTCAATTCTCGTCCATTGGAAAAAAAATTGAAGCAATTTTTATTTACGGTGCGACGCGAATTAACTATCGACGGCACTAAACTTGTTTTTCAGAAATAATTTTATTGTTAATAAACTTGAAAATGGAAAATTATAGAAATACAAAATAAATGAAATTATACGTGTTGTTGCTTTGAGGAATGAAATCTGACTGATTCTGGATGCGAAGCTTCGAAGATGTGCGTTCCTGTGAGAACTATCTTGTCAGCCTCTGGAACAGAGTGGTGGTACTGCTAGGTCAGCGGGATTGTCGTAAGTGGTGAGATAATTCGCGTAACTTTCACGAGACCGAAAGGATTTTCAATGAACGTTTTCCGAATCGTCCTATCTGTGGAAAATATTTGAGGAAACTTGTATCCAAATTCATAACTACTGGCAGTGTACATAACGAGCCCCCGGGTCATCCGTCCATTCCGGAAGAACAGCAAGTGGAAATAATTGGTGAGATGGAAGTGAATCCTGAATAGTCTACTTATTCCGTCGCGAATGTTTGTGAGGTGTCTCATTCTACTGTGTGGAGAGTTTTGAAGAGGAGTAGGTATCATTCATACAAAATCAAAATGGTACACCAATTAACTGAAGATGACCCTGATCCAAGAACAGAATTCTGTGAAATCATGACGGAAACCATTGCAAGGCATCCTACCTTTTCCTATAATATTTGTTCTAGTGACGAATGTATATTTTTTCCTAAACCGCAATGTTCACACACAAAATTGCCGTCATTGGAGTGACACCAACACTTACGTTTTCCAGGAAAGACATACTCAATATCCAGAAAAAATTAACGTGTGGGCAAGAATACTGGTGAAACAAATTGTATGACCTCTATTTATTGATCAAAATTCAACAGGGGAACTGTATTTGAATATACTGGAAACTACTGTTGACCTCTCATCACTGAAATCGTCGACGCGAGTCTTAACGAATTCGATATTGACATTGTATTCCAACCACATTACTAGAGACAAGTGAAAAACTATTGAGATACTACTTTTCCCGGTCGTTGGATTGGCCGTCGAGGTCCTACCGAATAGCCAGGTTGATCGCCAGATTTGACAACTTTGGACTTTTTTCATGGGACTATTTGAAGCAAAAGGTGAACGGAACTGATTCAGCTTCAATATTGGATATACTGCAGATAATAATAAATATTTGTAGAAATATGGACGTTACTGTGTTCGAAAATGTTCGGCGGTCACTATTGAATAGGCTGTTCATATATCAAGAAGTTCAAGGCAACCATTTCGAGTATCGTCTGAACTGATCTCAAGCTCATTACCTCACATTATGTAGTTGAATATCAATGTATTCAGGCAATTATTAAAAGTTCTGCCATTTTGTATTAGTTGAAGATATTGGCATTATATTCCAGGGTTGTGAAGCATTTGTCAGGAGCCCCCTTTCCATTTAATTTTTTTCCCAGATGGCGCCCAGTCGCCTTCTTGGGAGTCTTATCTGTCTATTTCACTTCAAAATAAAGTATTCACGCATCAATTTCATTATCCCAAATTTCAATTTTTTGAGATTACCCGTTCAGAATATCAAATATTGGGGGGACATTGAAGAAATGTACTGTATTTACAAAACGTTCCACAAAAATTAGAAACTCATCAATTTATACTCCCACTCAATCTATTTTGTTGATAACTGCACCATTCTGTAAAAACAAGCTTTTCAAACACCGATCCTGTCAGATAATCTTGTGTATGTGATCTGAAAATCGATAATATTTTTCGAAAAAATAAGTTATGAAAACAAATTGTATTTTAATACACCTTTCGCTGAACGAAGTTCAGTCAGTTAACTTCGCTCCTCCTCTTCAGTTTATTAAGTCTGAACGAACTGGAGTTTCAGTTCCACAAACTCAATTCGAATACATTTTTGAAAGCATTCTTCTGTCAAAAGTTTCCTACGAAAGTCGAAGGAAAACTTTTCGATTTGAATATCAAATAACCTTCGTATTATTTATTTTTTAATTGTGTCCAAATCTTTCAGCTCCAAAAGAGTTTTTTGTTGATCTGAATAATTTGGTGAATGTCTTCTTGAGTGAATTTATGAGACTTTTGAACTTCTAAGAGTACCTTAGGGTTTGTCTTGACAAGAGACTGGAAAGCTATGAATAATATAAATTATTGGTTTAGGAATGGAAAAAAAAACATAACTGAATGACCAAATTATACAATATAAAATTTTTCGCAGCTTTGAAAGTTCCATCGCAATAATAGTTCAATTTGTAAAAAAGATTTCCGAAAAGATAATTGGTGATGAATCCATAGACTCGTATTCCACTTACATTTATGTATATATGAATAGATTTTGAAAAAAATTTAGATATCGAAACAAAAGAAACAGCACTTCATCTGTTATCCAGCTATCTACGAAACAGAAAGTTGTCAAAAATACATTTTTGTAACAGCGATAGAACAGAGGAGCAAATTTTGTTTGAGTTGGGTAAGAAACAAATTGAAATATGATGCCCTTATATGGTAATTGAAAAGACTAACTGAAAACTAAGAATTATATTAAGCAAAAAAAACTGAAATGAAATAAAAAACAAGCAACGAATTGAAAATTATTAACGAAAAATTAAAATTGAAATATTCCAAGCCAAGTTCTTCACGATGTTTCAATTGTTGGTATCCCCGATCGTCTTCGGGTGATGACTGGGCTTATTCTGATCAACGTCTTGAGTTCAATCGGGATGGAGTCCAGCTTCCTTACCCTTTCGGCAGATTTTTGTCGAAGAAGAACAAATGGGTTCATGACTGAGGGGATATTGGCGGTATGAAGTCCTCAGTCATCAGTACCGCCCTTCACGGGATACCTCTACCTGACTGTGGTAGGATGGATGAAAAAGCCATTCGTCCGTTAACGGGGGACATGAGAGCCACATTCGACAGTGTCGGGGTCTTCTATATCTGGAGGGGTCGTCTACAGCATAGTCTATAGCTTCCCTAACTAACGGCCTGGACTTATTCTTTCTAGTTCTGACTATTTATAGGTCATTCGAGTGCTTTCACCTATCCCCTCTTCCCTTCCACCGCTTCATCGGTTTTAGCGGAAGCTGGCCGTTTGGCGAGAGTCGGTCGACTTCCGCTTGATTAGAGGTTTCCATGTAACTGGCTGAGTATATGGCTTCTTTGAATTTTCACCTGAACCAGTGTCCTTTCTTGTAGAATTTCAGCTTTTGAGACCACTTGATGTTATGTTGATGAGTCCAAACATGCTCTACCATTCCTGATTTGCTGCTTTCTCCTTGCTGTGTGTGTTTCTTGTGCTCGGCAAGGAGAACTTTCAATGGCCTCTTAGTAACCTTCCTAGGTTAACGTGCGGTCTGCTAGACCGATGCTGTCGGAATTGATCGTTAATAATCGCATCTCTCATCATTTTTACTGACGGTGCTCAGTAGCTTCATATTTTGCAAGTGTGCATTCAGTGTTTGTGTGAACTTTAGATAGGTGCAGTAGTTTGCGAGTAAATACTAGTTTCGGTCTGTGATTCCGACGTTAACCTGTTAGTTTGAATTGAGGGTACGTTTTTTTAAACACATTGAAGTAATTATTTATCTTTTTTCTTTGTTAAGAGCTGAAAATGAATTACGAAAAAGAACAACAAAGGTTACAGGCCTTAATGGACGAACTTTTGGATGAGTCTGAGGCGGAAAACGATCCTAATGATTCGGATGGAAGTTTAGAAGATGACAATTGCGAAACACAAAACTACAATACAGACACAGAACAAGAATTCGAGGATGAGAATGATATTCCTGTGAATGGTGAATCTGTACAGCGTTTTTCCAGGGTACCCTGTTTCATCGCAAAGGATAAAAAACGAGATGGAAAAAACACTGTGATAGAAACCGTAGAATACGAACGCGTGCCCAAAACTTAGTAAGAACGTTACCATCTGCAAAAGGAGAGGCTCGCAATAAATTCGACCCTTATGAAATTTGGAATCTACTTTTCACAGAAGATATCTTACAAATTATAGTTGATAATACCAACATCCGCATTGAACTGACTGCAGATCCTAATAACAGGACTTGTAGAAAAACAGATATTCACGAAATAAAAGCCCTCATCGGACTTCTCTACATTGGCGCAGTATCTAAAAATAATCGTAGGAACGCAGAAGATCTATTCAGAACAGATGGAATGTCGGTAGAAATTTATAGACTGACAATGTCTCTCGCCCGATTTAAATTTTTGCTCAGGCAGCTACGTTTTGATGATGTAAGAACTCGAATAGAACGTCAAAGATATGATAAATTATCTGCAATTCGAGTAATTTTCGATATCTTCAATAACAATTTACCAAAATACTTCTGTGTTTCCGACTCAACTACAGTAGATGAGCAACTGCTGGCTTTCAGGGGTAGGTTTTAGAGTTTATATGCCACAAAAACCTAATCTATATGGTATAAAAGTGTACGCATTAGTTGACGCTAAATTATTCTACACGGCTTATTTGGGAGTATATTGTGGAACCCAGCCGCAAGGACCTTATCAACGGGACACAAAAAATATTTCTGTGGTTCCTCGCTTATGCAAGCCAATTTGGAACACGGACAGGAATGTCACAATGGATAATTTTTTCACGAGTAAAGAACTTGCTGACATTCTTTTCAATGAACATAAATTGACAATGTTGGGAACATTGAAATCCAATAGGAATGTGCTTCCATTAGAATTTTCAAAACCTGATAGACCAGTAAAAACGAGCATATTTGGTTTTCAAGAGAATTGTACCATTGTGTCCTATATTTCTAGAGAGAAAAAAAACGTCATACTTTTGTCCACCTCGCATGAAGATGATGCTATAGATGACAACACAGGTAAACCTGAAATGATTATAACATGTAATAAAACAAAGGGGGACGTGGATATACATCATATATATATATATATATATATATATATATATATATATATATATATATATATATATATATATATATTTGAGTTGACATATTTTTTGAATGTATATTTTTGTTGAAGGACGACATTGACTTTTTTTTTATTTGTATCAGGATTGCATGCCTGCTGTGTTTTTTCATTTTTGTTTCTCTATTAAATATCATTGCAAACCAACGGTTCATATATTCTTTGAATTCGACAACAAATTATAGTCATATGTAGGACACGGTCTCCGCACCGACGTTAACTTTTGTGTTACGTGGATATACATCATATTTATATATATATATATATATATATATATATATATATATATATATATATATATATATATATATATATATATATATATATATATATATATATATATATACAGGGTCCTGCAACAGTGGCGCGGTGTTCCATATCTCTATATAGGAAGCAGATAGGAATCTAATTTTCTATAATATTACCTTATTGCTCGAGCTCGACAAAATAAAAATATTGGCGGTCACACAGGGTGTTCGATTTTTTCTGGGCGGATCCCAACTGTGTCTTTTTAAATGGCAACCTATATTTTTTATCGCTTTTTCGGTTTCTTCATAGAAAATAAAATAAACTTTATGTATATCTGCACTTCGAAAATATTGACGGTTTTCGAGATATCTAGCATGACAGGTTTTTTTTTCCAATATTCGTCACTCAGAATATTTGAAATTATAAAGTGGTGCCAAGTCCAGTTGAAATTTTTTTTTGGTCGAATATTCTACATTGGTAACTCTCTCAAACGATATATCTGAAATCGACCTGAGATATACAGGGTATGAAAAATCGCTTGCCAAATATTGTAAATGAAAATTTGCAAAATCTTCCTTAGATTAAATGGAACACCCTGTATATTATTGATCCATAAGAAGCGCCAACGAAACCTCTACAAATTTCATTAAGTATTGCCTATGGCTAAGTTCAATAGTTTTTCTTAAATGAGCATTTCTTTCGAAAAATGGTCATTTTTTCAAAGCGAAATCCATTTGACGACTGATAAAAATATACGAAAGATATCTTGTTTCAATTTTGTACATTAGAAGGTGTCCAAACAAATATTTTTTAACGAAATAAATGTATGTACCTATCACTTTTTGTTAAATGGAAAATTATTTTTTCATTGGATGCAGAATTTCACTCATAAATCGTGCAATATCAAACCAAACAAGTTAAAAGAAAGAAACATTATAAATAACTATTTTTTTCATGTTATTATATTCATTCAGAGCTTGAGTTCTAGATATTCAAATTTGTCAACTGGCAAATTACAAAACTACAAAAGGGAGAGTTTAATTAAGGTTGATAATGAAACTTTTATAAAATATGTTCAACATGTCTTCCATTTTCTTGAATGCAGAGCTGAAGTCTATGTTTGAAAGACTGTTCTACCCTGCGCAAGACAGCTGGTGTAATGCTGCGAAAAGCATTCGTTATTCTAAGTCGCATATTTTCGGGAGAAGTTGGTGACTCAACGTAAACCATATTTTTTATGTATCTCCATAAGAAAAAATCTAGTTTCGTCAAATCTGGTGATCTAGCGGGCCACCGTACAGGCCCATTCCGTCCTATCCATTTATTGGGAAATACTTCATTTAGATGATCTCTCACTTCTGCCGAATAGTGAGCAGGTGCACCATCATGTTGTAACCACATTCTATTGCGGAGGTCAAGAGGAATATCATCTAACAAACCTGGTAAATCATTTCGTAAGAAATTGAGATACATTGCACCATTCATATGTCCCTCAAAAAAGTATGGACCAATTACATATTCTCCAATGATGCCTCCCCAGACATTTATCGACCACCTATGTTGATAATCCACCTGTCTCAATAAGTGAGGATTTTCTGTCGCATAATAATGGTAATTATGTCGATTTACAAATCCATTTTTATGGAATGTCGATTCATCCGACCATAAAATATTATTGAAAAAATATTCGTTTCGACGAATTTTGTTCATGGCCCAATTGCAAAATCTCACTCTTTTCTCGAAATCAGCATACAGTAGTTCTTGATGTAACTGAACGTGGTATGGATGCAAGCGATGTTTCTTCAATACTCGTTGCACTGATCTCTCACTTATATCCACTATTTCCCCAATTTGTCGTTGACTCCTACTAGGATCTTCTTCAACAGCAAGAAGAACTTGCAATTCATTATCTTCATTAGTAGCTGGCTTGATGCGCTCATGTTTGGAATAATTAATAGATCCAGTTTCAACGAATCGTCCCAAGACCTTTCGGAAAGATCTTTCATCTGGATGCCTTCTATCTGGATACCGTTGAGAATAAATTCTACTTGCCAATAAACAATTCCTGTCTGATTCACCTAATATGAAAATCATATCAATCAAATCACTTTTTGATAAAAACATTCTGATGAAATTATACCGACAGTTCAACTTCACGATTGACTAAAAATTTCAATATTCATTTGCAGCCAAATATTTTGTTCTGTCATTTGCCAGACTACTTGATTTGATAAATATTTCATTCGCTGAAAGGTTGTTTTAGTCCGAAAGAATATGGCACAAATTCCGAGATTTTTGAAATTATTGTAACTATTCAAGAACGTCCATTTTGTGGTGTAATTCGCAACTTGTTTATCTAGCAACAGGTAATTTTAGGAATGGGCGATATTTTAAGGAAAGGGTATTTTTTGTATATTCTTATCAGTCGTCAAATGGATTTCGCTTTGAAAAAATGACCATTTTTCGAAAGAAATGCTCATTTAAGAAAAACTATTGAACTTGGCCATAGGGAATACTTAATGAAATTTGTAGAGGTTTCGTTGGCGCTTCTTATGAATCAATAATATACAGGGTGTTCCATTTAATATAAGGAAGATTTTGCAAATTTTCATTTACAATATTTGGCAAGCGGTTTTTCATACCCTGTATATCACAGGTCGATTTCAGATATATCGTTTGAGAGAGTTACCAATGTAGAATATTCGACAAAAAAAAAATTTCAACTGGACTTGGCACCACTTTATAATTTCAAATATTCTGAGTGACGAATATTGGAAAAAAAAACCTGTCATGCTAGATATCTCGAAAACCATCAATATTTTCGAAGTGCAGATATACATAAAGTTTATTTTATTTTCTATGAAGAAACCGAAGAAGCGATAAAAAATATAGGTTGCCATTTAAAAAGACACAGTTGGGATCCGCCCAGAAAAAATCGAACACCCTGTGTGACCGCCAATATTTTTATTTTGTCGAGCTCGAGCAATAAGGTAATATTATAGAAAATTAGATTCCTATCTGCTTCCTATATAGAGATATGGAACACCGCGCCACTGTTGCAGGACCCTGTATATATAAAATCTAGAAAGGTTAATGCAGTCAAGCTGCTGGAAAATAATTCCATGAAAATCAAAAAATAAATAGATAAGTACTCTTTGATCATTCCCATATTGATTTCAATTTAAGAGCAACCGGTATACAGCTGTTTCAGCCTATTGGGCATCGTCAGTACCGGGCAGGCGGTCCTCGATTGAAGACAAAATGAGAAAAAAACCAAGAAAGTACTTGATAAAAATAGCTGCGTAAACGCAAGCGAAACATAAGTGAACCACCTATTGGTGTGACACTCAAGTCAACTATATATATATATATATATATATATATATATATATATATATATATATATATATATATATATATATATATTTGAGTTGACATATTTTTTGAATGTATATTTTTGTTGAAGGACGATATTGACTTTTTTTTTATTTGTATCAGGATTGCATGCCTGCTGTGTTTTTTCATTTTTGTTTCTCTATTAAATATCATTGCAAACCAACGGTTCATATATTCTTTGAATTCGACAACAAATTATAGTCATATGTAGGACACGGTCTCCGCACCGACGTTAACTTTTGTGTTACGCCATTTCACGTTAACCGAGGAAGGTTTTAACTGATGTATGACTCGCCACACTCGCGGGGTATCCGGTAAATGCAATTTTTGGATTCGCAGTCCGTGTTTGGTGGCCAGGTTTTCGTGAGGCTGCTACGGATGGTGTTCTCACATCTGAAGTAGGTTCTGATGTTATACTTCAACCCAATTCTTCTCATCCTTTTTGACAATCCTCTGATGTAGAGAGGTACAAGTATTGTATGTGGCGGCTTCTTTTCCTTGTGAGGCGCTCGCGGTCTTCTAGCTGAAGTCTGTTCCACCATCACTTTGGAGTAACCATTTCGTTGAAGGTCATTTTTGATGATGCCTAGTTCCTTCTCGACACCTTCCTTTGTATCACAGAGCCCGAAAGCACGGTCTACTATAGTCTTGATGATTTTTCTCTTACTTGATTGATGATTGTTGGATTCCTGGTTCAGATACTGTCCCGTGTGAGTGGGTTGTCGGTATACAGATGTTTTCCATTTAGTATCGGTCCTCTTCACCAATACGTCTGAGAATGGCAATTCGTTGTGGATTCTCTTCTCCATTGCAAAAGTAATGGAGGGGACTTACGTTGTTCATGTGCATCAGGAAGGTGTGTAGTTCTGTATTTCTATGGTTCCATATTATGAAGGTGTCATCAGCGTATCTCAATCAGACTCGCAGGGCTCCTTCGGAGGCCAGAGTTTCAAACCACTCCATATATATGTTGGCTATAACCGGTGTAAATGGCGATTCCATTAGCAGTACCTCATCTTGCGTAAAGAATTCGTTCTTCAGTTGGAAATAACAGTTTAGTACATGGCATTCTAGTAATAAAATTTCTACTTGTATCGGTAAGTTTATTCTATTTTTTAGGTCCTCATTTTTGGATAGCTTCCTCCGTACGATATGAAGTGCTTTTTCAACATGAACACTGGTGTAGATTCTTTCAGGTATTTCAAACCAATTTATATCATATCAGATAACGGAAGTCGGGAAATGATGAAATGCATCATGAAACATTATCAACCAAGTCCTTATTGTGTTTCGCTGAATCGTTGAGCACGAGAAAATTACAAATTTATTTCATGATTCAATCAATAATTATATGATTTATGAGTATTTGTTACCCAAAATGGACTTTCTAGTACTTCGCGTAAATTCTAGTCAATTCTATCACTTTCATTGTGACAATTACCGTATCGATGTATTGCGGAAAAGACTAGTTGTTATCTGTCAGAATCTCAATTCAATCTGTCAGCATTGACATATTCTTCTGTAGTGGGAAGGATATCTCTTCCTTTCTGAACGCAATTCTGTGATACTTTAAAAGTAGAGGACCAACATCATTGTGTATTTTATATCATGGTAGTATTTTATTGTTATTTATGTTTTTTCCATGTTATACTTTTTTAGCCTTGTATAAAGCATTTCCTGTGATTGGGTATTTTACCTATTGGAAATGAGAAATACATTTACGTATATACTCGTATATCTACCTTGACATTGGAGTTCTTGAAGACTTCATCTAGACGTTTGACGATGAATTATAGTACACATGTCTCCAAGAAGAATCGCGATTGCACGAAACGAAGCAATGACTGTGTTTTTCAATTAAAAAATACTGGGAGTCAAGCCAACAATTTTGGAGATAAATAAGGGAATGTTGGAAATAGTAATTATAGGAATGGGAAAATAACTAATATTTTCATTTGTCACGATCGGTTTACTGAATCATTCTGAATTAAACTGAATCATTCTGAATTAAACTGACACAGATTGACGAACAAATATGCTAGCATAAGCTATGCGAAGTTGTTATGCGACTCTTGCGGGAAGCAATATGAAGAAAACGATATTGTGGAAAAACAATTCACAGCTGAGAACAACACCGTTATCATGCACCAGCAACCGTATTCACCAGATTTACTCCCCTGTAATTCTTTCAAGGATTGAAAAGATCTATGTGAAAACATTGTTTTGCTATGATTGGATAGATAAAAACCGAATCGCTAGGAAAGCTCAAAGACATACCAAAAAGTACGGAACTGCTTCGAAGATTGAAAAGTACGCTAGCACAAGTGTATTATATCTGGAAGGAACTAATTTGAAGGGGTAAAAATAAAAATTGATCAATGAATAAATATTTTTAGTGGAAATGGAAATTCCCGTATGTATCCTGATATGACAAAATATGAAATCAAAACAGAATAGTAGATTTCGAAATTCAGAAGCGAATCCTCGCAAAAATAAAAAATATTCGTCAGAATTTGAAAATTCATAAAGTATTGTTAGGAAGATTTCAAGGGCTTCTCAACTCAGCTCTTTTCGAATCAGACAATGTTGCTACTGGATGAGAAAATTACTGAAAAGAGTGCTCCACCCTTATCAAGAACCGGACTTTGTATTTTTCTGAAAATTCAACGATATATTGATAACGGCTCTGTTTTGTTTTTGTTTGGCCACCTCATGTTTTTCAAAACTCAGTTCATTCTCCCTTTTTAGATGAAAAATGAGCGAATTGAAATACTATGATTTCTTTATGCAATATTTACAAAAGAAAATAAGGTTATATTGTCAAAAAAGTTTGTAGACTAATTACGAAATACTCTGTGTCGCATTGGAAACTCAACGGAAATGTTTACATTCCAATTTGTTTCCTGGAAAATTTCCGGTTGCGCGTCTAATAGAATTTGGCAACTACACAAACCTTCCTTCGATGCTGAAATAATCCTAGAATTATATGTATAGTCTCATATATGTTCATGCTACGAATTTCACTGGAATTCTTCACGTAAATATGAGAAGATTACGGACAGACACATTTTCATCAACAAAATTTTGAGAATCTCTAGAATAATGAATGGATATGAAAAACCGATTGCATCTGTCATGCATTTGTTGAGAAAATGAATCACATATTTCATACATTCTATTCCTCAATTTCACACATTGTTAAGTATTATAATCAGGAGGCGGATTGGCTTTTTTCCATTTCTTCAATACACATTTGGATTTTGCTAAACATGTCACGTCCCATCTTGGGAATCCAGTCAGTGAAACATTTTTGTATATCCTATATTTTTTAATATTTTGAGTCTCATGAGGAACGTATCGTAGATGCAAAGTTGATTCGAATGGCATAAAAACTAAATAGTCACCCAACGTCAGCAGTTTCTTTGTATGGCATGGGCGGCGTGCTAAATTCCTACGAGGTCTAATCATTATTTTCTGTGAGAGGTTTTATATGGTATTAACTAGTAAATTTATCAGACCCGATATGTTATTTTTTCATTTGGCTGTTCGGAATGACTTTGTACAGACTATACATACTTATCACATATAGTCAAACTGACTATAAATCAAATTATCCAAATGAACAATTCGTTCAGGACAGTCTCAACTCCCTACACTGTAGGTTAACGGACTGACACCCATCAGAAAGCAACTACTCCGCTGGCTAATACCATGAAGGGCGTTGGACTATATCCGACAGGTGTCAGTGCAAGATTCTTCACTGAAGTTATTTCTGCATATATGCTATTGACGATACAACTGCTCCAACATAAAGTCAATGATTTCCGATAATTGAAATTCGAATTCTTTCAGAGTATCATTACTTGAACTAGGCTGGAGCGGACAACAAACAACAAGGTTTGTCATCGCCCCATCTGCTTATGAACGAGGAAATCAACCGTATATCAGAAATTTGCCCAATCCCTCTTATAAGAAAAAAACTTTCTACATATGGTCAGTGGGCATACTTGAAGACTGGCTATGAATCAAATCATTTAAAGGAACAATTCGTTCAGGCCAGTCTCAACTTCCTAACTGTAGGTTGATGCATACTACCTAATACTAACTTGCACTGACGAGTGGCCAAACAATCCGTAACCGGTCTGCAAGTGAGTTCCAATATTTTGAAATCTATTGCGGCAGTTTTATCGCCAACGGTATATGCAGGAATAACTACAGTGAAGAATTCTGCTCTGACACCTGTTGGATATAATCCAACGCCCTTCGTGGTATTAGCCAGGGGAGTAGTTCTTCTCTGATAGGTATCAGTCCATTAATCTACACTGTAGGGAGTTGAGAGTGACCTGAACAAATTGTTCTTTCAGATGATTAGACTTTATATATTTTCATATATTCATTTATTTTCTTTTTATGTACTCCTCATCATTGAATATTCTTCATTATACTGTATTATCCTCCATAAGGAAAAGACAAATTGTAGAATCGGATATAGCGAAGCATATTCCGAAATCATCTCATGAAAAAATTAAAAAACCTGAAGAATCCGCATATATTCTTTCAGCAGGTAACAAGTGTATTTCAAATAGGTTTGTGAAAATATATCGTACCTGGTTGTCATTTCTAAGAAGATAGGTTCATATCGGAAATATGAACCTCAACTTATCTCTCAAAAAACACACAGTATATGTATTCATGAAGACTATCAAATATTGTATCCGGACATCCACAATAGTTTGACGTAGTTCAAGAGAATTACAGCTATTCACAACTTGAGGCAGAAGTTTTGAATTGATTTTGGGATTTTGAAACGAAAGAAGAGAGCTAAGTATAAATATTTGATTCCTAGGCGAATTTATGAATACAATTTACTGACTAATCATCCTCTTCAGTGGTTTCTGTATCTGTGGGTAGGGAGGGTGAGTGTAGACCTACAGCACTAAGGGCACCTGTGACCCATTGTAGCTCCTCCCATGGAGTTGTCTTCCTAGGTCATCGTCCATCCTGTCCTTTCCAGAAAGGTGGACAGGTCTCTGGGAGACATCTCCTTTATATAGGCAGGTATAGGTCAAGACTCGCCGAACACAGACTCTCATATTGACCATAACTCTGTATATTCGCATAGGACATGCCTGAGAGTTTCATCCTCCCGTTCACACAACCTGCATAGAAGTTTGTCTACTAACCCCATATTGTGGGGGTGCTTCCTTAGTTGATAGTGGCCAGTCAGAAATCCTACTGTTAAGCGTAGATTTTTCCTGGTCATAGCCAGATATTTTTTCGGCGCGAGCATGAAAGGATCGCCCAGGGTGATCCTGGCAAGATTGCATCCTTTGAATTCATCCCATCTCTTTAGGGATTGAGCATGGGTGTGACGTTTGGCTAGTTTCGCAGTTGTCGAAGTCATCAGGTGCCACTGCGTCCTAAAATTCTTAGTCCAGCTGCTTCCTCGGCTGAAGAGTCGGCAATGTGATTACCTTTACTCCTATCGTACCTTTCAACCCACCTCAGGATGATGTCATTATCTACCAAGGCTTTGGCTGAATCTTGGTGGCACTTTAGTACTAGCCCTGAGGTAACACATTGTCTGTTAAAGGCTAATAGGGCTCATCTGCCCTATGATGAGTAGTAACTTTTTGGGGTGAATTTTTCATTCATTATAGTTCATTCATTATTTATTATTTATTAAGATTTTTTTATTTTTCAGATTGTCGAATGTTATATACCCAAGAAAACAGTAAGAACTATCACGTTCTCCACAAAAACATTTTTCCAAAGAATTTTAACACAGCCGTTAGAATAAGTTCTAGTTATCCTGTGGTAATTCTAACTTGATTAGGGAAATTTTTGTTCTGGTGAGGGAAAATGTGTTTTCAATGGATTCATTTTATGGCAGAGGTTCCAGCTTCCACTTTTGAATCACAATTATTCCACATAAGAGATATAAACAATTAAGATATTAAAAACGTTTAGAACTAATACACCGACTATAATAATGCATTTTCATTATATTGTGTTCTCTAAATCCTCGTCTTCAAACGGCACAGTGAAGTGCAATTTTCCGTCTGGAGTGTAATATAATCGAAATCATAGAATCTCCGGCAGAATATCACACAAAATGTATTTTTCATGAAGAACTCTTGAAAAACCTTTGATTTCACACCCGAGTAGATTTCAAAAGGTGTTGGCTGAGACTTGAACTTCAGATTCATTATAATTTTATACCTCATGAAATCCTAATTGGAAAAGTTGAATATCTTACATTCGTGAACATGCGGAGAGCCAATTGAAAGAGCAGGAAAACTTTCAGGAATCAATTTATCAGAACCGCACACGACATATGGCAGAAGTGCTATAAAATTGAGACTTTGTCAGATTATTATTTGTAACTGTTGAACATTTTTGAATAAAAATCCGTCACCAACTACTCATATTAACAAAATTGGATAATTAGAGAACATAAATGAATTCAAACTGACTTAGCTTGAAAGGGCTTTCTTCAAAATTCTTCAGTTCATTTGACCTTTACACAAGTATAGCTCAAATGAACTATGTATAGGTCATTCACAAGTTCATAAATGGCCATATATTATTTTGAAAATTGTAGATACTCGAAGAAACAATACGAATAGAATATAGTTTTTTTGTTAGATCATATAATCTCTCCTTTCGTTCGAATCGGGTAGAGAAAAATTGCACTAGAAAGAATGGAATTGGTGAAATTTATATATAGTAATAATAATTTCAGTTGTATTTAGGTTTCAGGTTTGATAAATTGTCACAGTTATTTGAGACATGTCGGAAAATATGTTGTCTTATATTGAAGACTCAACACACTCACGTAACTAGATACTTTCATCTTGGTGTTCTATCCTCCAGTCAAGACCAATAGGTTTACTTGATTTCGATATTAGGTCGTTTCAAAAGTTTCGTCCGTTTTTATGAGTCTAATTTGAACTGTAATATCTCTATGACACTCAGTGATCCTAATTGGCGAAGGGTCTACCGGTGCAATAGGACTCTGCTGTGATCGTTTAGCCCTGTTGTAGAAAGTTATAGGGAGTTACACTAGACGCTTACCACCATACAGTAACCATGGTCTTGGCGGGTTGGATGTCCTTGTTCATCTGTCACTGCCTGAGCCACTGTGCATGCTGTTTTTGGCGAGTACATTGGCTTGGGATCTTGGGGTTGAGCAAACCGGCCATCGGATGCCTGCTTCCACGTAGCCCCGCTGGATACGGGAATGATAGAATCACTTGTGGTTCTGTTATTCCCTAACTGAATCAGTGCCGACAGGATGAATGACACCGAGCCTGTCAGCTGTCTCTACGGAATCTTCAAGATACCGGGCGCCCTCTCGTCGTAGCATCGCCTCGTCACGGTGATGTGCCGTGCCGTGCCGTGATCTACCTCATTTTCCCAGCTACTAGTGGGACTATTGTGCACAGAAAGAGCTTGAAAATTCTTTCTGCCCTGAGTCTATAGAAATGATGGATGTCGAGCTTACGACTCCAACTGACCTCCCTGTAAATTTGGTCCAAGAGCGAGAGCTTCTCAGCTCCACAACTCATGATCCAATAACTAAACCTGAAAAAAATGTTTGATGGTGCAACCAGAAAACCACTGAGTCATCTCCTCAAGAACAAGGTACGCGGAATCTATCTCAGGTGGAGGAAAGAACACCTCATGAGCAGGTTTGCAGATGTTTGCGCTCAAGTGATGATTCACCAAAACCAGAGGTGAAAAAGCCCTGCACGATTGAATCTAAGGCATCGTCAGGTATAGCTGATATGCAAAAGCTCTCATATGGGAAAGTTGTCGCGGGTATTAAGATAGAAATCTTGCACCTTGACTATCCGACTACCTCATTAGCCATGAAACAGCAGAGCATATACTTTGTGCCTGCCCCGCTGGGGACTGAATCAGGTTTTTAGAGTTTGACAGTGTTGTACCACTCACTTTGGACGTAACCTAACCTAACACAACCATGGTCTTCTATTTGGTGAGGTTTCGCCTCTGGGGAGTGCATGGGTGGCTCATCAGCATTCAACTATTGTCCTGAACTTCTCCTGTTATCGTAGGGGATCCACTTTTCTACACCCGTGACGATCTGATCCAAAAAAGGAACGTTTTGGTTGCGCAAAAGCAAAGACGAATATACATCACAACGTGACAGAACCTGTTGATCGTGCCAATCATGTTTCACCTACTTTTTAAACTCAAATACTCTCTCAAAACGTTTTGAACCATCAACAACCGAATGGGATCTGAGGTCTGGTTCTTTCGCCATCCCACGTACCGTTTGTGATGTGTCAGTCTCCACTTCTGGCTCATCTTCAAAGCTGAAATTTCGCATACCAACGTCGAACAGTGCATTCATCAACACTCTCATTGCCAAATGCCTGGTTGATTTTTTGGGCTGCTTCTAGTTAGATTTGAACTTGTAGATAAAAATAGTCTGAAAATCGCGTAACATCATATAGTAATGAGCTGGAAAGTGGCGAAAAATTCAAATTCGGAAAAAAATCAACAGTATCAATATATAAAGTACAAAATTCTTTGTCTATCAGTATAGACTACAACACAGCAGAACAAATATTTTTTGAAGTCACAAAACATGACAAAAAATAAATATAGTTTAAAAAACTAAAAAAATGTACTTTTAAAGAACATCGAACTAAAAAGTTGAAAATATTTTTTTAGCGACGGGCGCTTGATATACAAAAAATATGGTACTAAGCGCTCACGCTTTTCCACAATACTATTAGTATTCGTTAGTCTTTTGAGATTATTCAAAAAATTATTTCAACTTATTAGTTCGATGTTCTTCAAAAGCGTGTTTTTCAGTTTTCCATTAAACTATATTTATTTTTAATTTTTTAGTTCCGTATGCTATAAAAGCGTGTTGTTTTTCGTCTTTTTGAGCAATATTCATTTTATCTAAACTTTAGGATCCATCAGCCGAATATTGTTTAGAAAAATTACCATTGATATGATTCGATTCTGGAGAGGGAGGCTGAAAATCAGTTACCAAGACCAAGATAGCAGCAGGCGCGCAAAGGAGGGTTACAAATGAGACAGCAGGCGCGCATGTTGATAAAAAAATACTTTTTTCAAATGAAGAAAAATATATATAAAGCGAGTTCGAATTATACCAAGGAGGTTACTTACAGCGCCATTTGCTCGCGAATAGATCAAGCAATAATGTCGAATACAGATCCTGAGCTTGAGAGCCACAAACAAACAAACATACATACATACAGGCGAAGCTAACAAAAGCGTGTTGATAAAATGAACAGAAATTTCGAAACAGTCTCATATAATGTATAGTCTACAAAATTGCCAGAAGTACAGAAGATGAAAAGCCGTTGAATGTTCCAATTGAATCAACAGTATACTGGTTATTTGATACATAAAAAAAACTTTTTTTTATTTATGTTTATGTGAAAGCTAATTATTGGATGGAAGTATAAAAGAGGAGTTTGCAATAAATGTTCATCTTCAGAAATAGAAAAAAACTTATAGTGGTAACTGAGTCAGGTTTATCTCAGTTTCAAAATGTAGATGAGGAAATTGTGTTTGGAATGGAATTTTCTGAGTTTTGGTTCAATTATTTTGGTTATTTGCTTCGATTGTAGTGAAACTATATTATAAAGTTTGTGGACATAATGGAAAATATATCTCTGGGCGTTACTTCGTTTATGGTTCCAATTCGTAAAGTGTCCATTTCTTCTTTTCCAAACATATCTTTATTTGCCCATTAGAAGCATTGCTGTGTTCATATACCCCAAACAATCAAAGATTCTAAACCATTCTCAGATATTTCTGTTATGTTAAAGTTTGGAAATATCCTAATAGGACGAAACTGCAGTAACGTTAGTTACAAGTGAAAGTAGTAAAAAATATAGAAAGTTTCAATCCTCTTTTCTTTACAAATTCTGTATCATTATAAAACCAAGATGACCGCAGCTAGAAATTGGCGGATCTCATATTGTCTTACATCTACCTCAATATGTGTATCTAATTACAGGGCTTGACTAGTAGGATAGTAGTATTCTTTGAAAAATAGGCAAATTTGGGATGGTTGCAGCTACAAAAAAGGCGGATTTCATATTTCTTTACATCTACCTCAATATCGGTATCAAATATCAATAGGCCAAAAATGCTTTCAATATTTAGCACCAAAAGTATTTAATCTCCTTCCCAAAACACTGTAAAATGAAACTTCAACATTCAGATTTAAAAATGAACAAAAAATATTTATGAAATGATAGCCTCGTCATTACATACGGTCAATAATTGAAAATTGAAAGTAGTTTCACATATTTATGATGTTCTCCTAGGTGCACTTAGTACCTGTATATCGGTATACTCGAATATTTTGAAATCCTAAAAGTTCATCTTTAATCTCGATATTTATTATTCAACATTTTACATGTTGACACTTTCATATATATAAAAACACAATTGAAAGTTTTTTATATCATTAACAGTTAGAAAGTTCAGAACCAATTATATCATCTATTTGCAGTATCTATAATTCTTAATTATATAACCTGTGTTATATAATTAGGAATTATATGTTAATGTTAATGTTATATGTTAATTTAATGTGTGAAGGGTACATGAACATATGAGAGTGTGTATATTTGTGTAGTCTGCTGCTTTTGTAGAAATATACTCTGTAATCAATTTTCTTGTGTGAATAAATATTATTAGTACAAAAATAAACAAGGCTTGATTGACTAGTAGAACATTAGTACACTTCGAAAAAGATCAGATATTTTTCTGAAATTACCACAATATGAGTATAAAATGAAATGGTTCAACCAGTAGAATAGTGGTACACTTCCAAAAATTGCAAATTCAAGATGGCCGCAGCTACAAAATGGCGAATTACATATCACCTTGTTATACCGACGCACTGAATGAACTGAACAGAATGAGAAGAATTGAGTAACAAAATCAGAAACTGAAAACTTGAGAACGAAATGAGTAAATTGAAAAGTTATGTTGAACGGTTCTATTGGAAAAAAAGATAATAATGTTTGAAATGTGCTAAAAACTGAAGAAAAATTCGGAAGATCCTAGGTAGCAGTCATCACACCACTCTCCTCAGCAATCTACGGTATTGATCGGATAAAAAATAATAAAATCATTGGGCGTAGTATTCACATATTCACTCAGGTTACGCAACGCTAAACAATTTGATTTTTTTTTCCTGATCAATACCGTGGATTGCTGAGGAAAGTGGTGAACATCATATTTTTTTTTGTCAATGAAACCGTTTCAAATAATTTTTTAACTCATTTTATTTTGTTAAAATTATGTCATTTACTTTTTTTCTGTACACATTTCGAATTGAGGCTTCACTTTCGACATTTTTCATATTTCATCTATTTTTGTATCGAAGGAAGAGATATTTTGTGAAGTGGTTGTATTCACAGAGAAAAAGAATCACTTCCATTCGCGCGATTACCAAAGTCGTCATTGAGATGATCATCAAATTGGTGAAACTTTTTGAAACTTCACAATATTGTATAAAAATTAGTGGTCAAACAGTTACTATGAAGAGTATTATCATTTTTGGGAAAGAAAGTTTTTGGCTTTCTACTACTCCATCTTGATACAAAAAACAAGAATGAGGGAATCTTCCAAGGAAAGGAAGGAAGTAATCAATTTTAAAATAAGTAACTCTATACATGGATGTGTAGATCATGCAGAGAAGTAACTTTCAGACACAAACTGAAAGAAAGTCCTCCTGAAACAGCTACTTTCATATTAACATTGAATTACACGAAAGTAAAAAAAATCTGTCGAAACAAATACTTCTATATGAACTTTGAATTATACAGGAGATACTTTTCTCTACTCAGTTTGTATTTCAAACATTCGTTATGGAATAAAAATCAGGTATCATTCACATGAGTTCTACTTTAAATAAATGGTAATAAATTGCACTTACATGGAACACTGTCACCCTCACTGGTATACACCGATGGTTCGCCTTAGGACACTTGCCCCAAGGCTCTTCAGTACCAAATTGGATAACATTATAAAAAATACACACAGTTCATTCATGAATTACGATTTTTTAATGTCACGGAACAAGCTTGATCTGCATATGTCATCGATGACATCGTAATGTCATTCATTCACCTATTTGATTCAATCCCAGCCAAGAGGAATCGTATTTGAATTGAAGGCGTTATATTTTTAGCAGTGATTAATTAATTTTCTTTCAAGTATTATCATATTCTGAGTATGATTCTATTTCAAATTATGAACAGATTCCCTTTGAGCAGATAATAAGATTGAGCAAAACAATTAATTCCATTTTTTCGTGTATATCTCCAGTTTCAGAATAGTTGATGTACTCAGGAAATGGGTATCCTTCAATAGTATCTTGAAATATAAATATTACTCATTCCGCTATTTATCTCCTACAGTTTACGGAATTTGTACGCACATATTTGAATTTAAATAGTCTTGTATGACCATTGAAAAATCTCAAAAATTTTCAGTATTGTCATTACAGTATAACATCAACATCCCATCATGATGGAATAGCTATTATACCTACCCTATAGATGTACATACAGTAAAACCATTTCACTGCAGACCTACTTTTCACGCAGAATTGAATTGAAATTTCATTGATGATAGAATATTCGTATTTTTATAGTAATTTCATATCGGAGAAATGGTTTCTCTCGGAGGAAGTTTACGATCAAACAATGCTCTAGAGTGTGAAAAATGGTATTGAACGATACTTTCCTTTTACTACCGATCCCATAAAATTCTATAACTTTTCAATTCAAGTATAATAATCTTAAATTCATAAATACGTGCACATATTTCAATATACATCAAGAAGATTGGATGGCACACCATCTAATTCACGATGCGGTGAAAACCGATTATGAACTTCTCTATACTTCACCGCAGATAATCTAACAGATTAGTATTACCAGTATTTGTCAATCGATTCCTTCGAAAACACTTATATTCCAGTACTATTTCACAATGAATTCATTTGATTCACTGGTTCACTACGCTTGGTTTTGCTATAGTGGACTTGATCAGATCGGAGCTTTGACGCACCCAGCAAAATCTCAAAAAAAGTTTCAATTAGGTTGTTTCAGAAGTTTCGTCCGTTCCAATGTGTTTCTGAAGCTCCATATCTCAATAAATACTCATTCTTCTGTGTAGTGGTATGCAAAGCGTTCCAATCGAAAATTTCAAAGAACATTTCAATTTCAATTTCTAGGGAGACTGAATCAAATATGGAAATTATAGACGAAACTTCACCCACCTGCGGTCAGCAACTACCCCCCTTATTATTCAATGGCATGGGGGGTTGAGTGATACATCATTTAAAAGTTGTTTATTCGTCTGTTACCTCTGTGATTTTTTTCGAAATTGGTCCATTGAGAAATTGAATGTTATATTTAAGGAAAAACAGAAAATTCGCTGGCGTTAATTTTGATGAGTGAATCAACAACGAATAATATCAGTGGAAACAAAATCAACGAATAAATTGTTCACTTTCGTTCGATCTAAGCTGAAATATGAATCTGTGGTGTGGAGTCCCTGCTATCAGGTTCATATAAATCAACTAGAAGCCCTACAGATACGCTTCCTAAAATATATGTCTTTTGAACTTGAAGGCACGTATCCTACTGTAGGAATACCATATTATGATTTTTTTTTTCAAACTAGAAGGAATTATAATATTGATAACCTAAATTTTCAATACCTAAAGCATTTTTTCTTACATAACTAATTCATTATAACATTAAAAACAACAGTACAAAAATAACATTTCAAAACGTTCAAAGGTGCGAACTTGTTTCCTCCTTTTCATAAAAGAGGATGTATGCATCTCCATTAACAAGCGATTTTGGTGAAATTGGTGACACGTGTGAATCATTGTATTCGTGCTACGTGCCAGTATAAGGATGTCTGCAGAATGCTGTATAATATCCGCTGTAGAGAGATCCAGTATGATTCGAAAGTGTATATAAATTATAACGACAAGGAGTCACATTTTCTGCTGCATAATTGTTCATGTCTAATCCATCTGGAGAAAATTCGATGGCAACATTTAACTTGCCTCTAAGTCTTTCTGTTTGAGAAAATATTTTAAAATTGATTACTAAAATACGGACATTTCTCAGCTAACTGACAGTTCTCTTTCTATTTTTTCTCAAATGAATTCACAAATTATATTATTTAAGTTCATATTTGTAAATGCCACTGTTTCTCCGTATTCTGTAATTGTGTTCACCCTGTGGAATAGTGTATGAAATAAATAAATAAATGAATAAATACATAGATAAATAAATAAATAAATAAATAAAATAAACAAACAAACAAATAAATAAATGAATAAATAAATAAATGACTGAATGAACGAATGAATAAATGAATAAATAAATGAAACTCGAGCTCATCATGAATGTTCACAGATCATGTCACAATCTACGGAGGATACGACATGTGAGGGATGCACCAAGGTTAGGAATGGACCAAAGTGGGTTTGAACTCCAGAAAATATTGAAAAACACGTTCATTCATCGGCAGTTGAAAATCCACCCTGTACGTAACTATCAAGGGATTCAATCTACTGACTAGGTAGGATATCCTTCTAATGAAGTTGATTTCTATCGAGAGGAGTTCACAATTTCTCAATTCATTTTAACGGATCAGTCGTCACAATACCCGTTAATGATTTCATGGAACTCCACACTACATGGAATACTGCCATTTGGGATGAACTTTGAAAACTTCAAAATGAAAATGTTCTTGTAGTCTATCGCTATAAAACAATATCATCAAAATATTACCCTACCAGAACAAATTAAAAATCCTTTCAAATGTTTTATTTCAGAACAGTATTCCATAAACATTTCATCTGTTGTATTTATGTTGACAGCAATCATCGCCGAGGGATAATAATGGAAAGTTCTGCACCTAAAATCTGTTCGATATTACATTTTTCTGTTCTACGCAGTTGGTGAAAGACATAATGATTATATTTTGTGAAGACATTCACTACCGATAGCGCAAAAAATAGGGTCGTTAATTACAACCAAGATCCAGTCCTTGGTCAGGATTACGTCGATTTATTATTGATGGCCAATAAGGGAATCTGCGAGGTCTTCTTTTCGTTAACGTTTTTCTCTCTAGCGGATTCCCACAACTCCCAAATAATTCAGTTCTGAGATAAAATATTCGTTTTCTTTGTTCTGCTACTACATTTTCCTTATAGAAAATAGTGGTTCATCTTATTTCAATCACTGAATTTTGATCAGAGTTAAATTGAGGTGGAAACAAATGAGTTGAAATTTTTATTGAGATATTGGATCTACTCGTCAAAATCGTAGTTATTCGGTTTTCTTGAAGTTGATTCAAAAAGGAGTGACTCAATTTGTAAGTGTAAGTAATTTTTAAATCAAATAAGCCTACACTTGTTAATTTTGAACAGAAATTGATTTAAGTTAGACCACATTTCATTATACTTCAGGAAAATTCAATTAATTGAGTGAATTGAATCTTTTTATAAATGATCAATAAAAATGATAATATCAGATTATATTCCCCTATCTGAATTGAAGTATGATAAAGAGTTTGATTCACGCAGTCTGTCCAAAAAATTAGGTGAATTTCAACTTTTCCAAAAAATAGATGTTTATTGTACACGGGAAAAAAGTATTAGATTTTAGCTCGAGGTTGTGCTGTCTACCGACGCGAAGCGTCGACGATTTATTATTGAAAAAAAAAAAGTTATTACAATATGTTAAAATCAGAAAAATATCGATGTGAAATTTGAAATTTTAAACAAGTAGGCTGTTGTACTTATAGCGTTGCTAGAAAACCAATAAATAGAAAATCAAATATCCGTCAATTCAATTCTGTGATTTGATTTAAAAATTGCGAAATTAGTGGTCAGTAGTTATTTTGAAAAATGTCTAATTCTGAGTTTTTTCTGACTCCACCGGAGTTAGTATAAGTAGCGAAAGTAGCGTCACGAAAATTATTGCCAGCTAAATCGCGGAAAATTTATGAAACCGCGTATTCAAGATTCATGTAATGGAAGATGAAAAAGACATGTAGTTCTTTCTCGGAGACGGTGTTATTGGCTCATTTTTCGGAACTGGCACAACAACAAAAGACATCAATAGAGTGGTCGAATTATTCAATGATTAAAAGTATGTTACAATCAAATACTACTGTATACATTTCAAAATATTTCAAAATAATTGCATTTCTGAAACAAAATGGAAAAGGATACACGCCCAAGAAAGCTGCGATATTTACGAGTACACATATTAGTGACTTTTAATGCTCCCGATGAAGTTTATTTAATGGCCAAGGTTGTTGTTGCATTTGGAATTACAGGAGCTTGTCGAATTTGTGAAATCAGCCAGGTAACATTAGATGATATTGAAGATTCGAGAACGTTATTAACTGTGGAACTCAAGCAAATAAAGAATGATGTCAACAGAAGATTTGTAGTTACTGGAGAATATATTAAATTTTACCGAATGTACATAGCTCTTCGTCCAGCAGCAGCAATGGATTGCCGCCTGTTTTATGCATATAGCAATCGAAAATGATCAATCAGGTTGTGGGTAGCAATCAGTTTTATAAGGTAGCTGAAGTAGTGGCTACTTTTCTTCAACTTGAAAATGCCAATTCATATACAGATCATTCATTTCGAATATATATATATATATATATATATATATATATATATATATATATATATATATATATATATATATATATTATATATATATATATATTATATATATATATATATATATATATATATATATATATATATATATATATATATATATATATATATATATAATATGAAACATGCCAATACAATGAACAAGTCACTAATCAAAAGAGGTTGACAGGATACAAAAAAAAAATATTACATTAAAATTTTCTAAAAATTGTTAATTGTTTCAAAATTATGGATTACCGGTAGAAGCCATGAGGTTGAAAAACAAAGAGAGAGACACAAAACAATTGACAATGTCAGTTGTACTATTTCAACACGGCCAACCTCACTAACAGTAAGTTGACCTTCCATATTATTGAATTTTTCATATATTACCATCATACAACTTTTGTAGGTTTTCCCTGAAGATGATAATAAATTTAATCGAAATATTAGAATAACTTGTGTTATAAGAGTACATTTCCGTTCTGCTGATTACCCAAAGAAAATTCCCAAGTATTGTTCTTAACTAGTCAGCAAAGACTGTCCTTCAACTCCAAAGTAGTCCCACTCAGTTATAATACAGTGTTTTTTTGAAACTTCGAAGCAGTTCTGGTTTGCCTTTATGATATATTCTTGAGCTTGAGCAATAATGAATGAGCAGGTACATCATTGTGGAGCAAAAGCCATGAATTGTTTTCCCACAATACCGGATGCTTTCTTTGAATTGCTAATAGTCATTTTCGACCGTTAGCCATGTGACAAGAACTCCTGTTGCATTACGTCACGGTAATCGAAGGGAATATTGAGTAAAACCTTGACATTTGATGGAATCTGCTGTGCTTCTATTAGTGGGGACTCTCCTGGGCTTCTCCATTGGGACGATTGGACTTTGGTTTCAATGTCATAACCATATACCCAGGATTCATCACCAGTTATAACTCTCTTTAGCGAATTTGGATAGCCTTTGACGTCATTTAACAATTCCGGAGCGATGCTAATGCTACGGTTTTTAGGGAAAAATTCAGCAATTTTGTAACGAACTTCGCTGTCACAAGCTTCATGCCCAAAATTGACGAAAAAACTGCATGGCATTAGCCAACCGATATGCCGACATCCTCAGCAACTTCTCTGATAGTGATTCAAAGATTCTACATAACAATTTTTATGTCCTCATCATTTTCGTCGATTGTTGATGTGTTGGTGCGTACAGGGCGGGCATCGTCATCTTCTAGACCTTCTGTGGAAAACTTGTTAACATTTTGCTGACTTAAGGTATAATCACTATCAACGTTTCGAGTGTTTTTGAGCACTTAATCCAATTTTTTGGAAGCAGAAATACGCCGAAGAGGCAGAACACTTCTAACTTGTATGTCTCTCATCAACAGAATGAATATGCCAAACAGCTGAAACTATGAGCATATATTCGAGAAGAGTTAAAAAAATCATTCGATGGTACGTAGTTTACGAAATTTGAATATTCACATTATTTTTTGAAAAGTTCACTTAGATATGATGTCTTACCAGTGATTTAGGAGGTTTGGTTTAGAACAAATAGTTCAACTGGAAGCTACGTTGAGGGGCATGAATTCCTGAGACTATTGTGATTAATGGCATGTCGATAAGGGAAGAAATTATGACACTTCTAAGACAATTTTGAATTTTGAATTCAATAAATTTGACAGGACAGGGCAGTAACTTCTGGAAGAATCTCGCAGATATTTCTATGACATACAAACAACTACTTCATACTCCGAGTATTGGATTATACAAACATTTTTTCATACACATGGAACCTGAAAAATATATCATAGGAAACGGCATTGAACATGATACATTGGAGAATAGTTATCTGAATGATAAAATTTTTGATATTGTAAGTGTTCTTACTATTTTGAAGATACTGTGTCAGGTATGGAGATACAGTTATTGTTCTCAATCAGTTGGTATTTTGTCATAATCCTCATCAATGAAAACATTAAAGAATTCAGAACAGCACTGATAGTTCTGGTATAGATTTTTGTTAGAATTCAGGAATTAATGGATTGGAAAAGAAAAGCATGCAATTCCTGACTATCACTGAATTTCCTTGTTCATTTGTAAGTAACTCCACATATCAAACTCGATGTCTATCATGAAAGATAGGTATTGGCAGAAAAAGGCCCATAGGATGCCAATACAATAGCGAAAAGCATATTATAAATAACGAAATATATTCAAATGTATTATATCGAAACTTCAATTGTTCGTGACAATCACGACAAGCAGTGCACTTGACTAGGGACGCGAATACCTGCATTTAAGAGTTGCAACAAAATTAACAAAATTTTCCATTTTGAAATATTTCATCTAGGAACGAGTCGGATGATTACTTTTTAGATTGTTCATATTATCATATTTTCGAGAATGAGTAGATCACAATGCTTTTTATATTCATACTGTAAATATTAGTCGAAAATTAGAACTTAAATTCGCATTTGATTCCTAAAGACTCTGTAACAATAAAAAAATGTTGAGTTTGTATTATTCGAAAAAAATTGAAAGTCGTGTATTTTCTGAACATCTCATCAGGTGCTCGAGAAATTTTTATGAGATAGGTATTGCCAGAACAAATCATCACTTCAAATGAAGATGCTATTCCCAATTCTAGGAATCATGGAATAGTTTGGAAATATCATTTGAAAAATATCTCGATTTCTTTAGTGAATTGGTTTAGGCTTTCGCGTCCGAGATTTTCAGTGTTAATAATCTTCAATCGTGTTTGAAAGCCGTCGTTGTTTGTAACTGCATCCTAACGGTTCGCCAGTACGAGTGGCAAGCTTGTTTTTTTAAGGATCAAGCACAAGCACTACAAGAACATCCTTAAGGTACTCTCAGAACGGTGCCTGTACGAAAGTAGCGATTCACATTGGATTTGAATCGCTGGAGATCAAATCCATTTCGAAAAACATCCTCAGGAAGTTTATACAACATAAACGCAGTTTATACAACATAAACGCAGTTCTTCAGATGCACGAGTTCTCAAACAGTGAAGTTCGAGGTGTATTGAGTTGAACCTCAAAACGATGAGCAGCCACAGTCCGTTGCGTGGTGAAATCAAACGTACCAAGACAAATCTCCAACCTGTCTTCGATGTTCCAGACTATCAAGGTTGCCTTCCAATCGGGCGGATGGTTCTTTTCTGGATGGAATCCAGCAACTTTAGGGTATGTTTGGTGGCAAAGCTCCATACATGAGAACAATACCCCAAAGAAGATCTGATCTGAGCTTTATAGATCATGAAAAGTTGCTGAGGTGTGTACAGTTTTCTGCTTCGGAATAGTGTTCCAAGTTTTTGAGAAGTATCCTTTGCAATTCCAGCGACATGATTGTGACAAGTTATAATGGTGTCCATTCAAAACCCCAACAAACTTATCGAAGCAGAAAGCGGAATTGTCTGACCTGACATTATTATATCCAATCGGAGATATTTAACTTCTTGGGGAAAACCGATGCCTGGATTTTGTGACATTGAATTGAACCTGGTTACTTTCATCCCAATTCCAAATAACTTCTAGATCCACATTGAGATATGCCACCTTCTGCTGCCTTTGAAGATGTTCCTCGGTAGCCTATGTCCTTATATCCAAATGGAATGACGAGACAAGTGTGATGTCTTCAGCAAAGCAATATATTGTTTTTTTCCAATAAGTCATTGATATACAATAAAAAGAGGTTTGGAGTTGATATAGATCTTTTTTAATCAGATAGCATAGAAATATCAAGCGCAACAGCTCTTGATTCACAATGTTTCTCGATTGCGTTATTCCAAATATGGGTGACATATGATAGGAGGTCGCCGCCTGTTAATGTTCGTTTCCAGAAGCCATGTTGATGATCGCTCAATATGTTGAAGCCTTCCAAATATTTGAGGATATGATGGTTTAAGACTCTCTCTATGATTTTCGATATCACTGATAGCAAAGCCACTGGTCTATAGTCTATTGGAAGATTTTCCTTGCCGTTTTTGGAAATAAGCTCTACGCGAGCAATCTTCCAACAAGGAGGAAAAACCCCTTCTTCAGAATGGATACCACAGTTGCCTTGTATGAGAAGCCATAGAAATCCATGAACATACGGGAAAGTACAACAAAAAAGAGGAGGCGGTAATGCTTAACCGGATTTGGAATCCCATACTGAAATATGCCAAAGTGGCAACTAATGTCATCAATTAATAATACTTCGGCCAATAGCAACGCATTAACAAGAGAGGAGGATACCTGTGTCAACACAAATACAAAATATGAACTCGAAATCAACAGTCATCGAAACATATTATGTTATAGAAAACATATATAGTTATAGAAACGATTTTAAATTTTACGAAAGTTCGTAAAAAGCCAAGAGAAGCAGGTCTGGCTATAATATCAGCTATCATAGAATACTACGACATAAGTAGTACTGAACTAGTGGAAGCATATGAATTCTATGCAAAGAGAATGAAGTTGAATTTGAGGAAAAAAAATATCCACTTCATCGTCTTATCGACTCCGACTCTGACATCAGCAATCTGGACAACGACGATATTAGGTTGGGCGAAGGAAGTCAAGCGGCAAAGGCCCCGAAAAAGAGGAAAAAAAGCCAGAAACGGCTCAACAAACCAAACAGATAAAACTCGGTTTTCCCCTGGTCAAATGGACCACCAAGCCAAAATCATATAAAACCACACCCACCTTATCACAAAAGCCGGGCGTGGCACTGGAAATCACAACTCAAAAGCCTACTCAGAAAACTAAGTCGGCAAATACAGAGGAAACAGAAGTCCCGCCACCTGGCTCAATGGAAGTAGGTGACGAAGAAGAACTAGAAACGGACGCCCCGAAAAATGACCGGGCAGAAACACGTAAAAAAGCGAATAGGCCTCTACCTATAACCATCCGTGCGAAAGAAAAGTGGAAAGCTTTCAACACCATCGCCGCTGCGCAAAACATCTCCTTATTGCGGGCGGTGAACACAACAGATGGAATCAAAGTCTGCCTTAAAAATACAGATGACTATAGGAAAATCACTAGAATCCTCGATCATGAAAAAATACCGCACCTATACAATGAGAAGTGAAAAACCATTCAGAGTAGTTTTTCGCGGGATCCCGGAATCCATAGAGTGCGACGACATCAAGACTCCACTCCAGGGCAAAGGATTTGAGATCCTTTCCGTAGCCCGCCTGAGTAAAGCTAACAAGGCACCGATACCATTTGTGTTTGTTTTGGTCCCAAGGAACCGAAACAACATTTATGAGATCACCAAAACTCAAAACGTGCGTGTATGCGCCGAAACACAGAAGCCGAGTAACCGAGCAGGGCAATGTTACAAATGCCAAAAGTTCGGTCACACACAACGTAAAGCAGTACCAGCCTGTGCCGGACGGCACATGACTGAGGAATGCAAAAGTACTAAAAATTCGCCCTTGCGATGCTTTAACTGCAAGGGAGAGAACCCAGCGAGCTTCCATGGGTGCCCAGAACGCCCTGAAAATAAAAAAAGGCCTCGGATAGGCCGAACGAAAACAGACAGACCACAAACCCAAGACCTGTCTGAAGGAACTCAATCAGGAGCGACGTTCCGTATGCGAGAGCCGTCTCATCTTCAAAGAACGCCTGCAGCTCTCCCGAAGGTCTTCCAACGGACTTAGGGCAGCTGCAGGTGCTTCTAATGAAGTTTCCGGTACTGCAGTCCATGCTTACCGAAAAATAAAACGAGAAACAGTGCCTAAACGGCTGCAAAGCAAACAGAAGTATGCTGTGACTTCTGCACACAGGGACAAGAACCAAAAGAAGACGTCAGAGGATCATACAATCCCCTGCCGCCCCGTCATAAGAACACACAGCAAAAAGACTCAAACAGCTGAAAGGATAAGGGGCCCCAGGCCCAAAAATATGACTGAAACAAGAGAACAAATCAGTCATCGATGAATCATCAAGATGAATAAACCTCTGAAGAAGCCAGCCATTCGTGCTGGCAAAACGTTAGAATGCAGTTCCAAACTATGACGGCCTTCAAACCCGAATGAAGATAGTAACATATTCTTTAGTGTTAGAGAATTATAAATCCATTGAATATATACCAAACAGTTCTGAAATTCAAATTTTTCTTTGATTTCGAATTCGCAGGCTCATTTTAAATGAGAAGTATTGTAGCCCAATTTTAGGCGAATCACAAAAATTGGTTCACAATCGTTCACAAATTTCAAAATTTTGAGTAAACACAATGCAAGCGTAAAATCAAAAAGCTTTTCTGTTTGTTAAATCATGATTGAGATATTTGGCAACTGCCCAATTACTTTGCGTCTAAGTGGCAATATTTGGCGACGTTTCAAACGTCTTGAAACGAAATTACTACAAATATCACAGCGAAACGTGTTTGTTACACATCCTACGAATTATATCATGAACTATTTGCTGGTGTTGTTGACCTTCCGTTATTCCCTTAGATATATTTCTCAAAGTTATAAATGTTGTTACGTATTTTCCTTTGATTGAGTCTACTTTTTTGTGCTATGCACTGTGTGTATATCTCACTCATCTGGTGTGAATTATTACACTCTTATATAGAATAATTTCAAGATTCGTCACTTGAAAACCAAATAATTTTTTTGAATGATACATGATACATTATCTCTAATATTTTTCTCAGGAAGTGATTATCGGAAATAGAAATACTCTGTTGGAAGATCAACTCTTTACTGACAACTTTACATCGAGCATTTTTGGGCTTTTTTCACCTTCCACAGACTGACAAAATTGTAATGGAAAACTTCATGAAGGTGTGGGAAAGCCAAACTTTCCACCTCACTCCGATAAGTCACTGCGTAAATTCAAAGTAATAAAAAAATATTGCTGGGACTTCAAAATTCAATTTTCGCAATCGCAGTGAAAGCTCATACCACTGATGATGTGTGCTGCAGTAGTAGACGAAACGTTTCATATTTCAGGTTCCTTTCCACCACGGCTCACCAGCCCAAATTTTTTTCTTTCCATTTCAGCCGTGGAAACCTATGATCTTGCGAAGGAAAATGTTTTATTTTTCAAAAACTTATCGTAATCAATAATTTTGCCTGTCAAAAGAAGAGCTGAATAGTTGAACTGATACTTATCTTGACTTTTCGATGGCTTAAATCTTTCTTCTTCTTCCTAATTGAAGAAAATCTGAAAAATCTTGTCAAAACTCCATCGAGGATGTCGATAGATGTCACAAAACGAATCAAAGAAAAAATTACAAGATTTATAAGATTTTTTTAAATTCCAGAAATGGAGGCAGATTTTAGACTCCCTAACATTAACATGAGTATGAGCATTTTTCAGTTCTATCTTTGAGAGGAATAATCTTAAAATACGATAAGTTTCCACTGTGGTAGGTGGAAACACTCCAGAAAGGTCGCTGGTATTTTCTAAATTCCTCCACAAAAAATGACATCTGTTCAATGTATATTTTCACTTCAATTCTCATAGAGATCGTTCAACTGATAGACTCTTTCACAAAATATCTAGTTTTTGACAAATCGTTATTTAGCATTTAGAAATGGTGTTATCTTTAACAGATAGAGTTGGAAAATAGAATTCGTTAATGTTTAGACTGGCAGTCAACGCGACTTCAATTTTATACGATTCATTTAAATAAAAACGTAAGTACGGTTTATTGGACAGAAGTGAGTGGAAGAAGTTAATATAGATACGTCAGAATATATATCAAGGCGAATCACGAATCATTTTGAAACCTATGTAATATGACACCATGGGCAAGCAATATGAACTTTGATGATTCAATCAACATTTTTCGAAACTACCTGAGAGATATATTCGGAAAAGGTTTTTCAATAAAAGAGATCAAAATCAAAAATAAAGAGAAAAAGCCCCGGATAACCCAAGATATGAAAAAATCGGCAATAAACTCGAGATCACTACATCATGTCCATCACATGTCGATATGTGCCGTACGGAGTAGACGTGTTTGTATGTAGAGCTGACAATTTATACATTTTATTAGAATCTGTGTGAAAAATAATCTAAATTTCCATAACAAAAAAAGAAAGGTGAAGTTTGTGAAAGATTTCGTAGAAGTACAATAAGTAAGTTGAATTCTATTATATCAAATGGCAAGCACGAGATCAATCAAAAAGGGCGATGATGAACTGCTCTCAACAATTAAATCATTAGTCACCAATGTGTGTAGCTCAGAAGTATTCATTAATACTTTGTGCAACTCTATTTCGAAAATTATGGTAGAAAAATTTGAAGGGGAAATTAATTCACTGAAAAAAGAAAATGAAAATCTTCACTCTTTACTGAAGAAACAAAGTGACACGATTAGTGCAATGATGAGAAACCAAGAAAAATTTGAACAATCTTTACATCGCAAAAATCTTCGAATATATGGAATGAATGAATATAAAAATGAAAATTGTATGTAGAACGTTGTGAAAATAATTAACCATAAGATGGATTTGAATTTGGCTGATTCTTGTATTGAAAGTTGCTATAGAGTAGGAAAGTTCGTGAAAGATAAACATAGACCAATAATAGTTAAATTCTATAGTAGCTATCATAAAAAAATGGTTTACTAAAATGAAAAACTCTTGAAGAAGACTGGTCTTGTTGTGAGAGAAGATCTAAGTTCGGAACAATTTAAATTGGTGAAAGCTGCTTCTTTAAAATTTGGAAAATCCGAAAATGATGGAACCGTACTTATAAAGTTCATTAATCAAGAAACCTACCACAAAATTGATACTTTAGAAGATCTGGAAAGATTTTGATGGATATTACTGATACTTCATTTTTTCGAAATGTATATGTATATTCAAGTAACAATTTATAATTGTTATGAACGCATTTTCCTTGATACACATTACATCTATACACACAAAATAAATCATTTTCAAAATATTGCGGCCCTACGTGTACAGTTGAGCTGCACCCACTTGAATTGTAGATAAATAAGGATTTCAAAGTATTATCATTGTTTTTTTTTTCTTTTTTATTGTTTGGGAATTTGAACATGAACCGTGGATTTTTGCAGGTAGGTAGCTTAAATACTAAATCCTTAATACCTTCTTTAAGGGATATTAAATTATTAGTTTCGGAGTATTCCTTTAATATTTTACTTATATGTGAATCTTGGCTCACAAGCAATATAAGTGATGATGATATCTCCATTGATGATTATAAGTTGTACAGATTGGATCGAGCTAACACAGGTGGAGGGTTGTGTATTTTTCTGAAGGAAAAATATTCCAGTGAAAAAATTAGTTTGCTTCAGACTTGCCATTCCAGTGAACAATTGTGGATTGAAGCAACTATTCAGAAAAATAAAATTGCATTTGGAGTGATATATAAGCCACCTAATTTTGATAATACAGATTTTATAGAGAAGTTTGAAGATATTCTCTATCTTATATATCCCACAGTAGATGGCATTATTTGTGGGGGAAATTTCAATATCAATTTTTCAGATTACGATAATGACAATACCGAAAAAATATTGTCAGTTATACAGTGCTTTGCTTTAGATCAAATTATAGATGCCCCAACAAGAATAACTACAACAACATCAACACTTTTAGATGTAATTATAATTGAAGCTGAATGGGTTCATGACAAAAATATCATTGACACTAATAGAGTTTCAGATCATATGCTCGTTTCCTGTAAAGTAAATATTAGGACTGATGAAGATAAGTTTAAAATTCATGAATTTAGGGATTTCGAATATTTCAATGAAGATGATTTCAAGAGAGACCTTTACTGTATTCCTTTTTTCAATATATTTGATCAGGAAGGAGCTGATGAAAAAATAACTTTCTTAGTTAACTATTTGACCAATCTTTTCGATAGACATGTTCCCTTGAAAACATCAATAATAACTAAGAAGCGATCCCCTTGGCTAAGTGGTACAATAAAAGAGATTATGTTAATAAGGGATAAAGCTTTCAGAAGATTCAAAAGAACCAAATCAAAAATTCATTTTCAGTTCTATAAGGACATGCGGAACGTCACAAATCAGGCGATTAAGAGAGAAAAGAAGGCATATTTTACTTCAGAGCTCAATAAAAAAAACAACAAAGATCTCTGGAAAGCCATAAAATACCAAATAAAATTAACAGCTTCTTACTCACACCAGAAAATCACTTTCAGAACTGATGTGCATAATATTAATGTAAGGTATAAAGACTGACTAACTCCGCCATCCTTTCGCACAGAGTTCTTTAGAAGGAGTTTCAGCTACTAGATCTGTGCAATTTATAATGACATTCCCGAGCCCATGAAACGAGATGACTTCAATCATTTTAATATCAATTTCAAACGATTCTTATTATCTTCAAACTATTAATGACTCAATAACTACCTACCTATTACAAATCTATAAAGAGTCATAATATTTTAAGATATTTAAAAATTCTTTTTGTTTATTCCTTTGCATACTAGGCGACATTTTTGAGGTTACGTGAAAGAGCAATTGAATGATAACTTGTCATCATGTAAATTGAACTTCGCCTTTTGTCTTCTTATAATAAATGAACTGTACATGATTGATTTGATTTGAATGTATTAGAAGATAATAAAGACGGTATTATTATTATTATTATACTATTAACAAATTCATAAATGATGAAATTTTCATATCATATTCCATGCAGGACGATTTATAGAAAACTAATTAAGTTTGATTTACAACGAAATTTTTAAGACAAACTATACAAGGCTGAAAATAAAGCAAAAGGAAACTTGGCTACTATAAATTAATTACACGGGATCGTGAGTTCCATTTGATTTGAAAAATTTTTGATATGCAACAAAGAATTTCTACCAGTACATCTTTGGTAGCAACTTTCCATTACTTTATAGCTACGTGTATATATCATTCGTATGTATCAGCACGCACTTTCTTGTTTTGATTAGAATTCGCACATAGAAAAGTCAACTCATAGTTGAGAAGTTGGGATCCGAGTTGATGAACCCATTTCAGAACCAAATGGTCATCAAAGCCTGAAGTTGTCTATATTATTCAACAACACCAAATATAACGGACATAAATCATTCGAAACATTTCAGAAATAATGAAAGTGACGTCATACAAACATCCTTTATTGATAGCAATCTGATCACAAACTATCATGAGTTATTTTTTAATACTATTTATTATCGATCAGAAATGCATATATTATTCCAAGTCATGTTACGTGTATCAATCAAATCACTGTACTCATCGTCACACAATTATTGTTCTATATCATTCAATTCACATCATTCATATGAATCTATAATGGAAATGGAAGAAGCAGAATCCTTCAAGAAAAATTACTGTAAAGTTGCCATATCAGTGTCATCTTCCGCCATTAGCAATTTGTTTCACATTGGAAGAAAAACAGTTGAAGGCAAGTTTCTTCTCATTGTCAACAATGCCATTATTACCACAATGACAAAAAATGGACATTTAAAACGAAAACAGAGCAATGAGACGATGATAAATTCCTGTAAATGTTTGGCTCTTACGATCTTGTTTGTTCCTTTGTCCTTTTTTTTCTATGAATCTGAGGAAATCATTTTAAATGTCCCCTCATCATTTTCATTTGAAAAAATTACGATCTACAGTACAACATAAAAAAAAATGTTATGATTGCTTCAGTACTTAGAAGGATTACAGAATATTTCGTCGCACACCTTTCTTAATTTGTAAATCGTTAAAAATGGTCTATGATTGTTTTATCAATTTTGTTGGGAAAATGTTTCGTTCTCTGAGTATTTTAATACACTACAATACTATCATACTACCACACTAATGCACCAGTAACATTGTAGAAATTCCATTTTTTATAAAAGGCCGGAGATACTTTCAACAAATCTTCCAAAGTGAATTTCTCCAAATATGAGAAAGAAAACATCTAATTATACTCGAATTGTCTCATTGACCTGTAAACCCAGCACAATAATTTTTTACAGAAGAAGTATCTATCAAAGTTGCACAGATTCCTGAAGAGTCATTCAAAAAAATATCTTTGAGATCATTCAATATTCTTGCGATTCCTTTTGAAGGTTTGTGATGAAGGAAACAGATTCGCCAATTCATTTTGTAGCTGGGAAAATTAGTATCCGCGTTACTCATTTGATGTCAGATACATCATTTGTCCTTATTTCAACGCAAGGACCTTCCAGGGTAGTTTCCGGATTGTCTTTTTTCTACACTCATATAGATTTTCTTTATGTGTTTCAATACTCCTCTGAAAAAATGTAACGTCAAATAAAATCAATCAAACTATCTATTCCTTGGAATACTATTGAAAAACATTGTCGAGAATGGAAAAATTATTTTTTCATTGTAGAGGTATATCAGGACTCATAGAACCATTAAGAGAGTCATAGTTACGACCGCACCGGGGGCCTGGGGGGTCGGTTAGGCCCCCCAGACGCACCCTGGCGTTGGATGCGATCGGGCGTGGTGGGGTGGATTTTCGGGAAATCCTTGCGGGTACCGCTCCTCGCCCACACCAACAGGATTTCGCAGGGCTTCCTCCCGCTTCACCGAACCCAGAGTTGCCTCCTTAGTGTGGCTAACCAAGAGACAGGACCATCGGCAGCGTTCGAACGAACGTTCGTACAAGTTAACTAAGCTCGTCTTTCGCCAGAGAGTGCTCGCGTCGCACACCTGCCCACGCCAACCATGCCAAATCAGTTGGGAATATTGTCCCGGAAGTGGCCGGTCGGGATCCTAAGCTCGGATACTAGTAGCTCCGTCCACCCGGGGTTCGACACCTCGAACGTCTGCCTTGGTGCCCTCCAAAACTAGACTCGGATACTAGTGCCCATTGGAAGGACCGCGAGCCCCGACACCTCGAACGCTTGGATCCGTACAGAAGCAGGCGAGGATCACGAAACAGCATGAGCTGTCCAGTGCCTCAGTAATGGGGCTGCAATGCACCCATGAATGGATTACCGCAACACTGTATCCCTTTACCCGCTAGTGGAGCCGCTGTCCCTAAGAGGCCAACGCCAGTTGGAGATGAGGCTCGCTAGCCTTCAGCCGCGAGCTTGCACTCACCTCCCCCCTAGAACTCATGTTAGGAAAGTTCCCTTTCCAACGTTTGATGAGTAACCGTCGAGGACTCTTTCGAGCATCCTCTACCACACATCATATGTCGGAGACGTCGCGCCCATTGCCCGTATAGGTGCGGGATAGGGCGGTTCGCCAACAACTTTTGGGTGTACGCCGTGTGGTCTGCACCGCATACCCTTACGTTACCCCAAGGGGCACTCATGTTAGAAAAGTTACCTTTCCACCGTTGGATGAGTAACCGCCGAGGGCTCTTGCGAATCACCTCTCCCATACATCTAGCTTGCCGGCCAACGCCTGTTACCCGCAGGTGCGGGATTGGGTGGTTGACCGATAACTTTACTGGGTGAGTGCCGTGTGGTCTGCACCGGGGGTCTGTCAAACACCCATAAGAGAGAGACAGTGGTTTCCCCACCACTCAACATATTTCTTTGGGGAACAGAAACAATTGCGGTATTTTTTAGAAAAAAAACTATGTGGGAGTTGCATTAAGGTCATATGACAGGTTATTCAATTTCCTTTTTGATGCCAAAGATGTAGTGGACAGGGTGGAGAAATCTGGAGTTCATAAGCTCAAATGTACGGAGTGTGATAGTGTTGTTCATCTTGGACAATCTGGTTTGAAATTTTTGAACGGCATGCTGAACATCAAAGGTCTTTCAGAATGAGTAAAAATGATACTAAGTTTCCAAACCATTTCTTACAATGCAACCACACTTTTCCGAATCTGAACGATACGGAAATTTCGCACTATGCAGCTAAGGGTTGGAAACTCAATTATTTGGAACCTTTGGAAATTCATAAACGTAAGCATTGCGAATGTAACCTACTCAATGACCAAATTGACCTGGTCGCGCATAAGAAAAATTAATGTAATTAAGTCATTTAGGACCGTCTTTGATCACCTACTGCAGTTGTATAGGTACAAAAGGGTGAATATTGTCAATTATTTCAGTTTATTGTATTTGTTTGAGAATGCCTTCGTAGGACAAATCTGCAGTAACGTTGACTACAAAGTGGTATATAAAAACATAGGAAGTTTCATTTCCCATTTTCCATGATAATCTCCTACCACGTAGTAACGACTTCATCAATCTAATGATACTAGTATTTCCTTTGATTCAAAGTTTCAGAATCTTTCACATTATGAGGTTCAGAGTTGTTCAAATAGTTCTGATTTTTAGCTAACTGTATGAGCAATTGGCGATTCAGAAAATGTCACCATAATTATTCAGTATCACTGGAGTCTTTTCCCAACACCAAACCGTTATTTCAACACCTCAACAAGTGTTCCGATTACCAAGTGATTATCCTCAAAAGATTGATCTTCTTCTTGAAGATCTTTCTCTTGACGTAGTAATACAAACACCTCGAAAATCTTGAAAAATCACCCTATAATGATTGCTACATATTCCACGTCTGAGTGAAATATGTACTATGTATGCTATTTTTTGTATGGTTTTTGGAGAATTTTTTCTATATCTCGCGAATGATGAATCAAGTAGGAATTGAAATTGTTTGGTGTACACTTTTAATAGCTAAAATTAAAATACTATTCAGTTCCTTCTGAGCAATAGTGATAGTAATCATAGCTTGAAATGATAAATTCAAGTAGGAGCTATTAACTTAATTTTTCTTCATATTACCCAATGTAATTGGAGAAAATTATACACTGGCGCTTTCACCATAAAAGCAAAAAGCCTGGACAATAGTAGAAACAAAAATAAGAAACACTGCTTTTCCATCATGTATATTTAACGAGAATTGATGTCGTGGAGTAGAAAAAAAACAGTTTATATCATAATGATATGAATGTTTCTCAGCTATATTCCTTCCATATTCTATCAACTATAAAATTATTCCATTATTGTCTACACATTCTCCACGCGCACGCCAAATAATCGATTTCTATTGGTGAGTTTTTTATACCTAGGGTAACTTTTATTGGAATTTTCGTAAGAATCTCTGATTTTCCTGAAACGAAATACAACCGCGGGTAATGTAGACTTGCGGATAATATAGCATTCTATAGGAGACAAAATTTTTGAAATTATTTCAGTAGCTTTTGAGTTTATCCATTTTGAGAATTGAAAGAATCTACCAAAAGAGGGTAACATTTGAGCATTAGTGATGTCAATGATGATTGGATATCAAGATCATATTGTAAAATTTCGGTATATCTTCATTTACAATAGTGACAGAAAATTTTCGAGAAAGATGAGTTTTCAACTTCACCATCATCTGAAACACACATAGGTCACCTTGACAAAGAAATAACACACGGTTGCCACTTTGGCATTAATGATTTACTCTTCACTGCCTTACCAAAAGTTCGAAAAGTACTATCATTCCACTAGTATTGAGACAGAAAAACTTTTTGAGAGTTTATAAATCAATTTTCATGAACTTTCGAATTGTTTTCCATCAGTTTTCTATTCCACATATCAATAATATGAAAATTTTGTGGCAGATATTGTAATGAAATTGAAGGAAATTTTCAAAAACAAATACCGTTGAATATGACATTCTTATGATGATCGTTCAACTTTTGTCTCGTGTTAATATACCAAATGATGTTGATATTTCAGAAGTATACAAGAATGAATTTGCAACCACCAAACCTACCTTGGATTTTAAAATTTGTATTATTCCTGCCGAATCAAAGAGGAGTTTGGTAAGTTGAACCTTCACAAATATAACATTTCACTATATTGTTAAAAACCAAACAAGTGGTCACTTCAGCTATGATTAAGTTAATGAAGTTCTGCACTAACACCTACTCATGGCACTAGTTCAAAATTTCTCCAGTTATTTCACAATCTTCGAAAGGAAACGCGATAAAATTTCGCACGACAACGCCGAGTTTTTCACAAAAACACGTGACGCGTATCGGGCAGAGTTTCCAGCCTAACTCGGGCGTAAGCATCCGCCTCATCGAGGAAAGGGGAAGTTTTGGCTCTGGTGGGGGTTGGAAAGCATGGTGGGGTCAAATCGATTTTATACGGAGAAAACATTCCTTATATAGGGTTGGAGTTTGATGTTTTCCTAGGCATATACGAATGGTCTTACCCTAGGCGTTGAATTGTATGCATTTCTAGCTTCCTTCTTCATGAGAATAAATATTTGAAAGCGTTCTCCTTTTCAGGAATCGCTCGACTTCAGTTCAGTCAACAACCAAGATCTTCTCAATAATGGATGTAGTGGATGAGAACGAAATAGGGTCAGAGGAAATATGAAATTAAATTCTTGCAAATTTTTACGTCTCTAAAAGTGATGGAAGATAGTATTTTTGAACCTATTCAACATATCAACAGTTATTATTTACGTCATTTGGATTTCGAAACTGAAGGACCGTATCCATTTCCTTTAAGAAAAAATGAACTATTTTGAAATCTGAATTGGAAGGATTATATTTTTAGGAGTGACTGATTTATGAATGAATTGGTACTGAAGAACCCTAAGGCCAGTGTTTTGCGGCGAAACATCGATGTCTACCAGTGAGGATGACAGTGTTCCATGTAAGTGATATATTCGTCATTCATTTAGTATACTGTGTAAAAATCCTGTGATTGATGTTTTATTCAATTCCGTAGCGACTATTTGGAATAAAAACTGTATAGGAAAATGTTTTTTTGTATAATTCAGTGTTCATAATAAAGTATTTGTTTTCGAAAAAAAATTTCTTTGTGTAATTCAATGATTATATGAGAGTAGCTGTTTCTGGAGGAGTTGTTCTTCCATTTTGTGTCTGAAAGTTACTTCTTTGCAAGAGCTACACATCTATGTATAGAGTCACTTCTTTTGAAACTGATTATTTTTTTCCTTCGGAAGATTCCCACATATTTTGTTTCAAAATAGAGTAGTAGAAAGCCAACAATTTTTAAATTACACTTTGAAAAATTCGATTCATCACTGATGTCATGACTGATGTCAGATGAAGAATAATTCTTGATGTGGTGTCAGGTAACAAAGATGAAAATCAGTTTCATTGATAGCAATACAAATCATGAAATTATGAAACAACAACAAAAATTAATTGGCGCTTCAGGGCGACTTGATTAATTCCAGTGGCGCATTTGCTCTTTCAGTTGCAGAAAAACCCGGAAAAACCTGCAGCACCACATTATCTGAGGATCTTGATCTGCCAGTGTTCTTTTTTTTTATAGAATGAAATGAAGGGTGTCTGCAGAGGCTCCAATGGATTCAAGATATTACCAGAATATTCAGTGATATGACTATCAAACTTGAAACATTCCGTTTCGTCTATGACCAATGCGTAATAATGACCAGAGTCAATGCCAGAATTACAGTGAACAATGACTGCATGAAGATTATAAGAGTGGTCTGTTAGATTGAAGTGTTCATCTATTTCGAACCCTCGTAAGAGTTTGATGCTTCGGTTAGAGGTCGATTAATGTTTGAATATCATTGGTGTTATGATTGACTGGTGCCTCAGCTGTCAGTTGCTTATCACCACTGTTGAAAGTTCTATTTTCACATGATTCAACAATGAACTGTGCATGGGTTGGTTATTCGTTTGCACAGGTTGGTTATTGGTCATCTTGGGAAAAGCTAGTTGAAGTTCTAGAAAGTCACATACGTTTTAGCTACCTCTTGAACATGTACTACAAAGTGAACTATTGAGGATGTTTCCAGCAAAAGTTCTACAAACACACGACGAGCTAGACTGTATAAAATTATTCAATCCAGAGCGGTCAGGAGTATCAATTCTGCTATTTTCCTGCTCAAGAAGAGTATTGAAGAAGAACCACAAGAATTCAGAACAATCATCTTGTCTTAACAAGTATCTAGTAGAATTCGAAGACTCTAGGAAATCGGTTGTAGGAACATATTTATCAAAATTTGGAGTTGTAATCTTTCGCTATGCTGGGAAGGGCCATATAGTTGGGTTTGGTATGTTCAAAGAAATTGTCAAATATCGGTCATTTGATGGTTTTCGTATGAGTTTGCAGATAAACCAGAAGATTAGGTTGTTTCGAAAGTTTTTTGCTTTTCAATTTTATGTATTTTTGTAGCTCCATTCCTCAATGAATATTCATTCTACTCTGGCCTAGAAAATTTTCGACATTGATGCTGTTTTTTAATTTTAAATTTAAATTTTCCGCCTTTTCCCAACTTATTACTGTAATGTCGTTAAGCATTTTTAAACAATTTCTCTCTACGAATTCAAACTAAACCAAAACGCTGTTGAAACAGCCTGAAAAATCCACCAGGCAAAACAGCCTGAAAAATCCATCAGGCATTTATTAATTATAGGGTTGAACGAACTGTTAAACGTTGGTTTGAGAAATTTTATTCCGGAGATTCTATCCTTGGAAATGGTCGACCTACAGCATTCCAGGTCGGGGATTCGAGGACTCTGGATAAGACTGACCCATCACAAACGGTGCGTGTGTAAAGGTGGAAGAACTGGAAGATATATTTACGGCCGCATCAAGGGGTATGACAATACACCCTGGGTGTTGATACGGTTATGTATGGACGGGTTAGCTTGCCAGAAGAAAAAACAGGTACTATCCTTCAACCACATAAATCTTCCCATAAGTGAATCTAGGGTATCCACTTGCACCAAAAGCCGTGGCCAGGCGCGAGTGCAGGACTGCCCCTGCCAACCTTTCTAACCATTTCAGATCATTACCCTGGTTGAGGCAGGCTGAAGAACCTTAGCTCGAATACTGGTGGTCCAGTACACTCGGGTCTGACACCTTGAACCTTTGTGTCCAAAAAGCTGAACTCGAATTCTAGTGCCAAATGAGTGGACAGTAGACTTCGACACCTCGAACATTCGGAACTACCAGAATGTAGAGATGGGAAAAACCGTTCCTTCGTTGGAGCGCTCCAGTCGCGATCGCGACTGGAAAATACCGCGACAAAATACCGCGATTGAATACTGAATACTCCATAGCGAAACTTTATGAGAAGGAACGACCATACTAAGCATTATGGAACGTCATGCGTATCGCCGTTGCGTTGTAGGTTGTAGAAGCTTTGAAATTGAATCTCAGGGCCTGTTCTGGTTCTCTACCATCTGGACAGTTTACAACAGTCATAAAATAGAATAGAATATAACTTTGTATACTGTTTCAAGAATATGAAATTCTTGTTTGAATGTTATATCACAAGTGTCTATTTTTATTCAAAATGACAACATGGCAGCCAGTTTTTTCAAATTCAATATAGTGGTTTCATGGTTAAAATATTGTAAAAACATTATGTGGCCACATTGAATTTGGAGGAAATGACTCCTACGCCGTCATTTTGAATAAAAATAGTCACTTGCATTATAACCTCGAAAAGATAATTTCACATCTCATCAACTGATCTGATGAGATGTACAGGGCTCTATTTAACATTTTAACTTGGGTTAATTTTTGGTTGAGCCTGTAGAAATATCGGCTTCAATGAACTATACTCCGATTCGAATTTCAAATTGCTTTCCCACAAATAACTCCGCAAATGTATGTATTTGTTTATTTATTTTACGCGCTCATTTAGTTATTTCATCAGATAAACTCATCCTTGGATCTTGACTGATATTTTTGTGATGTTATAGTATAGATAGGATTATTATTTAATTTCGTGTAGGTACTTACCTTATTGTGAGCTCATTTTTATTTTAGAACATTTGCTTTTCGGTTTTCATTTCATATAGAATTTTTATTTTGTTTGATTTCATCTATTCATTTTATCTTTGTGTTTATATTTGATTTTTTGTTAATTTCATGAAGTGAATTTTTAATTTTATTTCATGTATCTCATTTACCTGATGACAAATCATTCAAATAAAATGCGAAAAATGTTTCATATCGAACTCAACCAAAGAATAATTGACTGCTTTGAATATCGACCAATACAGCCTAATACTCAATTGGGGGTAATACATGCTCCAAAAAGATCCATAACAGCTTGCGGATGATATATCGCGATGGTGTTTGAAGGTGATTGACAATGTTTCGTGATGCATTTCACTAGTTCGGACTTCCATTGTCTACTATATAAAAAATGATTTGAAATCCCTGAAACAAGTAAAAAAGAATAATTAAAAAAGAATAGTTGAAAATAACAATTATATTAAGCAACAATAAACCTGAAATGAAATGATAGTGAAATAACCTACAAGTAAAAATATAATAATTGAATAAATAAAAATTAAAGGAATGAAAAGAAGAAAATAATAAAAAATAAAAAGTGTAGAGATTCCAAGTCACGTTAGTTCACGACGTTTCGATTGTTGGTATCTATAATCGTCTTCGGGTGATGAAGTGATGTGTCATCATCCGAAGACGATTGTAGATACTAGCAATCGAAACGTCGTGAACTAACGTGACTTGGAATCTCTACACTTTTTATTTTTTATTATTTTCTTTTTTTCATTCCTTTAATTTTTATTTATTCAATTATTATATTTTTACTTGTAGGTTATTTCACTATCATTTCATTTCAGGTTTATTGTTGCTTGATATAATTGTTATTTTCAACTATTCTTTTTTAATTATTCTTTTTTACTTGTTTCAGGGATTTCAAATCATTTTTTATATAGTAGACAATGGAAGTCCGAGCTAGTGAAATTCATATCGCGATGGTGTTCCATTCTTACTTTACCCACCACGACAGAGAGAAACGGTACAGTATACGTTCTACGTAAGTATACTGTACGATACTCTGCGATAGATACCGTCTATTGAAAATACCGTCGCGCATCTTTCTTGAATACCGCGACGGTACGGTATCATAAAATCGCGCTCCAAAATACCGTTCCTCAAATACCGACGCATCTCTACCAGAATGCAGGCGAAAATCACTGCACGGAATGTATCATACGACGTATCAGTATGGGACTCATGCACACACGAATTGATTTTCGAAGCCTCTTTCCTCTACTCCCTAGCGAAGCATCTGCCACTGAAAGGCCAAGCAAATGTAGATGAAAACACGTCAGCTAGAGCCGCTAGCGGGCTTTCGCCTAATACTCATGGCAGGAAAGTTCCCTTTTCAACGTTTGATGAGTATTAGTCGAAGCTCTACTACACATTATACGCTGAAGATTTTTGCCTGTTACCTGTGTAGGTGATGGATTAGGCGGTTTGCAAATAACTTTTGGGTGTACGTCGTGTGGTCTACATGGTGTCTCTTGCGAGACACCTCTACCACAGATCTAGCTGAAACCAACCGAGGTTGTTACCCGCAGGTGCGAAATTGAGTAGTTGACCGATAAATTCAAATTAAAATTCTTTATTGATCAGTTGGGTACATATGGCAAGTCATAATTTTTACAGTAAACAATACACCCACAATATATCATATACAGCATATTCTTTACAGTTACCAATAAAATAATTATATATCAGACATACACGTATCAAACCCACACTATAGATATATTCAACAGCTATCTACAATCATAAAGGAAATCGTCGCAACTATAGTAACATTTGTCTAGTGAGAGATTTTTAATGCTCCTATAGAATAACTTGTCTGGTTTAATTTGTGTCATAGCTGACGGCAGCACATTGTAAATGATGACTGCATTATATAGTGGCGATTCTTTCAATTTGGAGGTTCTGTGTCTAGGCACCTTCAATAAATTTCCATTACGCGTTGGATATTCATGACATGATGAGGTTTTTTCAAGCAGTGACTCGTTTTTTCTGGCGTAGTGATCAAAAAAAAGATAGGATCTTTCATGTGAAGAAACTTCATTGGAGCATCCCTTGTTAAGATACAACCCCTTAGAGGGTGTATATAAAATTTATACAACATTTTTTTCCACAAGCACTGAAAAAGTTACAATATTGAAATTAACCTGACGTTTCAAACTAACAGAAAGACACTTAGCCAGTAATTTATTTGGTATGCCCCTTGGTTGTAAGGGGTGGAAAACGCAACCCCTAAAATTTATTTCCAATGTAACTTTTTGTCTTATCATTTGTTTACGATTCAAAAATTTATTTTCGATATCCTGTTTCAATAGAAATAAAAAATGTCTCTTGGATTTTTTGCCCAAAATAAACCTGTTCGCAGCAAAAAATTATTTTGCGAATAACAACAGAGATACATCGTCATAAATGCGAACTGGATTTATTGTTATTTTTAAGTTAGTACCTGCATTGAACGATTAAAGGGTAATAAACAAAACTAATTTATCAATAACAAAACACTACATGTAGAAATGTTCCATATGTCTACCTTCAGATATTAGGCATGCGTCTAGACGTCGGCGCATTGAGCCACGTATTCGCTCAAATATTCCTGGAGTCTCTCTGATTACCCTGCATGCATCGATGATGCGGTTTCTTAAGTCCTCTACATCGCGAATAGGAGTACGATAAACCAAATGCTGTAAATGGCCCCAAATAGATAAATCGAGAGGATTGAGATAAGGGGATCGAGTGGGCCAGTTCTGTGGTCCTCCTCAACCTATCCACTGATTTGCATATGTTTCAGTTAAATGCTGATGTGCTACTTAACTAAAATGAGCGGGAGCCCCATCATGCATAAAAAACATATTCCTCGTGACGCCGAAAGAAACTTTTTCCAGCAATACTGGATGCACTTCTCTTGAAGATTGAACGTATGCCTCACCATTTAATCGAGGAGGTAGAAAATGAGGCCCAATTAAATCATCTCCAATAACTCCGAGCCACATGTTAAGAGAAAACTGTTCTTGATGTTTAGTTTCGACAATAGCGTGAGGGTTTTCATCAGCCCATATGTGGTAATTATGAAAATTAATAATCTTGTCCCGAGGAAAACTATCGTCTTCAGAAAGTCACAATTTCTTCTAATCATTTCCATCATCCAATTGCAAAATTCAAGACGGTTCGGAAAGTCTCGCGATAACAGTGCCTGTACTCGTTACGGATGGTAAGGGTATAAGAGTTGTTTCTTTAAAATTCGAAATACCGAGATATGATCAACATTCAGCTGGCAAACAATCTTTTTAGTACTGGTTGTAAGTTGTTCTTCAATCAAATCAAGTACTGCTTCCTCAAGCTGTGGTGTTCGTACTTCTCGATGGCGACCACAATCCTGCGTTCTTTTGTCGAATGAACCGTATTCTCGTAATCGTTGATGAAGTCGAGCAAATATTCTATGTGAAGGATGTTGCCGTTGAGGATACATTTCAGCATATCTTCTAGAAGCTTCTAACCCATTCCCCTGCGACAGACCGTAAACGTAATGCATATCAGCCATTTCCTCATTTGTGTATGCCATTTTGATAACAAGTGAATTGATAAAGTAACAAATTAAGAACAGAACAACAACACACAATTGGTAATAATTCAATTTCTAAAATTCACAAACTGACACTATCGCTAATAGCAACCCACTATATAAATTAGTTTCGTATTTTCGCATTTATGACGATGTATCTCTGTAGTTGTTTGTAAAATAATTTTTTGCTGCGAACTGGTTTATTTTGGGCAAAAAATCCACGAGACATTTTTTGTTAAGAATGAAACAGGCTATCGGAAATGAATTTTTAATAGGTAAACAAATGATAAGACAAAAAGTTACATTGGAAATAAATTTCAGGGGTCGCGTTTTCCACCCCTTACAATCATGGGGTGAACCAAATACATTTCTGTTGCCTTTTTGGTATTACAAAACGTCAAGTTGATTTCGATATTGTAACTTTTTTAGTGCTTGTGAAAACAATTGTTATACAAATTTTATGTACCCCGTTTAAGGGGCTGTATCTCAACAAGGGATGCTCCAATGAAATTTCCTTATATAAAAAATCCTATCTTTTTTTCGATGAGGAATCACCTCTTTGAATGTTTTACACTTATTTAGTTACACCCTGTATATGTACTAGCTTCTACCCGCGGCTTCGCTCGCATTCACACCATTAAATTAGTGTCAGTACAATAGAAATGAATCAATATGTGAACTATATGACATTGAAGTAGCTAGATTTTGGGATTTTTCTGACAAACAAGTTTTTTTATTTTACATGAAAAATATTTTTTTTCAATTATCCTATGTTACCTACTTCTAATACCTCCAAGAATATGTGTACACAATTTCATAATGATCAGTTGAGTAGTTTTCGCGTGAAACCGTAACAAACAAACTCACATTCGCATTTATAATATTAGTAGGAATATGCGGGGAGCTGACATAAGCCTTTCGCTAATGAATACTGGCCTGGTCTGTTTTACCAAATCACCATCATTCAACAACACGAGCAACTGATGAAATTGTTTTATCGAAATGGGTGTCCTGTTCAAGCAGCATACCATGCCCTCCGCCCAGTTTACGGTCGTCATAATCGTCCTACCAAGAGCACTATTCGCAATGTGGTGGACCGATTTGAGTCCACTGGTTCAGTAAATGATCTACCATCATCCCTACATCGAAACGCAAGATCTGTCGAAAACATCGCCACTGTTTGTGAGAGTGTGCAGGAGAATCTGAGGCAGTCGATTTCGCGTCGCTCATAAGAACTCAGCCTTTCGCAGATCACAACTTGGCGAATTTTGCGTCGTGACTTAAGACTGAATCAGGAACTGAGGGTAAACGACCATAGACAACGACTTGTGTTCGCCGAATGGGCTCTGGAGTACTTGGAAACTGACCCTGATTTTCATCGAGAAATCATCTTCAGTGATGAGGCCCATTTCTAGATGTGTGGGAAAGTGATCAAACGAAATTGTCGAATTGTCACTGTTTGGTATGGATTTTGGCCTGTAGGTGCCATCAATCCATATTTCTTCGGTAACGAGGCTGTCCAGGCCATCCCTGTCAACGGCATCCACCATCGATTTATGACTACCAACTTCTTTTGATCTGAATGGAATTTTCTGGATACTAAAGACATTTTATTCAAATTGAAAGATAGCAAACCCTCACTGGAAGGCTTTATTTGTATGTTACAATTATCCCACTGCTCAGAAATTGAAGGGATTTAAAAACAACGTCAAAATTATTATTGTCACCCCAAGTCGGAAATGAAAGGGAAACATCAGCGGAAGTAGTGGATACGAAGTGCACAAAAACCCCGGGTGGAGAACCCTGAGGGTAGACCGCGAACAAGCATGAGGCAGTGAAATGTTCCGTATCGACTCGTTTACCAAGCCGTTACGGAAAGTGCGATACAAAAAAATGTACGAGGATATTTATAGCGAATGTTATGTGAGGACTTTTATGAATTCGCAGTGCCTGTGCGACATACAAAAATATTTCAAGAGAATCAAATTTTATGCTTTCGGAGTCTGCTTCAGAAGTAATCTGGCGAAACTGGGGAGAATTTTTGCGCAAGTGAATAATGCGGAAAATTGCCAGTTAATTTTTCCATTTAACTGTCTCATAGAGTTCCTGCATGTCCTCGGTTGAGAGAAGAGGAGTGGGATAATTGAATTCCTTTCATTTCCACTTGTTGAAAAAATGTTGCTTTCAGCTGGAATTTGCTAATAATCCGGGGAGAAATCATCAAATAGATTTCCTTCGAAAAAACAATCCAAAATTGTCACTCAATCGAAACTATTTGATTGATATTCATTCATATAGGTACAGAGTGGTTGAACTGGGGCAAAGTTGCGCATTTACATGATTAACAATATGCTTGATAAGAAGGTTCTGAAATTACGAGTATATCCGGAGATATTCGTAAAAAACAGAAATTTCGGAAAATTCTTTTGATTTTTTTCGGATTCGGATTTCGAAAGATTCGAAAATAAATTGCACCTCCACAATGAACGTTTTTCCCTGCTACATAATGGTGATTTCTGATTTGCTATCCGACGTTTGGTCTTCCTGCCACCATCATCAAATTATTTTTTTTATGGTATTCATTCTGTTTTGAATAGATTTGAACCAGATTTTATCTTGTGAAAGATTGTATCTCCCAATATTATTTTCCTGTAATATTAGTGGCCCTTCTGGCCCAGAGTGTATATCAGTCATTTATACCTCACGATGTATGGGGTTGATACAAGTGATATCGTGAATTTTTTGGAAAGCTATGTCAGTTGAAACGGATTTCTGTCGTGAGAACTGGGAAACACTGCATGAAAAACGTGTAAGAGTTATCATATGATATGATATGATAACTAATGATATCATAAGTTATCATATTGAATAAAATTAATTGTTATCATGATAGGCTTTGACTTTGATGTTTCCCAATTTGACATTCAATTTGTTACAGTCAATGACATTTTGTTATTGCACAAGTTATTGAATTTCTGGCGAAAAATGGCTTTCATGAATGAAGAAAGAAGTGATATGATAGAAATTTATTACAGATACGATAAAAACAGTGTTAGGGCATCGGAAATGTATTAAAACTTGTATCCCGAAAAACTATAATCACTATATTCAAGTTTTTGGATCAAAATCTCACCTAATAATCCGATAGCTATGAAATTTGTAGACGTATCTTCTGGAGGTTATAGTTAACTGAAAATCATATGGATTCAATACTATGAACGCCAATTGTATATTAGCCTGCAAACTCTTCAGCTTATCAAATATGATATGTTAATTTCAGAATGTATACATTGACTCAGGGGGTGAAAATCACTATTCTCTCTTTGCTAGGACCAAATTGTTCTCATATATCTGTCAGGTCTGGATAATCTTCTAAGAAACTCGTTTTTGACAATTCCATATAGTTAGTCAGGTCAGCTATGAAAAGGTGATCAAAATATAATTATTCATATCATCACTTCCTTTGTTGGCTTCAGCAGCAGCGGGGCTTTCAACCAGTTTCTGACCTCTTTTCTGCTAATTATATCTTTTCGACTCTTTATTTTGATATCGATATTCCTCCTTCTTTCACCTCTTCAATCCAAATATGTATTTTATTTTGATGAATTTCACCTTGAGTTTATCAAACTCGTAGTATCGAATGAAATGAATTAAAACTCCTAAAATTTTATGCTATATAGCTTGAGTACACAAGCACCACAGGAAAATCTTCAAGGCGCTCTTAAAACGGTGGCTGTACGAAAGTAGTGATCCACATCGGATTTGAATTGCTGGAGATTAAATTCATTTGGAGATAAGTTTGAAAAATCAGTTCAAAATCTGTTTTTCCGTTAATTAGCGAACGACAACTCTCAGAAGTTCAGAAACTTGTGCGAGCTGAGGACTAACGAGTTCTTACCTTTCAACATGTGATTCCTAACATTTCTCAGGAAGTTCATTCTACATAAACGCGGTTTTCCAAATGGAAGAGTTTTCAAACATAGAAGTTCGAGGTGTACTGAGTTGAAACTCAAAATGATGAGCAGTCCCATTTCGTCACGTATTTCTGATATGTACCGTTCTTGGTGGAATCAGATGTGCCAAATCACTTGAACACTTCCCGTGAAAGTATTTATAGGAGAGAGACAAATCTCCAACCTTTCTCCGATGTTCCAGACTATTATTCAGCTGATTAATGGAAAAACATATTTTAAACAGATTTTTTAAACAGATTAAGATTGCAAGTGAAGTTCGCATATCTAATTAGGCGGATGGGTATGTTTGGGGGCAGTGCTCCATACATGAGAAAAATACTCAAAAGTGGCTGAGGTGTGCACAGTTTTCTGGTTCGGAACGGTATTATAAGCTTTTGATGAGCATCCTTTGCCATTCCAGCGACATAGTTGTGTCATAATTGTGTCCATTTCAATCCCCAACAAACTTATCGAAGCAGAAAGCGGAACTGTCTGACCTGACATCATTATCTTCTTGAAGAAACCCGATGCCTGAGATTCTGTGGCATTGAATTGAACTTGGTTACTCTCACCCCATTTTGAAATAATTTCTAGATGTTCATTAAGATATTCAACTTCCAGCTGCCGGTGAAGATGTTCATCCGCAGCCGATGTCCTGGAATCCAAATGTATTGATGAGGCAAGCGTGCTGTCGTCGGTAATGCAATTATAGGATTCTTGTTTTTTTCCAACAAGTCGTTGAAATACTTCAAAAAGAGGGGTTGGAGACAACATGGATCCCTGGGAAACATCAGCATTGATGGTGAAAGTATTCGAGAGATATCCATCGACGGCCACTTGCAGGAAATATTTTTTCAGGAAGCTGGTGATCCTACAATCCACAGCATCGAAGTTTAGCCAGCAAACCCTCATGCCACAACGGTCTTAGAAAAAATAAAGCGCGTGTTGCCTTTCCCAGAAAATCAACTGTGGAGTGGGACGCAAATTATCCAGCTACTAGATTTGCTTTTTTAATGGCTGCTGTTGCAATTGAACCATCCGCGTGTATTTGCGTGTATTGTAGGTTTTGTAAATGTATGATTGATAGCTGTAGCTACAGACCAGTTAGATCTAGATCCATTGAGATTGGCAAGCAGTTTATTCCCAATTCTCTGATTGTGAAGTTCTGTGCTTTTATTAATCCTGAGTTTGCAGCTGTTACGAGCATTAACAAACCTAGATCGGTTTTCGGCAATGGAGTTTTTTGCACCATCACCGTTAGGCAAGGTTTTTTGTTAGAAGGTCGTTTCGTTGATAGAGGAATATATGCATTCATGGATAACTTCCGTGACTTCAGAAGCACAAGTTGATGGATCTTTGAGCTGAAACTAACTTCTATTTCTCCCTTTCAGCTGATCTGTAATGCCAAACTTTGCGCGGTTTAGATTGTTCCCCAACATTAATCGGTAATTCACTCAACACTGAAATGAGTTTGCAGCTGGTCAGAAGATCCCAATGGAGACCTCACTGTGAATGTGTGCATTTCTGGATTGGTTGTTAGGTATAGATCTAGAAGACTAGAATATTCTCCATCACGGTCAGGAATCCTGGTTGAATCATTCATAATCTGAGTAAGTCCGTTGCCTATTGCAAAAGCCTCAGCTTTGCGACCTTTTTCCTCGTTGATATTTGAAAATTCGAGCCATTCTGTATCTGGAAATGGAAATAACCTAGTATAGAAATTTCGACACTGGAATGATTGATTTGTAGAATGTTAATGGTGTTTGCAAATGAAGAGAATAGTTTCCTATATTATGTATCGCTAGGTGGTCGTTAAAAGCAGCATATGAATTTGTTGATCTTCTGTGAGACTATTTTGAATCACATAACATCAAAGTTTTTGTATTCCAGCATTTTCTCTTGTTGATCAAAAGATCAAAAGATATATTCCAATAGCCAGGGTTTGTTGAAGCACTGACTTTTGTTTCTGTGAGTGCAAGGATATGTGAACTATGATGTTGCAGAAATCGATTTTGAAATTGCTAGTGGGCCTCTTAGCAACTGCAGTTACCATGCTATTTCCGTGTGGACTCGTCATCATTTGCAGGATGATGCCCTTGAATCCGATTGCGGAGCTGTCTGACCTCCAGAGCATTTTACCCCAGGAGCGTCATTATGCATTTTTCCTTATATTACCACCCTTGAAAACGGAAATAGCGGCACAGCAACGAATCGTTAGCTCGAAAGCAACTTCACGCTGCCTAAGCCGTTGCGATGATATCTCACTGGGCAATGCCAGTTGGGACCAGCATCTACCATCTCGATTATATTTCCATATCTGGTCGAATATAAATCAAAAGGTTTCAACATTATTATGAAAATTAAAGTAGGATAAAGAGAAAAAGGTGGATGGCCTACTCGCAAATTATTTTTTCTAGGTACAAATGGTCACTTGAAGTAGTACTACAATTCAGAAAATTACAATTTTTCTGATGATGATTAACTGAAAAATACATGCAATTTCAATAAGCAGACGACATAACTTGGCAATTTAGTGATTTTTCAAATGAATGATGGGTTCCGGATATGAAAGTTCAAACTGTACCAAGGAATAATTGAAATGTCCAACACTTGAGAAGCGGTTGCCAAGAGTGGTGAATTTTTCATTTTCGAATAAAACAAACTACAGTAATTTATTATGGTTTCTTGATATCTACCGTTATCTATCATGAGTTTGTAGTTATCTGAATCCATGAAAAAACATGTTGGAAACATATTCAAAATTATTTTGTACCCGTTTTATATTGTCTTCATCTGAAGAATCATTTCCATTTTCGAGAAAAGAGTTCTAGAAATACAATGCTACTTCTATGACAACTGCAAAATGAGCTTCAACTTGTATATCTAGTTCAGAAGTAGTGAATTGACATCAGTCCAGGAAAATACCAATTTGTTTTTAACAAAAAACATTTTTATACAATTGTATGATAATTCTCTACTGAGAGCTAATTACAATCTTTATCCCATCAATCAAAGTTTCCATAAAATCTCAGGATCTATGCGAACTCTCATATGAAATCAAACTTCTCTTTCGGATTACTTCAACTTCTGAAATAATCCCAGGAAAAAGTTAACCAAACTTTGGAAGGTTCTGAAGGCGTAAACACCCCGACCAAATCAAGGAATGTGTAATCCGGTTGGAAATAGAAAACTAAGGAGTCCGCTCTGAAATATTGCGGAGTTTCTTGAAATTTTCTAGATAACGATAACTCTCAGTCTCCATTCGATTATTTCCGAGTTTTGTGGTCTCATTGTGTAACACAAAAGTTTCATTAGAACGTCATAATGTTGAAACATCCACAAATATCTTCTGTAGAGTATTTCAGAATGAACTGTTGTTATTATTTCGATGAAACGACGATAACAATAATACTGATATTGAATACCCACCAGCGATAAATGAAATTCAGGGAAATACATGGTGCTACAAAGATTGGTCAAAAAATTGTAATAATTTTTAGACTCAATCTCACAATAATACAGCGAATAAACCCCAAAAATATATTAACAATATATAATCTCACAATGAAAGCTAGCACTAGACTGCCGTTATTCGTGTTTCGACTCGCCGGGATGACAAATTCCATTTCGTAACAGTCAAGAGTTAGTCATCCTCTGTTGCTTTCACGTTCACAGGGTGTTTTGTGATACTGGGTATCTTACAGTGGGCCACTACTACAATACCTTCGTCCCGAAGGAGGTCATTTTCCGTTCACCTGTAACAAAAATTTCATTATAAAATTATTCATAAGGAAAGAACGATAATTCCACACTATCATGGTTTCAGCTCATGGAGGCATTACCTCTCCGTACTCGTTTTTTTTACATGGTCAACGTATTGACTCGCAGCACGTAGTGCGTTTTCTTCTTCGTGAGAAGCGAAATTACTAGCCTCCACCTCCGAGGAGACTTTACTTTCGGCATTCCTTAGTCGTCTATCATCAGCCGTCTGCTGATTCCTCTTTTGAGCTTAGTGGGGCAGCTTTTCGTATTACGAAACATCTTTTCTGCCTACCTGCAGAGTATGTTCTTCCGATGATCATTTGACCATCGACCAACTGTTCGTTAACAGATTGTTGAACTTTTTCACTGCTCTTAGGGTAAAAATTTTCACTGTTCGCGGCATCTCGCACCGGGGTGTGTTCATTTCCGCGTAGCACACCTTGTGTTTGTCCGACGTTTGGCTGAACAAACCCTCTCTGGGCTTGAACTTTACCTTCTTTTGCAACACATTGCTGCTTGGCAACGTTGTGCTCTTCATTTATCAGTTGTTCGTTTGTTCTGATCTGTCTGTTATCGAGATCGTCGTCGCTAACACATTCGAAACTGTCCCTACGGGTAGTGAAGAGCTTCATCTTATCAATTGAACATATTCCGATATGAGGTTTTTGGGACCTGTCTGCTTTTGGAATATCTTCAATAACATACCGATCATGGTCCAAGATAGCTGCCACTACGTTTGGCCCGCTATATTTTGGTAGGAGCTTTTTACTTTTTTGGAAGCAGTTGTGTGTCTTATAAGGACTAATTGCCCAACAGAGTACTTGAATGATTATTTTCTCTTAGAGTCACATCTAGCCTTCTGATTTTCCTGACACTTATTTATTTGATGAATAGCTTCCCGGGTATTTCTTTGCTTTTCAATTTTGTAGTCAGGAATCTGGACTTCATTAGTGAGAAGAGAGTCACACATGCCTCTTGGGTCATAACCAAACATGAGTTCGTGTGGTCTTTTTTGTGTAGACTTTTGTATTGAAGAATTCATACCGAACTTAGTTCGGCCAAGTTCTTTGTCTCATTCTCGTTCGTCTCTACTCATAGTTGCAAGAGCTGAGAGTATCGTTCGATTATATCGCTTTACTTGACCATTTGCCCTGGAAGTAGCCGTTGCGCTATGAACAACTTTCACCCCAGACTGCCGGGCATCTCGTTGGAATTTGCGCTCGTGAACGTACTACCCATGTCACAAATGATGCGTCGTGCAACTCCGAACGTTTCGAATATCTCCTTCAGAAACTTCACTACAGGAGCTGCTTTAGTACTCTTGACAGCTTCATGAACACGTACTTGGTAAACGCATCCAGAAATAAAATCAAGTAGGAATTGCCTAACCTGCTCTTTACAAAAGGACCTAGATGATCAATGTGAATTGTATCCAAAGGTACAGCGAACTATTCTATTAAATGTAACATTCCGCATTTCTCGTCTGTGGGCACCTTGTTGTAGCAACAATGCAAGTACAATGAATATGTCTAGAAACATACTTTCCATATTAGCAAACCAATTTTCTGCTTTATAAGAGACAACGTCTTATCGAGCGAAAAATGCCCAACCGCGTCATGACAGTAAACTGTTACGGCGTACCTTCCAGTTTTTGGTACAACCCATTTGAGCCCAGTTGGCGTTACTTTGTATATTCTGCAATTTTTCATTGCATATTCTTTATGCACTTCTTTTTCCTGCTTATCCTTGGGTCCTCTTAACAAAACCTGGTGTATGTATTTACATCGTGGATCGTTCAACTGTACTGCTAGTATCCAATCACCTTCTGTAATATTGATTGCCATAATATCTACTTCCTGAAAAAGTTGAGGTTCGTCAACCGGGTTCCGGCTCAAACCGTCAACGTGTGCCATTCGGGACCCTGGCCAATATACAACATGGAACGTGAACTTTTGTGTTACCATCCACCAACGACTTATTCTGGGTATCAAATCTCGCTTGGATAAGGTAGTTCGTAAGGCGTTGCAAAGAGTGAGTGCTTTGGACTCGATACCCAGCAAGTATGCACGAAATCTTTGCATGGAATCAACTACAGCCAATGTTGCTAATTCGTACGAGTGATACCGTTGTTCTTCCTTACTAGTTTGTCTGCTGAAGTAAAGGACAAGTTTGAGTTTACCATCTCCTTGCTTCTGCAGCAGAATACCCCCTACGCCCCATTTGGAAGCGTCGGTATGCAGTTCTCTTTTCGCTGTCACATCGTATATAGCTAAAACTGGTCTCGTACATAAAATGTCAAGAAGTTTGTTGAATGCTGAAAGTTGTTTCTCTGAGAATTCAAATTTTGCATTTTTTTTGTCAGGCTTGTCAGGGGTCTAGCTATTTAAGCGAAAGCTTTCACGTATTTCCGAAAATAGCTTGCCAATCCAAGAAATTCTCGGATCTCATGAACATTTCTTGGAATTGACGGCCTTTATTTTTCCCGGTGGTGGTCTCACACCTCCTTCAGTGATCTCGTGACCAATATACTCAATAGTGGTTTGGAAAAAATGACATTTAGACAACCTGAGTGTGATACCTGCGTTTTGAAATACTTCAAGTTTACAACCCACTGTTCACATCGATACAAAGCAACAAAACGTCATCCATATAGGCAATAGCTTCTGTGAAGCGCATAATATCTAGGACTTGATTAATAGTTCGCTGAAATACGGCAGTTGCATGTACTAGTCCGAACGGCATTCGCAAAAACTGGTAGTGACCGTCCGGAGTTACAGAGGCAGTTTTGTGCACAGATTCCTCTGATACCGGTATTTGATGATACCCACTAGCCATATCTAATGAGGTGAAGAATCGACAATCCCTCAGGCGTTCTAAATGGTCATCTACACGGGAAAGCAGATAGCAATCCCTTACGGTTTTCATATTAAGTGCCCTATATTCGACGCATATACGGGTTCCTCCATTTTTCTTCTTCATCAATAGAATCAGTGAAGCATACGGTGAGGCCGATTCCTCAATAATGTTATTTTCCAGTAATTCCGTCACTATAACCCTTAACGCTCCTCTTTCTCTCATTGATAAACGATATGGTCAATAGGTCACTGGCTGATCGTCCTTGAGATGAATAGACATCTTAGAAGCACGAATGTTGCCTATTTCACTGATATTCTCAGCGAAACAATCACGATAATTGCTGAGCAATCTTACAAGATCGTTCTCGGTTTCGCTCAGATCTGAATTTCAATTTAAATTAGATATATTGAAATATTTGTTATTGATTGACATCGCCAAAATACTCACCCCCTTCGAGACGTTCTCATGACAGGGTTCCCTTTGGCCATAACCTTATTTGTTTTGAACATAAGTACGTTGTGAGAAGCGTTCAGAACAGGCAGCACGCCACGGGTAGTCGAAATTAAACAAATTGGTAAAATACATTCATGGGCTGGTTTCAGTCTTTGACTATATTCAATGTAAATTTCCCCTTGGTAGTCTTCCATCGGAGTAAACTTGACCAACCCTATCAGGTTTGAAGGTATTTCTACATCAGAAGCAACAACCATATTTATTTCACCTAAAGGAGACTGATCGAGTTGGGGCAGCTCATCTGTATATGAATAGAAAATGCGTACTCCACCGTCGTGACGACCACAGCAACACCATCCATATTGAATAACTGCAAGGTTCACCTTTGCTTTCCCCACAGCGTTAGCTACTCCATCTGCATATCCATTTATTTGCACCTTGTAAGGTTTCTATGATACTCCATGACGTTGAGCATCTTTCTTACGCAGAGTCACAACTGCACATCCTGTATCAGTTAGCGCCTGAGAGGTGAGGCCATTGATACGACAGGACATGATGTAGTGTGACTTATTTTCGGTAAGTACGTTACATTTCATAACATGCTTGAAAGTTCGAGCTTGGTTGCGAGGACATTTGTTCTCTAAATGCCCCAAGCGTTTGCAAAATTTACATTCGAGGCGAGGCCTAGGGCAACTTTTACTGAAATGTTCAGGCTGGTTGCAGTTAAAACATTTCCAGTTTTTTTTGAGTACTGCTGGCATTTTTGTGTTTATTTTCTACAAAACTAGATTTATGGTCTTCACGATGCGATCAGGAAAACTTTTTGAGCCTAGTCTCACCTATATCGCACCGCAGACGATCTTCCGGCGCGAGAGATGAAATATATTCACTAAAAAGCGTCTCAGGGTCACAATACCTCCTTGCCTTCGCACCATTTTGTATAACCGGATCGGTTATGCCATCAATAATCATGGCTACTGCGTTTCTACCTCTCACATGCCCTCAACAGTTCCATTCCACTAAAATAATATTAGGTGCACGTTTCGATTGGTGAGTTTGCTCTAGTACTCATTTTTCGGAGTATACTTGGAAAGTCCCGATGGTCGGTAAAAGCCGCTTCAATTATTTGTTTTCATTTCATCCATGTGTGATCATACGAGTCTAAACTATTCCACCAAGATTTTGCTAAGCCAGTTAAATGCGACTGCATATTGAGAATTTTCAAACGATCATCCCAACAGTTTATTTGAGCTAGTTGTTATATTTCATCAAGCCACTTTTTTGACGGGAGATCGGATTTACGTGGACACAATTCCGGTATGCAATCTGCACGAACAATCAACGATTTGTTTTCAACATTTGAAGTTTTGCTCATATAAAAGGTCAGTATGTTTTCTAAATGCTTTATTTTCTCACCTTGGCTCAGCAACATATCAGTATAATCAACAACAGACTCACCAAAGGAATTTACCACCGTTCGGACTCCACTTACGGTTGGATCCTCCTGTGGCGGTTCACGAGATTTCTTGGTTTTCTTTCTGCGACGTCCGCTTTCCCGACGATATCGCCTATAATCGTTAATACTTTCTGATTCCGATGTACCGAAACTTCTCTTTGATTTCCGGCCCATTTCTCGGTAACAGATGAAAAAACAAACCACAAACAAACACTAGTCCCTTCAGATAGAGCGTTAATATCCGCTGTACTTCTCACAATAATAGTGCGAATAAACCCCAAAAATATATTAACAACGACTGGTTATAAACAAACATATAATCTCACAATGAAAGCTAGCACTAGACTGGCGTTATTCCTGTTTCGACTCGCCGGGATGGCAAATCCCATTTCATAACAGTCAGAGTTAGTCATCCTCTGTTGCTTCTACGTTCACAGGGTGTTTTGTGATACTGGGTATCTTACATAGTTACATTCATAGGAGAATAATTGAACAATATACCATAGTGAAGTGTATTATTTGTTTAAATGTAATTTTCGAGTCAACTCTCATATCTGAGGTTGAAAATTGTTGCATCTTTGTAGCTAGGATGAAACATCGGTTTATATTCCAAAAGATTAATACAAAAAATACTTACGAAATGTGATAGAATCGGCTGATACTTGATGAAAATGCACAACGTATCCAAGAAACGGAAAAGCAGCAACTGGAATCACAAAAATGTGCTGTAGGATTTTGTTGGTGACTGTTTGTTTGTGCTATCTTCCCGTTTTTGGCAACCAAGTATTTCCCATCTTCGCACTTGGCTACACTGCGCTGATGAGGCCAATAGACAGAAATACGTGTCCGCTGTTTGCCATCGATTTTTTTTGAGTGCTGTTCCAACAAATCTTCCCCGCGACGTTTCGATCATGATTTTACATTTCAAATAAGTCAATGAAGAAGAAGAAGTACTCAGGTAAAAATTAACAACAATAACTATAGTAGGAAGCAGAGGACAGTCTACTTACGAACATGTTACAAATATCACTATACCTGTATAGTGGGGAATGGATCGAGTAAAGTCGTTTGATATTGACCTGTTTCAGACCTGACTAGACGTTGTCGAAAAGTAATTTCCGGCATTGTGGATTCTAGTGTGGGAATAGTGGGTGGTGTCTTTCCTAGAAAAACGACCGTTAATGTGGGTCCCATCTCATGTTGGAATCGCTGGTGATGAAAAAGCCGACATTTCAGCCAAAGAAGCGATAGATGAGTGGCGAAGGAAATGGCTGCAGACAAATTCGAAACTAACCGAAATAAAGCCATCGGTAAAACCCCGGACACTCCTTTCAAAAACCAGAAAACATCAGGGAACAAACAATCTGTGATATATGTGATACAGTAGTAACTGTGAAACACTTTCTTCAAATTTGTGCCATGTACCAAGAAGCAAGAAAAAACTACGAGAAACTCTTATTAGTAGCACTTGTAAGTGTGAGTCTCATGCACTTCATGACAAATAATATGTTTCATTCAATTCGAATACAATGATCATGGTATGTCATGTAATGTAAAGTAGCACTAGTCAACCGAACACTCAATAAAAATTACCAGTAGAAGACGTCGCGTCTTATGGATAATAACACAGAACATGGAGGTGAAGATGAAGATTTCAATTTAACTTCAATTCAAGAGCTACCGGTAGACAGCTGCTTTATTCTGTTGGGCATCGTCAGTACCGAGCAGGCGGTCCTTGATTGAATCTGAAAAACCAAGAACTGTACTCCATAAAACTAAGTAACACATAAGTGAAACTACCCATTGGTATGACACGCGAGTTAGCTTGCCAAGTTTTTATGTCGGCCTTGGTGGTTCAACCAATCAACTGATAACTGCATTAGCAAAAATTTGGGAAGCTTTTTTGGAAAACAAATCAAGAAATGATATAAAATAAAGGAAGGTTGATGCAGTCAGTCAACCTGTATCATACCTTGAAATCCAAAAGATGAATATGAATACTATTCTGCTCATCATTTGGCTCAAGAGTTAATTGGCTTTTTTGACAATATCTAAAATTGTTATTGAGATCTGGGAAAAACGTTCGAATATGCAATAACTTTCAATTAAATGGAATTTTTTTTTTGTATCTATGATAACAATGCAAATGTAATTGCAGTTACGTGAAATCTAAGATGCATTGATAGATAAATAATTTTTTGATAGCAAGAATTGTTTGATTGTGAACGTCAAATGAAATTTACCAACATACCGATGATAATAAGTGTGAAAGGAAAAATACAAATTGTGTTTTTTGTTGGTGATTATTATAAAACCTATCATGAAGCAGCTGAAATGTTCAATAACTGACATTCAGAGAAAAACATACTTCATACATCAGGAATGAGAATTATGGAAAACAGTTTGGGAAACGCTGATTTAGCATACTGTGTGATCGCAACGAATTCGAGGGGCGTGGCGGATATGTCAATCGGTAGGCTGGCCACAGTAGAATGCTAAAAGCAGTTATGGAAAGCAGAAGAATAGTGGAAGTGCACAACAAATACTCAGAACAAATAAGTTAATATAGACAAGAACAACGGCGAATTTACTATTCGAACGAAACTTAGTACGACACTCATGACACAGTTACGAAAGGGTGGACTGATGGTTCGAGAATGTATATGCCTAACATGCCTACAAAACAAAGGATCGCAACTGATCACTGTGCATTGCGAAGGAGGTGTAGGATGGGTTTCGAATTCTTTGAAATTATGTGGAAGCTTTTATTTTCGAGGAATGCTTTGAAAACACTTCGACCCCAACTTTGGATGCGAATAGTGTAATTGTTTTTGACACCAATTCACACCATTCGCGACAGCTCATCAAAGGATAGAATAAAAATTCGAGGAAAGTTGAAATACCTACAAAGTTTTTTAGTGGATAAAAATTTGTATTTTGAAGATAACCATACCAATAACCAACTACATGAAGTTTCACATACAATAACATTTGGAAAAGTGAATGCCCTTGAGAGTATGGACACACCCCCTATTTTTGAGTTTTCAATCCCATCGAGTTGATTTGGGGAAAATTGAAACAAATCATTAGGAGTAAAAACAATTTTCCAAAATTTGATAAAAAGTAATGGAGCTAATTGAAGGAGAAGTATCTAATATTACTGAAAAAGACTGGCAGAAAAGGATTAAAAAAAGCTATTGTAGTTGAATGATACTATATGGAGATTGGACACTTCCATATTAATTGTGGAAATAAATTCATTATTGATTTGAATGACGACAGTGATAGTGAAATATATAGTTATTGTGATTCTTATATAATCAGGAATGATATACGAGATGAATAACGAAATTAGTTAGCTTCCTGACTATATTATTGAAGGGGTGTTCTTGGAATGCAGATTGCACTGTATCAATTACTTGAAGTATACTTTAATAATTAATAAACATTTTTTGATACACGACTTACTTTTTTTCAATCGATTCACGTAATATAACATTATTTTTGGAACCCTACATCATATCACAACTCATTTTTCAACCAACTTTCTCAAAAACATCCATGGAACAACCTGAATTTTCTGTCCTATGAGAACAAGTTAAATCATCAATATAGGCCTTTGGCCACAAATTCCATGGCTCCCTGACTAACAAGGATCATTGAAGCGTACACAGCTTGCGGGTACGTTGTGTTGTTTTGCGTCTTATGGTCGGAATGCAAATTCGACTCAGACATAATTAAATTGGGAGAAGTCATAGAAATACCAGCATGAACTAATGAACGCCGTGACTTGATGCTGCTTCAACTTTTAGCGCCGACTCACATAATTTCGTCACGTTCGTTCAATAAGCTCTCACACACTTATTCGGAATGGGTAATAATTTCTTATTCTCGTTGAAACGATCCCTAGAATTTTCAATTCCCTTCAGCCAATTATCTACGTGAAAGTGGACCTATACAATTATCAACCATACTGTTCCTCTTAACTTTAGTCTAGACTCTTCAAACGATACTTATCATTCTAATTATTTGGTGCACTGTTAAAAATATCTCGTCTTGATGAAAGATGGGTATCTGATGTATACTTTGAATTCTCGCACAAGTTTCTCAACTTATGAGAGTTGTCGTTCGTATGGGGGTGACGGAAAAACAGATTTTGAACAGGAACAGATTTCGATTATTTTATACCAGCGACCCGTCCTGGCTTTGCATGGGTGGAATGCTGATTTTGAGTATACATAAAAACGGGTTCAATCGCTGCTAATCATGAAGTGCTAGAAGGCGAAGCGATGCTTTCGACGCACTATTATAGGCACGCGTCGTCGGCCCCCTGACCGGTACCGCCGCAACGGCATTTTAAATCTGTAATATCTTCAAAAATATTCAATTGAATCACATGCTGTGATGATCTATGATGAAAGTATAGTATATTTAAGTAAGTACCTAAAATATACTATATAGAATAAGAACTATTACTCGATTTCTTAAAATCGCTTCGTGATTAATCCTTTACTTTTCGAGGATGAAAAATTGTTATTGTTATTCCTAAGAGGTGGACATATCCCATAAACATTTTTTGTTCTATATCGTAGGTTTTTGCCAGCGTTTGCAATGTAATGTGTTTATTTACAACATCACATTAGAAACCTATGGAACTATCATTGTTTCACTACTATATTATGCAAATTATTTTAAAGTTTATATGTCTAATACACAAAAACCTTGATACTGTTGATAACCCAAAACCAAGCAGTCAAATGAAATTTGTTACTTGACAAATATCGGAAAATAAAATCCCTCTTCGTTTTCCGAAATTTACTTTGGCAAATTCATGACTGATTTATGGAAGCAAAAAAATATATAATCGAATACCCTCCTCAAAAAACCATTCTATACTTATTCATTCTCAGTATGTATCATTTATATTTTATTTACTTTTTAGGTCAATTTCCATGTGAATTTTTCATATACCCACTCATTTCATCTATATTTGACATATTATGTTTATTTTTGAACTGATTAGTATAGGATTGTTCTACTTTTGTAAATATTTTGTACATTTAGGAAAGCACTCTCTAACATTTCCTTCTTAACATACTTTGTCGAAAAGAAATTGATTTTCAGAGTTGATTTGGTCGTTACTTGATGAAGATCCATAGTAATTTCAAAAACTACACCTCACGATTTGATCTCTACAAACTCTATTTGAAAAATATGATCTCAACATGTTTCGCTAGCACAGTAGCTTTCTCAATGAATGAATGTCATACAATGAAAAGAGGGTTGGAGATAATATGGATCCCTGGGGAACACCAGCGTTGATGGTGAAAGTATCCCGTTCTTTCGGGAAGCCATATTGATGATTACCCAAGATGCTGAATACTTCCAAATGTTTAAAGATATGGTGGTTTACGGATTTCTTTATGATTTTTGATTCACTATGTTAAGTATAAATATAACATGAAACTATGATTTTTCTCAACCAGATTATCCTCTACCAGACAGCATCGCAAACGGAGCTTCATATAAGATTATGTTCCAGGTATGGGGGCTTAATTCCACATTTCAGTAACTTGGTGGACCCACTAACTAATTCATCAGAGGGTAAGCGAATGTTACAAAATGATTCGGAATGAAAAGAGTTGACACCGGAATTGAAGATAAATTAATATCAGCACCGATTTTTGGGGTTCGAAGGAAACAGTATTGGATGAATTTTTGTTATTTTCCAGTGAAAGGTCAAGAAGAAAAGGGTTGATGATGATTCTGGATCTGGTTGGTTGATGGATCAGCTGTTTCCGATCAAAATGAAAAAAAATCCCCGAACTAACAATTACGGGACTGCGCTTTTGCTTTCGCGTTGGAGGAAACAGTTTTTCAACTTATAAGATTATGACGTATAGATACCAATAGGAATTAATTTCAGTCAGTGTTGGATATTAACGATCAATCCTTAGACGAAAAATCACCAACGCATTACCTTTCATTTGGTTAAGGGAAATTTGCCGTCTAGATACGAATGAAAGTTTTGAAAATTGACTACGAATATTTCCTAATTTTTTGGTTGATGGCAAAACGTAAGTTGTAGTTGAGGCTTCAACAGATCTGTCTTATTGAAACTTTTGTTCAAACACAACATTCCTATTACTTTGTATTGTTAGTGTGGATACAAGTTTTAAATAATTTTGCTTTTTCCTATTCAGCCATATCAATGCAAGCAGTCCGATTGGATTCAATAATTCATCTTTCCACCCATTATTGTGTCGAACGATAAAACACCAGTCCCATTCAAATATTTTTTCATTATGTGGGTTACGAGTTTTCAACCCTCCGCTGCCTAAAACGATTCCTGCCAGGAATACCAACCGACGGGACTCCCCTAAAGCAAATGAATAATAAATTGGTAAACAAAAGCGAATTCTTTGAAGCGACCATTTAGAGTTCAACAGTGTAAATGTTAATTAGGTAGTCGATTGTTCTGTCGACTTAATAATTTGTGACATTCATTCTCACTTTGACATTTGAACAGAATTAATTAGCGTAGGGATTGGCGACGCACAGAACGCGCCCTTAGAGCGATCAAGTGGAAGTTAAAATGAGGTCTTGGTTCATAAGAGAACTGGCATTCACGGAGAAATGAGATATCGAGGGACGGTTACAAATTGGAGTTGATAAGAAGTGGAAAACATACAAAACGTTTTTCACGAAGTTTTCGCCGTTTTAAAACGATAGATACGAAGAGTGGCGATAACTGAAAACTCATTGGAATTTATTCCAGACGTTGATATATCTCACATTCAAATTGTACTTGATGAATTTAGAGAAAAAAGATGAAAGCTATGATGCTGATTCTTTTCATATGTTGTAACAATTCATTTTTCCACTTTTCATTTTATATTGTTCGCAAGACAATCTGAACATAAAGAAATCAGTATTTCATTATTTTGGACTTTCCTCTAATATGATATAAATGCATTTGAAATCCCTGAAAAAATCTATGAGGAATTAAAAAAATGAGCTGAAAAATAAAAATTATATTGAGCAAAACAATTTGAATTGCAATGAATAAAATACAAGCAACAGTGTTGATTGAAAATGATTAATAATAAATAAAAATTGAAAGATTATAAGCCTAGTTACCTGTCGACGTTTCGATTGCTAGAATACACAATCATCTCCGGGTGATAACTGGACTTATTCCTTCGAGATCTGACTATTCATAGGTCATTCGAGTGCTTTCACCTATCCCCTCTTTCCGCTTCATCGGTTTTAGCGGGAACTGACCAATTGGTGGGAGTTGGTCTTGTTCCGCTTGATTATAGGTTTCCATATGTTGCGTATCTCTACGCTAGCTTTGCTACATGCATTGTTGGACAACATCTGTATCTGTAGAGTAGGGAGGGTGAGTGTAAGCCCACAGCACTTAGGCCACATGTGATCCATTTTACATCCTCCCGAGGAGTTGTACTCCTAGTTCATCGTCCATCCTGTCCATTTTAGGAAGGTGGACAGGTCACTGGGAGCATCTCCTTTATATCGGCAGGTGTAGGCCGAGACTCGCCGAACACACATTCTGTTATTGACGATAACTCCGGGAACTCGCATAGGACATTCCTGACAGTCTCATCTTCACGTTCACGCATCCCGCATAGAGGTGAGTCCACTAGCCCCATATTATAGAGGTGTTCCCCCAGTTAACAGTGGCCAGTCATAAATCCTGTTGAGCGTAGATTTTTCCTGGTCATCGCCAGATATTTCTTCGGCGCCAGCTTTCCAGGGTCGCCCAGGGTGATCCTGGTAAGATTGCATCCTTTGGTTGCTGCTGGAGGCGGAGACGATAATCTTGTCCAGCTCCTTTTTTGATGAGACTCTTCCGTTCAGCGGTAACCCTACCATACGGGTTAGTCTCATCTATGATGGCAACCTTGAGGTGTCTCGAGGCGGCATCCATGAAGATTATGGACAATGCAGCGACATTACTGTCGCGGCTTCTTCAACCTTCTTGGGGTTTCTTCCGTGGAGGTGCTCACGTAAGGGCACTTTCCTGAGAGGCAGCCAGTTCCTTAGCTTCTTTTAAAACGGTGCCCCTGCTGTTGGAACTGGAGTGGAAGAGAAGGAGGGTGCATTTATACTTGCTGCCATTTCTGCTTCTTCCGCTCTCTTTCTCCTTTTGGCCTCGGCGCCGCAAATGCGCTTACGCCTTGGACTTTGTGCTGCGTCACGAGGTGATCTGCTATGTGCAGCCTCATTCTGAGTGGTAGATTGGGCTGGACATTTCTGTTCATCCCCAACCACCGCTATAGATTGAGGTGAACATTTCTGTCCAGCCTCGGAATTGGTTGGTTTTTATTGTATCTATGGGTGTTCCCACGAGTAGCAAGGGAAGATTTCGTCACCTCTGGCAGAGCTCCGTATTGCCAGAGGAAGGCTGATCACGATGAGGTTTCGTTCCCCCAGGGGATCGTTCGTAACCGCATATCACCCTGCGGCCATTCAGCTGTCGGCACGATTCCTTCCACTTTAGTTTGGGTAGGTTGGTCCACGGTGGCATGTTTTGCAGTGTCTTTTGGGGAGTTTCAGTTCCCCTTACCCCACTCATTTCTGCCACTGACCAGGAGTCCGGCGACCCCGTCCGTGAGGCCACCTTGACTTCACAGACAGGGCCCCCAGTCCCCTGGCCGTTACCCTATCCGCCACCTGGGGACGCGCCCGATAGATAGCCCAACCCACGGGTGTTGCACATCATATATGCGGCTTCTTTGAATTTTTCCTAAACCAGTGTTCCTCCTTGAGAATGATTTCAGCTTGAGACCACTTGACGTTATGTTGATAAGTCCAAATATACTGTGCTATTCCTGATTTGCTGGTTTCTTCTCGCTGTCTGTCTTTCTTGTGCTCGGCAATGGGAACTTTCAATGGCTTTGTGAAGTTTTTTGCTCACATTTATCCTAAGTTTGCAGCTGTTGCGAGCGTTTACAAACCCAGTTCGGTTTTCGGCACTAGCATAATTGTGCCACTGTCAATAGGCGAGATTTTTGGAGGCGACATCTTGCTCGCAACTTTTGTTGAACCATAGTTTGCCATTAGAAGATCGTTTCATTGTAAAAGGAATATATGTATCCATAGATGATAGAATAACATCCGTGACTTCAGAAGATGGATCTTTGGAGCTAAAACAAACATCTAGCCAAGGGAAATTTCGGAAATTGTCTTGACGATCTTCCCATTCAGCTGATCTGTAATGCCAAATTTTGCGCGGCTTCGATTGTACCCTAAGATTTATCTGTAATTCACTCAATACTGAAATGGGTTTGTGGTCAGTAGATCCCAATGGAGACCTTACGATGACTGTACATTTCTGGATGGGTATTTAGGTATACATCCTGAAGACTAGCATATTCTACATCAGGATCAGGAATCCTGGTTGGCTCATTTACGACCTCAGTAAGTTCAATGTTTATTGTAATAGCCTCAGCTTCGCGACCTTATTCGTCGTTGATATTTCAAAATTTGACCCATTCTAATATTTTAAATATTGAGCCATTCTATATTGTGGACACTGAAGTCACCGGGGTTCCATCATTTCCTCTCATTGACAGGAGAGGTTACTTTTGGAAGAAAGAGATATTCCAAAGTTACGGCAATGGAAAACATAGCCAGGATATAGAAAATTGACGGGATTTGTTGATGCACTGACTTTGGTTTCTGTGAGTGCAAGAATATGTGGATTATTGTATTGCAGATGTTGGTGCACTGAGTTAATATTTGAGATGAGTCCTCTGATATTGCAGAAATCGATTTTGAAGTTGTAAGTGAGTCTCTCAGTAACTGAAGTTACCATGATATTTCCCTGTGGACGAATGTTAGAAAGACCCTACTAATTGTCAGAAATAGTGGTTTTCGAATAACTGCAGGATGATGCCCTTGAATCAGCTCCCACCCGGAGATTCGATTGGGGAGCTATATTACCACCGGAGTATTTCGATCCTAAGAGCGGCATCATGCATTTTTCCTTATATTCCCCTCTTCGAAACCGGAAACAGCGGCACAGCAACCAAATGTTAGCCCAAAAGCAACTTCACGCTACCTAAGCCGTTGCGATTCACACGCATCAATTGAGAATGCAGTGGACACTAAAACTATGAAAAAAATATTACAAACTATCATTGTAGGTATAAAACGAAAACGAAAACATGAATTGTAGGAAAATAGAAAAAATATGAAATTGATGTTTCATAATAAACTATCATACACTGTACCATATATTGTATGATGAACAAACATTATTATTATCATAATCATAATTCAAAGAACTGTCCAAAACAATTAACTTTTGTTCTATAGTGAATTGACTTTGTCTGATCAATGAAAGATAACTCGAAACCAGTTCAGTTGGAACAGTCTCTACCATATAAATCACGTTAATGAGGAAACTCATTCAATTCCTTTTGATTACTGCTACAAGTTAAATCGTAATACCCATTTACCTAAATTACAAAATTGTATCTGAACTCCTTTCCCGTGTATAATAAAGCTAATCTTGCCGAATTCGGATTTCCGAAGCTTTCATTTCAATTAATTATTTCAGATTTGGAACAATCGAGTATCGAATAGCTTCAGAGCACAATACAATTCAGAATTGTGTCAGAGCGCTTTATAATACTTAATGAGGTAATTAACTTTGAAAGATTTGATCGCTTCGCAAAATGATAATTCAATAGAATCAGATTCTCTTAGGCAACAGCAGCTTTCTTTACATACAGATGTGCAGTCTCATCTAGTTATTCACAAATGAAATTATATTGTAGAGCCACAGCCGCCTTTCATCGATTTATTTTATAGCATCTCCTTCTGAGGATAAGAAAAATATCACTATAAATATCAAAGTTGAAAATATAATAGTAGATATGGTCATTTCGAGAGGAGTTCCATTATATGACAAGTCTATTAACAAACAAAATCAATAATCAATGGACGACCCACATTAAGATCCAGGGAGTTTTTTTTTTACAATTTAGAAACATCAGACATAGGTAGGTGTTCTTTCACAAATTGAAGAATTTAATTTTTGATGTACAATTTTTCACTATTCATCAGGATTCTAGAGACAGATTTTCAGTTTCTTCAACTTCACCAGCAATCACTTATTGAAAAATATTTTTAGTTGGTTTCCGTGTATTGCAGTGGTCTTTTTTGGTTACAATCTCCAAACGTTTCGACTCCAACTGCGGCAGTCATCTTCATTGGCAACAGTTTTAGTTGATATGTAAATAATCCAGTAACTTTGTGGCAGGAATTTGGTAGTTCAGATTTTTTGTTTGTTTATAATGTTGGCCCAATGAATAATCCAAGTTTGTGACCAATTTTTTTTTTGTTTCACTTGTTAACTGGCCTGCTGCCCATAACGTGAGTGCCGTTTGAACTCAAAATCTACAGAATGTCTGATCCCAGTCCCAGCCTGGGTTTGTGTTTTATATGTAAGGAGACTTCAAGCCAATAGTTCATAATGTGGGGAGGTATCACAATTACAAACATCATAATATATTATATACCGAAGGGAAGAGGTGTAAAGACCTTCTTGCATCGAATATTTCCCTTAAGAACATAGAAAATCAGCGTTTATTGAAGGGCGTAAATGAGATATATGTATATGCATAGTGCTTGTCAGATAAATTACAACAATCCGAAGTTGATCAAAGCAGCTGTCAGTAGTGGACAATTGAATATTACGCCATCAAGTTACAAGTTACAAGATCAGTCTCTGACCAGTTCAATTTCAGATAACACTGTTGTCTATGTGGAGACAAAATAACCGAAGAGTTCCTTGTGGCAGAAAGGAAAAAGAAGCCAGAAAAACAATGTCATTTCTGCGGAAAAGTTGTCTTTCAGTGTAACAATCTTGTAAGCAGCTAAGGAACGTGGTGATGAATGGGCTCTTAAAATAAAAGAGCGTATATCTGAGAACACAGATTTGGTAGCTCTTGATGCCAGATATCATTGGTTTTGCCAAACAAAGCTCTACCGGCCACCACCAACAGAAAAGTCCAGAGAAAATCGTCAGCATCCCATAGTTGATGAAGCCATGGAAAAGATTCATTCATTTCTGGAAGGGAACGCTGAGGAGTGTCAGTTCTCTCGAAGAACTCATGGACCAGATTGAAGGAGAACGACTTCAACTACGAAAAGTCAAAACTCGCTTGTTTGCAAAGTATGGGGAGGATATTTTGATCGTTGAGAGACCCTTCACCACGACTGTTTGTTTTAAAAACACAGGTCACAAAATTCTCACTAGTACATGGTACTACAGTAGAAGCTCAGACCCTCAAGCAGAAAGACTACGCGTGGTGAAAGCGTGAAGTCATACGAGAGGATATACGGTCGCAAGTGTACGATACAACACACCAGCGGATGACTTCTTCCAGAATGTAAATTCAGTTATCCCTGATTCTTCGAAACTGTTGCTCGAAACGGTAATTTTAAAAGATAAACGAAACTGCTTGGATTTCTATAGAAAGAATCGCTACGAATCATTAATGAATCACACACATAAACATTTATTTTGACTCTATCTGTTCACTAGTAAGAAGTGTATAGAAATCTGTTGAGTTAATTGCGTTAGAACAGACAGGACCCGCAGTTACTTCAATTGATATTTTATTGAACGACATTTAAATATTGGAACAATATACTTTTTGAATGAAACATCAACACTGGCTATTTGAAATCTAGAATTTTTTTGATTTATTACGTAACTCTTTTTGAGAATTCTGATAATGAGCTTGGGATTATTTTGACATTTTTCCAACTAGATTCAACTCATCGATATTTCAATTGAATGGAAAAAACTTTGCTAGCAGACGAATTTCAATCTCAAAGCAACACCACCAAGTAGAGATAATTCTTCAAACTGTACTTCTAGGCTTAGAAAATGAAAACAAGACTGTATCAGTGCCTTCTCCAATCTTTAGCAGCGTTGATCACAACATGTTTTGAATTCTGCCTCCGTCACCAGCAGCATCTTACTCCTTGAGAACATGAAAGTCCAAATAAAGTGGTTAATTTGAAAATAGACGAATGCACTTGGTTTTTGACTGTATTTATTCATTTCGACTCTTTCAGTTGTGTAGTTGATCACACTGCATGTAAACATAATGCTCTTCAGTTGAGTTATTAACAAAAAGTATCTAGAACATGAGGCTAACGAGCACGTCAATAACAATGTACAAGAAACATTTAACAGAAACCTTGCATAAATAAGTAGTTTTCAGGTGTGTTTTCTGTTTAATTTTGGATCTTTTCCAAATCTTTCTCATGAAGTACCTGAGTTTCATGCGGGCATTTGAATAGTTCACTGATATGTGCTCCTTCATACCACTATCAGAACAGTCAGATTTTCCATAAGTTTCATCTGGTAGTTCATCCACCCTCTCAAATTTTTCTTCAATTTTTCTGGAGAGAAGCATAGTTTCTGTATTCAGGCTCTTCTGTTCGAGCGTGGGTGCTGAAAATATCAATCATTGAAACTGAAAACTTCACTAATACCTGTCATTTGGATTGTAGTTACTGATCCATCATTATCAACGATGTACGATAGATATGAAGAAATTCTCTAAATGCACTATTGAAATGCGAAACCTTCTAAAAAAAACATAAATGTTTTTGATACATGAATATCATTCCATATGACGCCGAATTGCAGTAGTCTCAAATGTGCCTTCATCTCACAAAATGAATTTGAATTCCTTCATTCTACGTAGAAATCCATATTGATTTTTTTTCAGCTTTCAAATGTAATTTGAAGAAGAAATGCTTCTCTTTTGCGGCAGCCGCGTTTATCTAATCCAGGTACAGGACTCAGCTCACCAAACTATCCAATTCAACATCAATACGATTCACGCAGTCGTAATACCCAGTCATCGATGACAAACTCAAGATGTATGAAGCTCTGAGGAAGCTAGACACTTGTGCCAGCCAAACGTCAGACGTGAAAGAAAATAGTGACACTGAAAATCTCGGTTCTAACTATTTTGTCAACTTATAAATATATTGAAAAACAAAAGAGAAATTGAAGCAGAAATCTAGGAGCGCGTCTTAACCTAGGTCTTTCCAATATTTCGTTATTTCAACAACGACTTTTTTGATTATTCACTCTATTGTATCGAAGGATGGGCAATCAACAAGTATTTGCTCATCATACCAAAATTCACCAGCAGTTGTATGCTATACAGACACCACCTAGACCTTCTGATTTGGAAATCCGGATAAATAAAGTTTCAATGAATATATTTCCGTTATTGCAAATAATGTTCACAAGTAATGTTGACCAACATCGATGTTGCACTATTTCTATTCTGAATTGATTGGAATACCTTCGTCATATCATATATCCTCAATGAACCTACACTTGCCACCTCAATAACATAGTTGTTACATAGAAAATGATCATAACCAGAAAAAATTTTCAGAACGAATGGAAACAATATAAATAACTCTCAGACAGATCAGTTCAGCAAAATAACTCCCTCTTGTTCTATCGCGATTTAGGTTCCTGAAGTATATCTCGAAATCATCTTTTGGAATATTCCTGAAATATTCATGTCTTTCTCGTATCTTTCGCATAATTTGTAGCAGAATAAGTTTCACTTATGTACTGCTTCACTCCGATGCCCAGAGTTGGCGTTGTTCTACGGCTAACATCAGTTACGTGTTGCATAATGCAAGAAAAGAAAGTTCCATGCTTTATTAGAAGACTCACGTGAACTTTGAGATTTATTGCTGTTCTCTAGTAATGTGTCCTACAACTTCGAGAAATTCAGAGACTTCGGAAGTCATTCTTTATCCGTTTGTTTTTTTTTCGAGTTAATAATTCATGACATAAATAATGTGATATATTTATTGGATGAATAATGGATGTGCTCTAGGAAGTTCACCCGATTCGGTTGAAAGAGTAATATCGAGAAAGTGAAAAACATGGATAGAAATAAAATGAAATTGTGTCTGATTTTTGGTAACTATCACCAGAGTTGATGCCGCTTTCGCATTTCTGAAGAAATAATACTAATTAATTATTGAAAATTGAAGGTATTCCACTGGGAATATTTTCTTACTTTTTCAGAGCGATCAATTATTCGGATAATGTCATATAATAATAATAATGATAATAAATAGTTAATTTACAAATATACAATATTGAATAGGTAACATATTATGACTATCTAATTCGCGGTTAAACTATCTGAGAACCGAAGTACTTGTAGGTTTGTTGAGTAAATACATCTATTTTGCTTCCTGAAACAACCCACTTGTTGATACATGAAGTGGAGAGATTGAACAGATGACAATGTAAGCATCAGAGAGGGAGTGAGTAATGCTAGGTCTGCAGCAAATATCTTTCATGAAATATAATTTATACAGTTTGTAAAAGCCGAATGGAATAAATTCATTATTTCGGTTACGACACATATTTTAACAAAATTCTGAAACGCGTCAAATTGAAATTATAATTTAACATACTTCAAAGGAAATATGTTACCTCTACTTTCAAACCCCGTCGAATGGCAGGTACAACCCCCAATTTTTAAATGGGAAGTATAGGTTTGTGAATTATTGTTTGAAAGATCTCTCCATTCTCTATTCAGAAATGTTATCGCTTCAAGTTCATTGCAACGATGAAGATAAAATAAATAAAATCATGTGGTTACCAAAATTCGATAAAATACATTAAAAACTTATTGCAACATGACAACATTAGATGTAAGTATTTTACTTTGTGATAAAAGTTCGTTAACTTTAAGTCTGACAAATGGTCAGTCGGTAGCCAAGCGATTCGGCGTGGGTGATTTGTTCACTCACTCGAATTGACTGCCGTGTTGGTCGGTGGTTCAAGCCCTAGTCTGAACGATCGATCTTCACTTGCTATCGTCCAACCCGTGTTAGGAATCACACGTTAAAAGGTAAGACCTCGTTAATCCTTAGCTCGCACAAGTTTCGACTTCTGAGAGTTGTCGTTCATAGGGGTGCGACAGCTGGTTAACGGAAAAACAGATTTTAAAACAGACAGATTTAAAACGGAAATGTATAAGATAACAGTATTGCAAATGATTCGTTACGGAGATACAGCCTCAATACAACAGGTAGTAGTTCGCCTATTTCATGAGGAATTTCCTAATTTACTGTCCATATCTCAAGGAACAATAAGCAAAATAGAGAAGCAGCTTGACGAGCTTGGTCATGTGGAGTAGATGAAAAAACCAGCCGCTATTGCGATGAGTGATGAATGCAAATTAGATGTGTTCGCTGAACCCACAAAATTTGAACATTCACCTTATTTTATGATGAGTCACGTATAATAAAATTAGTAATATTTTAACATTGAAAATTCTCGTTGGGTAAAGTTATTGTTTGGATTTTTGAATATCATCAGTATACTTGATTAATGCCTTTTTGATTTTTGTCTTCGTTATGAGCAATTATGTTGTTCATTGGTTTATATCAAACTGGAATTGAATCAGTCAGTTTTTGTCTACAGTTGAGAAAACTCACATATTTGTCTTCAGTAATGTGAAGACACATATGTGTCATATTTCAAACCTTATGGACCTTATCCATGTTACTGATGTATACTATTTCGTGAAAGGAATAGATAAGTAAATAAATAATATTACTATTATTATCATTATATTATTCAATGAAAAACAATTACCCTCACCAGAATAAAAATGCTCTTTCTCGACGCAAGTTAACATCATCAGGAGATGATAGGGACTACCCTTCTAACGACCATGCAAATATCACCACAACAATGACTTATCTTCTGGAGGTTCGACAAACACAATTTTTTTCTGCTGAGTGAAAAGTGATTTCAATAAATTTATTTTACGCCATAGGTTTCAAATTCCCTCATCAAGACTGTGCCACTGTTTTTATAAGAATCTAGACGAAACATTACCTAATTTCCCTTTGATGTATCAACTCATTTCTGATATAGATTGGTCTCATATCTTGTTAGGAATCACACGTTAAAAGGTAAGATCTCGTTAGTCCCTAACTCGCATAAGTTTCTCAACTTCTGAGAGTTGTCATTCGTATGGGGGCGACAGCTGATTAACGGAAAAACGGATTTTTTGTTAAACAGAACAAACAAATGTTAATGACGCATGCTATCTTTCAAAGAGTAGGCTCTATGATGTTTTTGATGTAACCGTCTCCATGAAAATTAATCGTGCCCGTAGATACTCGTCCTGGTTCACACCAAATATAATTAAAAACATTCATAAGAAAGAACAGGCCCACAAAAACCTGAAAAAACATAAAACATCTTTTTATCAGCAGCAGTTTATCGCATTGAGAAGTGAAGTAAAAGAACGAATAAACAATGCTTATAAAAACTTCCCTAACGAAAGTGAACGCAAAATTAACGAAGACCCAAGTGCATTTTGGAATTTCATGCAGAACAAAAGACGTAACTCGAAAATTCCCGGAGTTATGAACGATGAAACTAAAACTTACACCAAACCGCAGGAAATTATGGATGCATTTGCAAACTTTGTTAAAAGTGTTTATATTATATCTGATGTTTATTCATGTAATACCCTTGATAACTGCAAAAATAATTTACCAGCAATAATTATCGATGAGATGAATGAAATAGATGTTATCGAAGCTACGAGAAAACTGAAAAATAAATTAATTGTCGGTCCTGATCTAATAACGAGTTTCGTAGTTGAAGATTGTGTTTACTCTTTACTGAGTCCCCTACTTGATATTTAAAATCTTTGTTTGAAAACTTGTGAGTTCCCTGATATTTGGAAAAAAACTCGAGTATGCCCAGTTTTTGAAAAGGGTGACATTGAATCAATAAAAAACTATAGAGCCATTCCAATACTGAGCCATTTCTCCAAATTATTTGAAATAATATTATACTCCAATATTCACAGTCCAATACGTAATATCACATCAGATGATCAGCATGGGTTTGGATAGAAAACTGCAGGTTGACGTCATTCAAACAGACATGCAAAAAGCTTTGGATCACATGTCAAATTATCTACTCGGTAGAAAACAGTATGTATAGTATGAAGGCTTTAAATCTGCTTTATATACTCCCAGTTCCGAAGCGATCCAATGCTCGAATTTCGGACCTCTTTTGTTCTCTATTTTCATTATTGATTCAACAAAAATAATAAACAATTCAAAACTGCTTTACGCCGATGGCCTTAAAATATTCAAGGTAATAGAAAATTATGGAGACTGCCTTAGACTTACAGTATGAATTAGATCTGATATATGATTGGTGTTCCAATAATCGTTTGGATCTCAACATTGCGTAAGTAAATTGTATTAGACAGGAAAGTCTAATACAATTTACTTACGAAATTGATAACAATACCATGAGTCGAGTTAATGAAATGAAACACCTTGGCATTAATTTTGATCAGAAATTCACTTTTGTTTCACATATATACTAAACTGTTTTGGGTTTCATAATAAGAAACATTTAAAAATACAAAGGTGATAATCACGATATTCTATGCTTATGTGAGGTCCAAACTAGAATATGGGGCGATGATCTGGTGTCCCATTTATAATTCTCACATACAGATAATTGAAGCTGTCCAAAGAAAGTTCTTAAAATTTTTGTCTGTCCGCACTACAGGTATTTACTCCCAAAGGGGAATGGACTATCCCGTGCTTTTGAACCAATTGAATATTATATCACTGAATACGAGTAGACTCTCCATTACGGTAACATTTCTGTATAATTTAATAAATAATAACATCTCCTGTGCTCCGCTCCTACAAAAAATAAATTTTTATGTACCACGCTTCAATTCAAGATACGAGATTACATTTCATTGTCAGAGTAGTAGAACAAATGTGAATCTTGAAGCACCAGTAAACTCAATGTGTTATAATTTCAATTCAGTATGTAACATGTGTGACATTAATGGAAACTCTTTGAACTTTATCAAGGATTGTATCATAAAGTTATAGTTTTTTTTATATAATTTTCAATTGTTTTATGTCAATCTTGTGAAGGCTTAATCATGTATAACATGTCGATTGAATCTAATTACATTATTTCACTTATATTAATAATATCATTTGTGATTTGTCAATTGAATATATAATATGTGGAATTAATTGAATTGAATGTTATTTATTTCAGTACATTTTCTTCAACATTTCCTGTAAATGGAAATAAAGTGCTATCTGCGTAACAGAGTGGGACCTAACCTTATTCCTAGTACCTGACTGATATCTAATTTTTACCTTGTTTCCAGGAATGGGATTTTCACTACCGTTCACGGGCCTTATTCAACTTTCTTCGATTTTTAAATTTTCTAAGGCATCTAAAACTCCGTTATCATAAACCGGTCTCAACAATTTCAAACATTTAACACTTATTTTGTGGCCGTTTTCTGAGGCATTTTGAGCAACACTGATCTATTTCAGCGTATATGTGATACATGTCACTTGTAGCGAGCTATTACAGTCCGCTCAATCGTTAGAAAGGTATTCTGATTCATCTCCTGATGATGCTAACTAGTTTGACGACATGTGCATCGAGCATTTTAGTTCTGGTGGAGGAGAAGTGTTTCCAATAGATGGGCAAAAGGATATGCTTGTTCTGCAACATTTAATAAGTATCGAGAACTCGAATGAATATCCAAATCTGATGAATAGTAAAACAGTTGCATCTCTGTAATAGCAAACTCAAAATATCTAAAAATAAAAATAATTCAAAAAACTAAAAATCACGCTTTTAAAGAACATCGAACTGAAAAGTTAAAAATAATTTTTTTGAATAAGTTTCAAACAATAGGGAACAAAAACTACCAGTATTATTGTGAAAGAATCGACGGGCGCTTGATAAACAAAAATATGGCACAAAGCGCCCACGCTTTTTTCACAATAATACTAGTATTTTTCGTTCGCTGTTGTTTCAAGCTACACTGATAAGACACTTCCAACTCTGTCATGATTGTTTTTCTCAATATAACTTCGAACAAAACTGAATATGTTCAACTGAACAGTGATCATAATTCAAATGTAAAAACGATTCGAAAGGCAATGACTGGGGGACGGTGGTGTTGAGGCTAACGATCGAGTCTATTGTACCAAAGACCTGCGTTCAATTCTCCAATAAAAACTTTTTTATGATGTTATGAAACGAAAATGTGTTGAGCGAAAAGAGGGGCCGACGTAAGCGCGCCACGTGACTGGGCGGTCTTTCTCGTTGAGGGATACGTCTGGTCGTCTGTCTGCCTAGATTATTTATGCCCACAGAAATTCAAATTTCCCGCCACGATGTTCTGAGATGTAAAAGTGTGCGCTCTGATTAGCTGGCGAGCTGCGTGACAGTTTGGGGACAATACATGACAATTTGGTATACTCTGATTGGTTCACCGCTGAGTGACATGACACCACGTGAAAATTTGGCGTACTCTGGTTGACTGAGTGGTGTGTCTGCTGTTTATGGCGAGCCGAGAGGCAACCTGGCTGATGTGATGAAGTCACAGTCTGTCTGAAATGTGGTAACTCCTACTACCCACACAGCACTAGATATTCATGGAATATTCCCTGTATATCATAAAACGAACGTATATATTCCAAATAATCATAGATTATTCTTGGAATATATACATGCTTTTAGAATATTCATAGAATATGCTTGAATGCATATGGCAGGATTATTCCCGAAAGAATGTGCAAAGAATGTCTATAAATGGATTATTCTCCCTTGAATATTCTAAGAATATTGTTGATTGAATATACCATATGGTATATTCTTAGAATATATCCCCACGATATATTTTGGAAGATTCTATACAATGGAATTTTGAATTATCTTATAATAAGGTATTCAAATAATTCAATATTATTTAAAAAAAATATTTGAAGATCTTAATCGAATGCTTAACCTAATGTATATAACCCTGATAGTGTTAACCAGTTTTTGAACTCAACGCGAAGATTCTGGATGAATTGATCCAACAGCAACTGTTGGAAACGACAAAAAATTTGAATGGGCCAATAAATGAACCAATTGCATCAATAAACTGGTTAATTCTCATCCTATTTGTCTTTTTGTATTTGAAATTATTTAATTACAAAGCGAAAAATCCTGGAAACATAGAAATGGGGAAGTGAAGAATTGGAGTAAACGTTTCTCATTGGTCAATTGAAGTGTAGCGCGCGACAGTCGAATAAGCTCTGTGAAAGCGGCTGTCCCTTAATGCATGGTACATTTGCGTTAAATTCGACATATGATTCAACATGGAGGTTGACGTGGCAGGTTCGTGTGTGTAATGCATGGTGTGTTGGTGTTATTATCAAAGTATAATTCTGTCACGTTCAGTGTACCATTTATAATTTGGGGTTGTCCAATTTGCAGTACAGCGAATAGTTTGATTTTGAATCTTCAAACAGGAAAGTTGCATATAAGTAAGTAAAATGCAATAGTATCGATGATAAAGTTATGGTGATTAACATACTATACCTCATTTTAGGTTCGAGGAGAGTTGGTGTGTGGGATTTGTCGGTTTGACTAAGTACATGTTTGAACTAGAGTGATTTCAGTTGTGTATCTTCAATAGAGAAAAGTAAGTGAATGACACATTCTTTTTTATCATTTGTTTTCATAATTTTTATCACTCGTTTTCAAGATAGTATCAATTTGCCCAAAAGGAAACAGAGTGGTACTTGGTACAGGCTGGTGCGCCAAGGAACTGAAAAAGTAATGAGTACTTTTCAACAAGACAATGCAAGTTGCTCTCCAAGTCATAAAATGTTGTAAATGTTCATGAGTAACCTATGCGAAAAATATCCATTTGATTTTTAGTCCAGTTTTATTGTGCCACTTTCAAATAGTGATAATGAACGTTAATGTACATTTTGTTCCAGGTATTACTATTGAAACACTGGCTGATGCATTGTTGGACAAATATAAGGAAAATTATTCTGGTGAGCAAAGTTTGGATAACTTTAAGTAAGTGAAATTCATTGAAGAACCCATCATACCACTCATTTCAAATACTTCATTTGTGGGTTTATTTTTTTAAGTAAGAAACCTAACCCAACCTATTTCTTGATGTAATACACTTTTTCTTTTTCAATGAAATGATATATTTATTATTTTTTAATTAGTGCTGATGAATTCACAGAGTTGTTATTTTAGTATACATTTGTTTGAGAGTAGGAACATCCTAATTTGAATACATTTCTAATATTTGTAATATGACAGTATTCAGGAATATTCTATTCAGTGAATAAATATTTTGAATTAGATTTTTTTATTTTTAATATTGGTTGAAACGTCAAATATTTCAGTATATATTGTTTTTAAAATATATTTGTTTATGAATATTATGTGTTTTATTACTTGTGTGAATCTTGTATCAAAATGCAATATATACATGCCTGATAGCGGTTACTCGTCACATTCTTGGAATATTCCAAATATTTCTAGAATATTCATAAAATATATTTAAAGAATATTCTATGGTGTTTCTCTATTGTATATTCCTACAATAAACTAAGAATATCCTGAATATTTTATGAATATTCCTCGGGTTCTATTCCTGGAATATTCTTAATAGAATATACCTTAGATATTCTAAGAATATTATAAGATATTCCAAGAATATTCCCACGGAATATTCTTAAAATATATCAAAGGTTCGCCAGGAGCACTTCCAGGGAATATTCTCCAGAAGATATATATATATCCATGGCATATTCATAGCATAATACAATATCCTTAAATGTATATTCATGAAATATACCTGGAATATCTATTGCTATGTGGGTACCTAGGAGGACCTAGGACGATAACTCAGGAAGATGTACAATGGGTCACATGTGACCTAAGTGCTTTGGGTATATGCTCACCCTCCCTACTATATGCTCCCTACTATATACCCCTTTCAGTCAATAACAATGAACTCGTGATGCACTGTTTGGAACCTTTGGTGCAGTAATGAATATTATTGGAGTTTTTTTCCAACAAAAAACCGATATTTTCAACATTTCGACACGTATTTTGATCACCAAGTGATCATCTCTAAGAGGAATATGAAACTGATCTTCCAAAATGTTATTTTTAAGACTTTGACACGTGTTTCGATCACCAAGTGATCATCTTCGAAGTGAAGATCAAACTGATTTTCGTCTTGAAAATTATCACTTGGTGATCAAAACACGTGTTGAGGTGTTTAAAATAATGGTTTGGTGTTGAAAAAAAACTCAAATTATATTCATTATTTAATATCAATGAAGTTTCATAATTTTTTACTTCAAATTTTTTTCACGTACAAAGACCTTGAAAATATAAAGCGCAAGAGTCGGAAGCGGTTTCTGTTTCTCGATTGCAATATTCCAAACACGAATGTGACGTATAAAAAACATCGTCCATCAACATATAGCTACTATATTCAAAATATAGGTGCATTTTTCTTTTACCAAATCTAGTTTCTATAATGAACAAAAAAATGAAAATATGAAATCATTTTACATGAAAATTGATTCATCTTACAAATTTAAATGAACGAAAATTCTTTGGCTTTGATTTTTGCGATGAGTATTATAATCATTTTTGTATATTCATTCTCCGCAATGAATCATTTTGAAATAAAAATATACGTTGGTTATACTCTGATGAGCATTACTTTCTGGTTGGAAATTTCTAATAATCAATCCTCTCTATCTACGAATTGGAGTCAACAACACTTCCCTTCATGAGCAACTCCATTATTTGGATACTGAAATTCTCATCTGGCAGACACATCCAGTGTCTATTAGGTGTTCATTACTCAGAAGGGAAATTGAAAAGTTCATAAAAATTTCCAGACTGATAATTAAGGTTGTGTCAGAGAACGATGAGCGTTAAAATCTCATTAAAACGCGATTCGATCAACTGATTCAGTAAAATGCCAAAAAATATGAAAACGTTTTTCCGTTGTGAGATCATTTTGTGATATTACGAGAATCATAGCAGTAGTGCACTATCTTGCAGATATATGATGGAATTGGACGATACTTGATGAAAATCCATGACTAACGTATTCAAAAACACTTCATTGCGAGATTTTCACTGAACAATTTAACGAAAACGCTACACGTGTATCGCCATACGATGGATTCTTCGGGCGTGTCGTCACTTCAGGAACTACTAATTAGTGTTGACAAAAAAACAGATTTCGGTTTAGTTTCGGTTTCGGCGGCAAACCTGCCAAAACTACGACCGAAACCGAAACTGCATTCGGGAGTTCTCCCGCTGTGATCGTTCATGTTCGGCGCGTTAAATTTCATACAAGCGACGGAGACATTTTGCCGCGTCCACTTTCCACTTGCCGAATCATGTCGATGTCGTGACTTAGGCTGCATCTATATTGAATCCGTATTTCTCTCGACCCGATGTCGGACGACCATCGGGCGACATCGGAAGGAAAACAAACACTTGAGTTTTAAAGTAGGTGCCTTCATTGGAAAGGGTAGTCCGATACGACAACTAACGATCACCACCGGTTACTGACCGACGAGTAGTCAAATCAAAAGTGTTTGTTTTTAGTCCGATCTTTCATTCTAATGGAGTGGTAATAATGAATGATAAAATTGATAAAGAGTTTTTGATAATTCTTGTGAGAGATGAGCCTCGCTTGTGGGACCAGCGAAACAAGGATTATCATAACCGTGACATTAAGCCTAAACTATGGGAGGTTATTGGGAACCAATTACTGGTAAAAGGTACGTATAAACTATGTTTTATAATGTTTAGTTTGAAATTACCGCATGTTAGCACAAATAACTACTAATTGTAATTGCATAATCAATTATATTATTTTAAAAGATAATATGAAATGCGTTTGTTTTGCCACGAAACTGCCCCGATTCCGTTGAAGTACAGTTTGAATGTGTCTCTGATGAATTGAGCCTGTTGCGTTGGCCTGTTTAACCTTCTTGATGAACTACTCTGATGAAGTGGTGATTCAATCAAACGGTCTTGTAATTTTGCAGAACCGAAAAAGTCACCACCTTCACGGTCAATAATTATATTTTGTAGTAAGCAGATACATTTTACTATGCTCTCTGCTTTTTCAAACTCAGTTTCAATACCTTTTCCTAGTAAACGCCACTTAGCGGTCATAATTCCAAAGGCACACTCTACGCATCTTCTAGCTCTTGATAGCCGATAATTAAAAACCTTTTCTTCGTATGAGAGAGGTCGTTTTGAGTGAGGTTTCATAAGATGAGTTTTTAAAGGATAGGCATCATCTCCAAGCATCACATTATGGCATATCTGTAGCAATTCCTTCGACAGGTGAAGGTGGCGGTAAAGTAGCATGACAGTTCTCCAAGAACGTAGACAAAGTAGAAGCGGAAAAAGTTCCTCCGTCACTCTGTTTTCCATACCCTCCTACATCTACAAAAATAAAGCGACAACGGTAATCTGCAACAGCTTGTAAAACTATTGAAAAAAACTTTTTGTAATTAAAATAGGTAGCTTCATTTTGTTTTGGACATTTGATTCTAATATGCTTGCCATCAATACATCCAATGGAATGAATGGAATTCCATCGCTCATGGAATCCTGCCGCAATTTCTTCAAATTTGTTCTGGTCAGGAATAGGTAGGTGTTGCTGATAGAAATTTTTCCATATCGCATCCACAACTGACGAGGCACATCGACCAACTGTGTAGTCATCCATTCGAAATGTTAACCCTAGGGACCGAAATGACACTCCCGTCGCTAAGTATCTAAAACAGTAAAACCAAGTTGCTATATTTACCATAAGATTAGGGGACGGTTCCGTAGGGATACAGTATTTTGTACTTCAAAGTTAACCTATATATAAAAGATAATTATTGTCAGATCTTTTTTATACTTTTTTTCAGGTGAACAAGCTCAAAAAACATGGGAAAATTCAAGAGACACTTTTCGAAGGAAATACAAAGTACATCATGAAACCAAGAGCGGTCATGAAGCGTCTGCTACAGATAAATGGCCTTATTTTAAGAATATGCTGTTTTTGAAGGACATTATGACTCCTAGAGGCAGCTCAGGAAATTTGCCTGGCAAAATAAAAGAAAGTGAACCTTGTTTTCGTGACCGAAGCCCTTCCACTATGGATGAGGAAAGTACAAATCAACCAGATATTGATCCTTTTCCAACAGAACCAGAGGCATCCACTTCATTCGCTAAACCTCCAATCCGTGAACCAAAACGTGATTTAAAAAAAATTGCTTACGATTCACAGGCGATTGAAATAAGAAAGGTAGACTTGATTCAACAACATATTTCTGTAAAAACAAATAACTTCCAAAATGATAACGATTGCTATTTTTTTATAATGAATCGAAGAGGTTTTGTATTATAGTGTATATTTTAAAATTCTTGCAAAGCGCTTTCGACTTTCGTCATCATCAGTGCTCACCTGAAAGTAAGTGATCTAGTTGAAAAGGGAATTTAGTGAAATTGAAGTTGTAAAATTTTTTTAAGGTTAAGAAATTTGAAAAAATTGTTTGAGATTACTTACTTGTCAGGCAACAGGAAGTATCAAGATAAGTGAATTGTACATTGTTATATTTTAATTATATAAAACAAATTAGGCTTATAGCCAAGAAAATACATTTTTGGATTGAGGCCATGTGGTTCAGTCAAAGTATCTTATGAAGAAGGACAACTTGAGACAGAATGTGTCAAGTGTCATGTTAAAATAATGGCACCAACTTGAGGAGTGATCCATTATGGGTTTGATTGAATATGTAGAGGATAAATATTGAATAAATTATATTAATAAACTGTGATTAATTAATAATTCATAATCCTCTTATGAAGGGGAAGGAAATCTCTGTTTAAGTTTACTTGAGTGTTGAAACAATGATCATTGGAAAGTTCTTTGGAAATCTCCAACTCTTCAAACAAGTCAAGTCTAAGGAAACTTTTATTATCTATTTTATGTAATATTTTGGAATTTCTATTGGGACTAAAGTTGTGATTGTGAAATTTTATGTGGTGGCCAAATGCAGATTTATCAGGTTTTTTATATGTTCATTAATACAAGTGAAAAGAGGTCTACAGGTTCTACCAATGTAAGATGCCGAACAATCAGAACAGTTAAGCTTGTAGACTCCACTTCTGTTCAATTTGTTGATTTTGTTTTTAGAATTTACTAAAAAGTTACTTGAATTGTTTTGAGATTTAAAGGAAATTTTTGTACCAGGTATGGTATTTTCTATAAATTTGGAAATAACAGTACACATATTTTGATCAAAATAAGGTTAAGGAAAAATATCTCACAGAAGGTGAATTAACTAAGGTGGTGGAGTTAAAAGCCAATCTTCTATCTGAACTGAGTTTAAATTTATTAATTAATTTGTGAATAATGGATGGTTGATAACCATTGTTGACAGCAATCTGTTTTAAAGTATTTAATTCGTAATTGAAATTGGAGGGAGATAAGGGAATGTTCAACAATCTGTTAACATAACAATTGAAGGAAGCCATTTTATGTTGCATGGGATGAAATGAATTGAAAGGAATGACATGATCAGTCTGGGTTGGTTTTCTGTAAATGGAAAAATCTAGTTTGTTGTTAGTTTTTGTTATAGTAAGATCTAAAAAGTTTAATTTATTGTCTTGTTCTATTCCAAGTGTAAATTTGATTTTTGGATGTAAGTTATTTAAGGAGTCAAGGATATCATTTGCTACATTAGAGTTGCCATCTATGAAAACCAAGCAGTCATCAACATATCTGTGCCAACTGAGAATCTTATCAATTTTATTAATTATGAATGAATTTTTTAAATTTTCCATGAAAATGTCAGCCAGGAAAGGTGAAAGAGGGTTACCCATTGCTAGGCCTTCAGGTTGACTGTAAAATTTATTGTTAGAGACAAAAAAATCTTGGGAAATGCAAAATTTAAGTAAAGTTAATATATCTGTTCTGGTGGAGTCAGAAGTTAAGTGTTGAGAAAGCAAGTTAGAAACTAAAGGTAGGGTTTCAGATTCTGGAACAGAAGTGAACAAGTTGCTAACATCAAAGGATATCATGAGGGTGTTGGAATTAGGTTGAAAGTTTTTGATTTTATCAATTAAATATTTTTTTATAATTTCAATATCAACTGTTAAGCAACCTAATCAACTAGAAAAAATGAAACTCAGAATGAAAATTTTGGGAGATGTTACTCAAGCAGTGGAAGCTCATAATATTGCAAGTGGCATGAGTACGTCAGGAGCCATATCATCACCTTCTGATTCTCACTTGTCATCATTGCAATCATCTCCTTATCTGTCACCAAGTATATCCGATTACGTACGAGATTCACCTTCTTTTACCACTGTAAATCAAGGACCTCACCCTCTGATACAAACTGTCCTGCAATATAGCAGCTTGGAGCTCGGAATAAATAATTATAAATTACTTGACTTGTAATGTTACATTTATTTGGAATTTGAGTTTTATTACTATCTAATATTACAGTGAAAAATTTTTGATAAATTAAAGTTAATTGCGGTAATCACCTTATTGTTATAGTAAGTTTTTTTTCGGGGCTGATGCATGCTCTGAAGTTAGACTGGCCAGTTATGTCGTTTTTTATGCCTTCAAGAATATAGTTGAACGTTTCCATAGTCATACGATGGTAGTCCTTATATTTATCCGGGTAGTTTCTTATAAGTAGGGAAGTTTTGAAAAATTCCCCTTCGGATTTATCTTTATTAAACTGATGCACCCATACCTTTTTCCTTCGTCTCCTATTGAGAAGAACATTCTTTTCTTGTATAAGCCACCACAAATAATCATCTTCAGAGTCACTCATAGTTACCCCCAAAACACATCTTCAACTTTAACCTATCGGGTCGAACTGAGTCCAGTGTAGGCAGTTACAATGGACTGCATCGGATCGCACTGCGTCCGATGCCAGTGTTTGTTTTTCTTCCGATGGTCGTTCGACATCGGGTCTGCACCTCCCCTATTTTGAGTATTTTTAAGGTACAATTAATATTATTTCTCAAATAAGGGGTTGCTATGTTGATTCGTTGATTATCAAAAAGTAAAAATGTCGAAGACTGCATAACGTTCTGATTTAAAGATAAAAAATATAGAGTGACTGATTAAAATAACGTTTTCTTTATTCTTCCCTCAAACATAATCCCTGTAAGGAAGTTCTGGTTTTGGCCGAAACTGAGACCGTTGCCAAAAATCGGTTTCGGTTTCGGTCGTGAAAAACAGTTTTGTCCTCCAAAACTTTGGGCGGCGGGGTCTTTCGGGTGAAGCTCGTAGTCCAGCCGGGTATACTGGACGTCCTTTTCCCACGACCCATGTGCTTCAGTGTGTGCGGAGGCGTGCTCCGCAACGCCGACTCCGCAATACACTTCAGCTACCGCCTCAAGACGTCGAGACGGCCGGCTGGCCTTCCGGACCTGAGTCCCAGGGATTTCGGGACCCAGACTCTGTCCGAGCTCGACGGGAGGTCGTTGTGTTGCGCTGACTAGCTCGTTGTATCTTCGTATTTGTGTGAGCAACCTCGCCCGCCATGAAGACATCCACAAGCTACAAACTGCTTCAGGATGCCCCCCTGGCATTCCACCTCCCCCTAGCACTTCCGCTAGGGCCTCAGTTACACCTTTACGAGAGATGCAAGGCGCTCCTGTGCACCGAACATCTCCCTCCCAGGCACCGCTAAGGGTGTGGACCTGGGGGCGTCGCGACGCCTGGCGTCGTACGACCTGTCCTTCTTCCTCGCTTCTGCGTTTTACGCCCGCCGGCGACCCATCGAAAACGCATCCCACGTCGGAGTACCCATCCTCCAGGTACTCGTCCCTGATGTCGTCCTCTTCGCTTCCGAAACACCTAGTGTTTCGGGAAGTCTCATTTCCGCGTTTTACGCCCGCCGGCGATCCAGATTCAAGTCCACTTGACCTAATCTCTCCTCCGTTTCTACGTTTAACGCCCGCCGGCGACTCCTCTTCATTTCCGAAATACTCCGTATTTCGGAAAACGTTTCTGCGTTTAACGCCCGCCGGCGATTCTTCCCTGAAGATTTCTTCGTTGGACTCGAAACGTCCTACGCTTCGAGTGTACTTGTTGCTCTGGCACGAACTCTTTGTCGTGGTTGACAATGGCCTGCTTGTGTTTAATTCTGCGAGTGGTACAGGATGGCTGTACACCCTGTACATGCTGATTCTTGGTGTTTCCACATATGTAGCTAACACCTCTCGTTGTCTGAAATTCTCATGAATGTCAGACAGAATTGTCCTGTTTGGAGGGATTCCATCCTCCACTTTCCTCATCGCCACCGATCTCGGTATAGCGGAATTCTTGGCTGCTTTTAGCATTGCGCGGAGCCCTAACTGGGGCGCGCTTTGTACTTTCGCCGTTTTTCCCTTATTGGGAAGCTTCTCGAGAATCATCTCCTGACGTTCTCTAGATACACTTTCCTCCTGGAAAATGCTATTCTGCTGGTTTTCCGGAGTTTTAAATTTCCTAATCCGATTTAACAAATCTTGACTACGCGAAGGTTTATCACGAATTGAGGACTGAGTCCTTTGAGAATTTTCGCTTTGTCTAGCTACACGACTTGCAAGGGAGCCGAAAGTGCCACGGTTTTGTCGCTCTGCGACCACGGAAGAGGTGCTAATGTCCTCATTGGCAGATATATTTCGAATAGCATGAGACATCCTCAGACTAGATGTCTCAGCTGGAGTTCTGGGAATACTGAGTCCCACGAACACAGATTCCATTGGGGGTTCTCGCTGTGTCGTCGAAGTCGCACAAAGGCGACTAAAGCTGTCTGATTTAAGAATGTTTCGGTCGAAGGGGCTGACCTCGCGATTGTGCACTGTCGTATCCCTTGCGAAGTTTGCTCGTGCTTGTGCCCTAGTCTGCATTTTCGGTTTTCAAAAATCCCTACAATGACTCTGGCTTGGATATAGACAGAGGGAAGGATTCACGGAAAACTAAATTCTAAGTTCACTCTTGTTCGCGAAAACCAAATTCCCTAACAAGGCCTACAGAGTGAACTGAGCTAAATATAAGGATCAAGGAGCCTAACTGTTGAACCGCACCCTAGGATGAGGGCCGTCCGCAGGAAGTTTGGAAAAAAGGTTTCGTTGTCCTGGAGGGTTCCAACGGTAACGTTGAGTCGACAGCCCAGAGGCTAGTCTAATGATGGCTTGACACCCCCGAATTTAAGCTCTAAACACCTCGATCTTTAACACCGCAAGGTGATCGGGTGGACTGAGCCCGGGCAACTTTAGTGGAGACCTACTCTTCCTTTGTAGGATTTTGGACTGCTTCCCCTGGCGTGGCGTAAGGAACCGTGCTCTGGAACGAAAAAAATTCCGGCCACCAATCCGACCAGATCTGAGTCCACTTGACTCCGGGAACGCAGCACCTCCAAGTCTGCTCAAGTCAAACCAACACGGCGTCGGAATACGGAGGAAATCCCTATAACAACTCCTAGAAAAATCCTCCTGAAAATCCCTAACGAAAACTATCTCTGTTGAGTCCTGAAAAGGACCAGAGTACGAATTCTTTTGAAAATCCTAACAGGATCTAACAATCCTCCAAGAAAATCCTCAATGTCCAGAACTAAGTCCAATTGACTTTTTACTCCTATCCTCAAGTGTCTCTATTCAGTTCTGAAAAGAACCCGAGACTACGAATTCATTTGAAGAACCCTAAAACGAAAAAGTATTTCTCTATTTGGGTCTGAAAAGATCCAGAGAAATTATACGAATTCTATTTGACTCAAAAGCCACCTGAAATCGGAAAAAATGTATTAGTGTTACGAATTCCTTTTAGTTCTAATAAGAACTAATAAAACATCGAATTCTCCTAGTTCTAAAAAGAACTAACAAATCGCAATGAATCCTTTGAATAATTCCAGAAGAATATCCAACAATCCAATAATGCAATAGCTTTCAAATGCTCGCCAAAGAATAGTATTTCAATCGCCAGTCAAATAATCGCAATATAGAAGTCTTTTCAAATCTCAATATACGTGCTCTCAATCTGAAAAGTATCTGAACGAATAATACAAAACTCTGCATATTTATATGTTTGTGGACGAGCTCCAATCGGCCAATCATATCCCTCAAAAAGTCACGTCCACTTCGATCGACTAAAAAATCAATAATCACACCATTCCTTCCAGCCAATCAGAAACCGGCTAGCCGGTGGGGTGAGTATGCCCTGAGGCGAAGATCGTTGCAAACAAACAACCGCCTAACGGAATTCTTAACGGAAATTTGCGATTTTTCAACTTTTTCTCTGAAAAAATTCAACTTCATATTCGAATAGTATTCAACAATTCGAAACGAAACTATTGATGAAATTTTTTCGATATCTCTATTCCTTCTATTACTTTTGGCTGTGAAATGCATTTGAAATTCTAAGTCCAAGATTTTAGGTAGAAGCTATCGGAAATCGATTCCTCCGATACTTCAAATTCCAAATCTGACAAAAATCTAAATAAAATCTGAACCAGACAAGCTACAGAAATCGTTCTGGTATCAAACGAAAGCTAATTAAAAGTTCTATCGATGTCTCTTAAAAGAAAACACGATTTCCCTATCTAGCTAAGTGAAAACGGCATTTCCATGAAACTGACCGGTTTCGCCTAATGTAAAATAAACGAATGCTATTCATCTTGCAAAAGATTTCCTAACACTCAGGAGATGATATTTCAATGCTAAGTAACCTATACTAAGCTGAAAATATCATAAAAGCATAATTTTCCATTTTCCAAGTTTCCTCAGAGTGAGCGGAGCTTGCACTGAGGCTCGGGAAACAAAGCAAACAGTTTTGTTTCACGACAGTTTCGCTCGGACACTACTACTGAAACTACTGCAGAATGCGAAGTTTCGTAACAATTAAAATAGAGATGATAGTCGATTGGCGAGAGGTCTGGGGAGTATGGTGGCGAGGCAGAACTTCGACGCTCAATTCGTTTAACTTTGTTCAACTTTTTTTAGTGGCTTTTCGTTTTTGGGAAGCGCTTGGGTGGCTCATTGGTATACAACCACTGTCCTATATATCTTCTGTTATCGTAGTGAATCCACTCTTCAACACACATAATGATCCAAAAAAAATCGTTTTGGTTGCGTGAATGCAAACTAAACGAGCTTTGAAACGTGACAATTTCTGTCGATCAATCAAATTGTGGGGCACCCACACTTTGGGGGTTCCACACCATCATAAACCACATGGGAGCTGATGCCCAGTTCTTTCGCCATCCCATGCATTGTTTTTTTGATTGGTCAGTGTACACAAGGTTCCCCAAATCCTCGTTCTGGATTACCGTAGGTCGACCACTTCAAAATTTCGCAAACCAACGTGAAAGAATGTGTTCATTAACACTATCACTGCCAAGTGCCTGTTTGATTTTCCAGTTCTTTTGGTAGCACTTTGGTTCAATTTGAATTCGTAGAGAAAAAATTGCCAGAAATCGCTCAAATAATAATAACATCATCTAGAGGAACAATTTGTTTAAGCCAGTCTCAACTTTCTACACTGTAGGTGAATTGACTGACACCTATCAGAAAACAACTACTCTCCTGGCTTATAACACGAAGGACGTTGGATTATATCCGACAGGTGTCGGTGTAGGATCCTTCGCTGAAGTAATTTCTGCATACGCATATGCTATTGGCGACACAACTGACACAATAGATTTTCAATTATTGTAACACACTTGCAGACCGCCCAACCAGCAAAGTTGTTTTATAATTTCATGGTGTTGCAACAGTTTTATTTTATTAGTATTTTATAATTACTTCCAAAATGCTAATTGTTTATATTAGATGATCGGTGAACACAATACAGTTGTAGGCGAAAAAAGTGTTTTATAAATTTGTAATAGAAACGTTCATGAAATAAAATTAAAAAACTATTATAAAATAGTCAGGAAATTATCACAGAAACGTTTTTGCAACTAACTTATAAAACTTAATTTTCTATAAAAGTAATTTGTCATGTACCAGTTTCATAACACTTTTCTGCGAGATTTTTATGATAGTTATAAAACTATTTCAAGCTTATTTTATAACTGTTTCCTGTAGCTTTAATGAAATCATTATATTTTATTGGAATGCTTTCAGATACTATTTTATTTTCATTGCCATATTGTCACTTCAATGATAATTTCCCAACTATTTTATAGTATGGTATAATAACTACAATTCAAAAACACTAATATAACTGTTATACAATCAAATTGCTTTTGCTAATATATATTTGCTGGCACCAAGAATAAAATGCAGCATTCAAGAACAACAAGCTGACATCGATTCCTAATCACAGCTTTGAAAAATTCTTCAAAATTTTAGTTATGTTTAGTAAGAATATTTTTGTTCGGTTATTCAAGTGGGACACCATCGATATCGTGGTGGAAATTAGTTCTTCAGCAACTTCTAAATATTCCATTTCTATTGAGTATAGGTACCCCATAAGTAAATTCAATATTTTTAATTCATGCTTGATTTTAGACACTATGATATGCATATGTATGTGTATATATATGTTATACTTTCAATTTGATAATAATTCCATCGTGTGGATACTGTAGTGGCTTTTTCTGTTTGTATCCCGAATATATAAAAAAAAAAAAATAACTCAATGGAGGCAATTTTGAACATTCATTGGGGGGTATATAATAGTTTTGGATTCAATTCAAAGTGCTTCAAATAGATGAAAAAATGACTTGATGTTCCATAAGAAAACTTTCTGGAAGCTTTGAGTCGCCCTTTATATTGAAAATAATAAAAAAACACTTGAAACTATCTCACCTAACCTGGTGCTTCAATTTTTTTGTGAAAAACAGGAAAAGGTTATTATAATGGTTAAAATCCGTCGTTTAACCTTTATAATCGATGAAAGAAACTTTTTAGCCAAAACATCCCGACAGATAATATTTATCCAAATTGTATATGAGAAATCCTTTATTCATACGAGCACTTTTGTAGAAACCTACAGCTTTAAAAGTAGTCCGACTCTGCCGCAATACCATCACTTCCAGAACTAAGTGTTTCTTAACAGTTTTATAGGGGTAACATAGTAGCTAAAATACATTGAAATGTTTGCTACTGATACCAATTAATTTCATAGAACGACGCCATTTTGAATGATAGCGATCCGGGATACTGAAATTGAATGAGTTAAAAATATGAAATACCGCACATATAGTGATATTTACAGCTAAACAATACATAAATATTATAACATCATATTATTTAGAATGAAGTGAGTTAAGTTTGTGACTAGAAAATTAATACTTCAACAGAGTGAATTTTTGTATAATTAATAATTTTACCGAAAAAACATGTATAAATGAATGGCGCCCTTAAATTTTGGCAATAATAGACTATATATTTGTCAATAAAATCTCATGTGCAGTAAAAATATCAATCTTCAAAACACAAACAATGTCTTTGGCAGTTTTATAAGTGCAAAAGTGAAATGTCAAAATGACTTCAACCTTTCTATTTCTTAGTTTTCAGTTGGTGACATATCAATTATATTTTCCAAGTGTCCAATACAAAATTAATTCTTGTGTCTTCAAGAAAACATTTTTAACACTTTTTTATTTTATTGTTATCGTTTTTGGCTGTATTATATTTTATAACGCCTACTTGGAACTACTAAAAAACTCTAATAAAACTGTCTTCTGATTATTTTATAGGTATCACTTGAATATGTTGCAAAAGTGCAGTAAGGGAAGTCTTTACAAAACTACTTTTTAAGAGTATAAGACAAATTTTATAGTAACTGCCAAAATGTTTATAAAACTGTTTTGTAGTGTTTGTGAAAAGCCTTACAAAATATGGATAATAACTATAATCTTTTATAAAACGGTGCCAATTTCCTATTTATAGCAGTTTTATAAACACTTTTGAAAACATTTCTGGGAGAAATGTAGTTTTATAATTTGTTTCTCCGAAACGTTTCCGCAACTATTATAAAATACGAAATTGCTAGTTGGGCAGTTTCATGCTGTAAGTTCAAGTCGATGATTTCCGATAACTGAAAATAGTAATGAACTGAAATGAGGCAAAGAATCAAACTCTATCGATCAGTGTATATCACGACTTAGTAGAATGAATATTTACAGGGATATGGAGCTACGTTCTCCTCTTCGGAAACAGTAATACATTTGATTTATTCACCTATTGCTACTCTTTCATGGCGAATATCTGAAACATTATCGAGCCCTATTCGAATGTTCACTTCTTATCATGATACATAAGAGATCAATTCATGAACTTTTAATAAAATTACGAAAACAGGAACAAAATACTTCAAGAAATACCACTTATATACATGTTTAACTATCATACGTTCACCAATCTTTGAAGAGAATGTTCATGAATCAAGAGAAATTCAACCAGAAAATACTAAGAAAAATTGATTTTCCATAAACATGAATGTTAATATCCAATCCTTTAAAAAACATTGACACAAAGAACATAATTTTTTCGGTCTCAAATTTTTCAACGCTTTACCAATTGACCTAAAACATATTTCAAAAATGAAGAAATACAATATTGAAAAAAAATTTTATGAATTATTCTAAGGAATTTTGTGATATACAGGGTGTCTCTGGACTTCCTCTTTTCCTCTCGGGAATGTACAGATGGGGTCAAAATATCACCAGTACTTCATATAACTTTTTTTCCTAAAAGTCTTCGTAACCAAGTTACGGGCCCTCGAAGTTACAAAATGAAAAATGTTTTTCTTTGATAACTTTTCAAGTGAATATTCAAAATCATCCAAATTTTGGTAATTGACTAAACAAATGAATTCCGTCGATGAGCTTTCATGCAGGAGTCAGTTGTTTTGCTACAAAGTCAGGAACGGACTACCCCCGATGGTCCACACCCCAAAACTTTGAAATGACAGATATTTTTCAATATTTTTCAACAAAATAAGGTTACTTGGACAATTTTATGAATAAAAGTACTCGTGTGGAAAGTCGATCGGAGCAACGAGTCTTGATAAAAATGTAGTTCAACTCGACGACATCAAACCCGCTCGTCCACCATTATTTGAAATGAATAATTATCAAAGCAGAAATAATGATAACGTTAATTCAACAACATTTATAACAGGAATAATACAAAGTATGCTAAAATGAAGTCGTAAACAAAAAGTACAGTACCTATATGGAAGTTTAAGTCACAATTGTGATAGCAGATATTTTTTCAAAAGAAATATCAAGTTCTGTAGATTCGTGGTGTTTTTAAACTAACAAGCTACTCTACTATGAAATATCGAATTCATTCCATATTTTGTATGTACATAATACGTGTGGAATAATCACGTTTCGTGTTGATCAGTTATCTGAATCTCATGAAACTCAACATTCGAATGTTTCAAATTCTTCTTCACAGCTGAACTGTTGAGGAGTTTCACTGATAATTATAATTTTATGGGAGAAATTCTTTAACACGAATCTAAATTTAGCTGAAAAAACGCACATCGGAAAAAATATTTACTATACTAATAAAAAGCAAACGAATGAACTACAAAAACGGCTGCACATGATCAGATGAAAAATATCCAGGGAATAATATTTCTTTCACAGATGTTGACAAAAAAACCTTTCAGAAAGTTTTGATAAAAAATGAGAAACTGAAATGCGATTTTGTTTTGTTGAGTGGTGCGTTGTCATATGACTATCATTGTATTGTCAATATTCTATAGGATATTTTGAATTTTTTTGATATGGCCGAACAGTTTACATTCAATGAATATGCAGATATGCATGTATTTTATGAACGAGCATTTTGTAATGCTGCAGAAGCTCGTCGTCTGTATTCCGAGCATTTTCCCAATCGAATGGTACCGTCAAGAGAAACATTCGAGCGTGTCGATCGCAGCTTGAGAGAGACAGGTATGTAATAATTGATAATTAATTTGAGCACGTTGTTTTATTTCGATATTATTGTAGGTACAGTTTTGCCAAAACGAGGTGGTGAGGGCGCTCCTAGGACTGTACGTACCGTTGTATTGGAGGAAAATATTTTGGAAGCCGTCGCTGATGATCCTTCAATGAGCATCAGAAATCTATCAGAACAGTTCCATACATCCAAGTCCACTATTCATAGAATAATTAGGGAAAAACTGCTCCACCCATTTCACATCAAGATTTTCCAGCACGAGTGGAATATGCCAATTGGTTCATGTATAGGCAAAGAGAGGATATAATCGAGTTTTATTCACTGATGAAGCAGGTTTCAGTAGAGATGGAGTTATCAACTTTCATAATCTCCATATATGGGCCAAAGAAAATCCCCATGGGATATTGCAAACCAAACACCAACGGAAATTCAACGTGAATGTTTGGGCTGGTATCATAGGAAACCATCTTATAGGTCCATTCGTTCTACAGGACCGATTGAATGGAGAACGTTATTTGGAGTTCATTCAGAACGATTTGAATGGACTTTTGGAACATGTTCCATTGCAAACCCGAAGAGATATGTGGTTTATGCATGATGGCGCTCCTCCTCATTTTAGTTTGATTGTGCGTGACCATCTGAACCATATTTTCCACAATAGATGGATTGGTAGAGGTGGGCCATATTCATGGCCATCGCGGTTTCCGGATTTAAACCCATTGGATTTCTTTCTGTGGGGGCATCTAAAAAGCCTTGTTTACGCTACACCTATTCACACAAGAGATGCATTGTTGAATAGAATAACATTACATTGTGAAGCCATACGAAACGAGCCTGGAATGCTATTTCAAGTACAGAGAGGGTGTCTTCGCAGTCTAAGAAAATCTATAGAGAGAGAAGGTGGTCATATCGAGCAGTTTCTGTAGCGGATTTTTCATTTCTGTTTGCTCTTGAGGCTCTTGAGTTTCGTTAGTTAAACGTGTTTGCATTATAAAAATTCGTTATGAACATTTTACCTATCATTTCCATTTTCCTTAAAAACTAATATTTTCGAATAATGGTAGACATCTCAGGATAAATGTTGTTGAATTAACGCTATCATTATTATTTCTGCTTTGATAATTATTCATTTCAAATAATGGTGGACGAGCGGGTTTGATGTCGTCGAGTGAAACTACATTTTTATCAAGACTCGTTGCTCCGATCGACTTTCCACACGAGTACTTTTATTCATAAAATTGTCCAAGTAACCTTAATTTGTTGAAAAATATTGAAAAATATCTGTCATTTCAAAGTTTTGGGGTGTGGACCATCGGGGGTAGTCCGTTCCTGACTTTTTAGCAAAACAACTGACTCCTGCATGAAAGCTCATCGAAGGAATTCATTTGTTTAGTCAATTACCAAAATCTGGATGATTTTGAATATTCACTTGGAAAGTTATCAAAGAAAAACATTTTTCATTTTGTAACTTCGAGGGCCCATTACTTGGTAACGAAGGATTTTAGGAAAAAAAGTTATATGAAGTACTGGTGATATTTTGACCCCATCTATACATTACCGAGTGGAAAAGAGGAAGTCCAGAGACACCCTGTATATAGGTACTGAATACAAAATTAATCTATGAAAAATACCAAGTGTTGACATCTTCTCCCCTGTGTTGATTACATCCGGATGTGAAATATTCAATATCAGAAATCTAGTTCATTTTGCTTACTCACCATGTCAAATAATATATATTCAACTCTAAATTTCTCTGATCGAACACATGGCAGACAGGCAATTTTGCCTAGGCTAATGCGGTCTATACTCTAATTTTGAGAAAATAAAAATTGAAAATGAAATTAAAAAAATGTTTTGAAAAAATTTTTAAAACTCATACAGAGTGCTTTAACTATGATGATAAAAAAATGAATTCCTCACATTGGGATGTATCAATTAATGTATTATAATTCAAAATATGAATGTTTGAAGGTGGTTCATGGGAATACAGAACTAGACACCTTCCTGGAGAGACATCTAATCACGAATCCAACCACCATCAATCAACTAAAAAAGAAATCATCAAGTCTCTGGTAGACCATGCTTTCGGAATCTGTAATACGAGGAAAGTTCTCGAGAAAGAACTGGGCATCATCAAAAATGATGAGTGAATGGTTATTCCAAAGTGATGGTGGAACAGACTTTGGCTAGAAGACATCAAGAGCCTCGCAAGGAAGACTAACCGAGAAGAAAGAGAAACCAGTACTTGTACTTCCCTACATCGGAGGATTGTGGGAAAGGATAAGACAAATTGGGTCCATGTAACATCGATAACTTTTTTGGCTTGAAATCTATAACTTTATATTCATTTATTTTTTGTTCAGTTTTCAATTGTCAATGGGCGTCCAAACTAATGAAATATTATTGTTTTGATTATGTTTCAAAAATTGGTTCGTCACATATTCTTTAATTTTTCCTTCCTCTACTATTTGGAAAGTTTCTCAGATTTTCACTGTATCATATCGTCATTCGAATGATCAGCTCCTTAACATATCCATTTTCATCTGTAATGGAGTACAGAAATGGAAATTTGACGAAACCGTGAACTACCTAATGCTTACAACAAGTGATAAGTGCTGAAATAATTGAAATGTGAAATACTTCAAGCGGATCAAATACTAATCCAAATGAAAAAATATTGTGAGCTGTTACGGAACTCCTGGCAGATGTGAAACTTCAAAATTATTGGTAGAAGTAATATTTAAGAAAGGATAGATTATGAAAGGAACTGATATGGCACAATATAAAGAAAAAATATTTTTCAAACGACATTAATTTGTGGTAAACTCAATATTTTATACGGTTTTTTGGGTTTATAACGTTTCAAAATCTGAAAAATGAAATGAAAGCTGAATCAAAGGCAACGTGAAGGGAGATTTGGCTGAGGGGAGTGGTGTGATGACTGCTACCTAGGATCTTCCGAACCATTTATTAGTTTTCAGTACATCATCTACATCATTATGATTTTTATTTCGATAAAAACATCCAAAATATTATTTTTTCATTTTCAAGTTTCAAATTTTCAATTTTGTTACTCAATTCTTCTCATTCTGTTGAGTTCATTTAATACTACGGTATTAGTAATACTACGGTATTGTAGCTATGGCCATGTTGAATTTGCATCTTCCTCAATGTGTACTACTATTCTACCAGTCGAACCCTGTCATTTGATACCTATATGGATGTAGTTGTGAAATAATATATAATCCGCTATTTTGTAGATGCGGCCATCTTGAATTTGCATCTTTTTCAAAATGTATCACTAGTCCACTAGTCAAGCCGTGTCATTTGATACCCATATTGAGGTAGTTGTGAAAAAGATGTGTAATTCGCCATTTTGTAGCTGACGCCAATTTGTATTCACAATGATATAAGTAGATTTCATCAAATTGTATCGTCATCAGAAATGAATGGATGTACTGAATTTCAGATCAATGTGTTAACAGAAAGGGGGTCCAACTTCAATTAGTAAATTTGACCCCAACAAATAAATAAACAAACAAACAAACAATCAAACAAACAAGGCAAGCTGAATGAATTCATTTGAGATTGTGGGGTACTTCCGAAGGAAGTAGCCTTCACAAAAATACGTGGATCATGCTTAGAAGTCTTTCAGATATAAACAGGAAAAAAGCCTTGTGAAACGAACGAACTCATGAACATGGAATCATAACGAAAAAATAGGAACTTTCGAAAGAACCAGTTTCATGTGAGTGATGAATTATACGGAAATCAGTTATTCGAATTCAGTTAAGTTCTCCAAACATACGTTATGGATTTGAATCAGATATCATAAGTACGCTACACAATACAGGGCTTTTCATGATGACCGTTAATTAGCCGTTTCTGGCAAACTATTCAACGGATCAACCTGAAAATTCCACAGAATGCATGAGTCAATATGACCTACACGACTAAAATATTTTAGACGAAGCAGCGTTGTTGCTTCTACTATAAAGTAGTGGCTTCTTTGATTTTTCAAATGGAACACCCCGTATATGACTAATTAACGCTCATCATGAAAAGCCCTGTAGAGTTAGTATATGAAAGTTTTTCGGTATGAAATTTCACTCATGTTTCACTCACATTCTTCCTTTATATAGTGTTGTAATTCAGTTCTTTTGCCCATCCTGCACAACTTAGAAGCCTATTGTGAAGCTTTTTCAGAAGTACTCAGAAATAATCGAAAACAATGAGATGTTCTGCTCGAAATAACGGTTTCGATATTATTTCCCCAAGCTAGAATATTCTGTAACTCTATTTTGAAAAAAAAGTAGATATATGGAAACTGAAATCGGCTTTCAAAGAATCATATTCAATCAGTCCATGATCCATTCGTTTACTTCATGGTCGCACTGTATATAAAAATCTTGCGCTCGTGTTTTCCTCAAATAATAGACGAAGTAGAAAATCGTGCACTGTACAACAACTGCTTTTTGAATTTATTCACTCACGATTACTGAGTTGCCAGCACCCTCTAATGGAAATGAATAATTGAACAAAACATCCACCAGAATCACACAATTACTGGGGAATTACCAAACCAGCTTCAAAATTGAGAAATAAATTAGATCGCTTCCCTTGTCGTCGGAGAACATTATGAAAGGACATACTAATTCCATATAACTCAGATAAAATTCAACCATGAAAGTTGATAAACCAAAAATAGGAAGTAACTTTGAAGAAAAGCTATTTATGATACGAGTGTTGAAAGTAAGATTTTAATTTGTGGTTGAAAAAGTTTGGCGAAACGAGCGTAGCTAAAATTAAACTTACTTTTAACACAAATATTATACAAAGTTTTTTTCACAACTGTCCTGTTTTCATAATGAAATAGATGAATTTAATATTTCTATAAAAACACATTTTGACCTCTATTGTCTAACTATTTAACTTTTTTCATGTTATCGTATTTGCTGTGAAGTAGCCGTGTCAGGTGACACGGCTACTTCACGGGTAATCACCTGGTTACCAACAAACATTATTGTTTTCAGCTCACGTGTTTTATTTGAAGTCACATCTAAAGTTATTTCTGGTGTTTAATATCTTGCTATTCCTGATTTGCTGGTTTCCCCTCGCTGTGTGTGTTTTTTGTGCTGGGCAATGCGAACATTCAATGGCCTCTTAGTTTCACCAATATAGGATTTTCCGCACTCACAGGGTATCTGGTAAATGCAATTCTTGGAATCGCAGTCCGCGTTTGGTGGCCTGGTTTTCGTGAGGCTGCTACGGATAGTGTTACCGAATCTGAAGCAGGTTCTGATGTTGTACTTGAAACCAATTCTGCTTTTCCTCTACGATAATCCTCTCATGTAGGGAAGTGCAAGCACTGGTTGTGTCGGCTTCTCTTCCAATCTAGGCTCCAGCTGTCTTTTAGCCAAAATGTTTTCTACCATCGCTTTGGAGTAGCCATTCCGTTGAAGATCATTTTTGATGATGTCTAGTTCCTTCTCGAGACCTTTCTTCGTGTTACAGAGCCCGAAAGCACGGTCTAATAGGGTCTTGATGATTTCTCTTTCAGTTGATTGATGGTGGTTGGATTCGTGGTTCAGATCCTGTCCCGTGTGAGTGGGTTTTCGGTATACAGATGTTTCCCACTTAGTGTCGGTCCTCTCCACCAAAACTTCTAATAATAGTAATTCGTTGTAAATTTCCTTCTCCATTGTGAAAGTGATGGAAAGTCTCATGCTGTTGATGTGTTTCAGGAAGGCGTCTAGTTCAGTATTCCCATGGTTCCATATCACGAAGGGGTCGTCAACATATCTCAAACAGACTCGAGGTTTCTTGTGGGCTTCTTGAATGGAGAGAGTTTCAAACCACTCCATATATATGTTGACTATGACTAGTGGAAGTGGCGATGCCATTGGCAGTCCCTCATCTTGTTTAAATAATTCGTCCTTCAGTTGGAAATAACAGTTCCGTACACAGCATCCTAGTAATTCCATAATTACTTCTATAGGTAGATTCGTTCTCTCTTTCAGGTTCCTGTCTTCGGATAGCTTTTTTTGTATGATTTGTAGTGCTTCTTCGACCGGAACTTTGGTGTAAAGGCTTTCCACGTCGAAACTAATCAGTTGATCTTCCTGTGTGACTTCAGTCACCTCTAGTTATTCGACAAAATGCCTTGAATTCTTCACAAAAGACGATGTACTTCCTTGTAATGGTTGTATCATGGGAAGAAAATATCTAGACAAGTTTTGAGTAGCCGAATCTCTGGAGCTGATGATCGGTCTAAGCGGAACGTCCTTCTTGTGGATAGTACATACAAGTGAGGAGGCTTACTGTGGTGCGGTGTTAGCGATGATCTTTCCTTGCCTGAAATCATTTTATATAATAGACAACGGAAGTCCGAATCAGTGAAATTCATCATGAAACATTGTCAATCACCTCCAAATAAAAGTACGGCATCGCATATTTTGCTTTCGTTAGCTGGTGTAGACTTAAAAACGACGAAGAAAATTACAGCGAAACCTTCTTCTTAGCTTATCTAGAAGAAAAATCAAAGCTCTGTGTTTTTCAATATATGTTTAGGAACAATTCGATTGGATATCTGTCTGGTGAAATACTCATATTTATATTTGTTATCTTCAAAATTCTATTTGTTCTCATGTACACAACCTTTCCTCATTCCACTTCATGATATATTAATCAGTTACCTAGATTTTGTTTCGTGAAGTAAATTTCACCGTTACTCTGGCAGCGAAATCATTTAATCTGACTAGCCTTTTGCCGTAAACTCCGTTTTACATATTCATGTATTCTCCGACAGTGGCAGGAAAACCGCAGCCACAACTAGAGTTCCCCGACATCGAAGGATATTTGAGATTCGCTATTTCTCACTGGCAGAAATCATCAGTCCTATCTGGCCGTTTCAGATATTTCACTGGAATAAATGTTCAGTGTAAAATCAGCAAGGATTTCACGGGCTATCAGCTGAAAAATGCAAGATTCTACTTCGATATCGAACGTAAATTCACGAACGAAGGACGTACAGAATGAAATTTTCATGATGAAAAACATTATTTGTGGATGAATGATAAAATAAATAGTCTTCTTTCTGGTTAAAATGACTAAGCCTGGTTATGAAAATTGTAGTGATACTCGATTAGAGATGAACAATGGAAGTATGCGATAACAAATATATTATCAATAATAATGAATCCTGCGTCAAAATTCCATCTGTGAATACAGAGAAATATTTTGTTGGTTGTGACGACATGAATATCAAAATTGAAAAACATGGGATTAATTAATTAATCTATTTGAAAATCTGTTTTTCCGTTGATCAGCTGTCTACGAACGACAACCCTCAGAAGTCAAAACTTGTGCGAGCTAAGGTTCAACGAGGTCTTACCTTTCAAAGTGTGATTCCTAACAGAATTGAAGTATATAAAGCACTTATGAGGAGACTATACGAGTATGTATTTGATTAAATATTCAATTCAACATTATTTTTTGTTCGAAGTTGACAAAAATATTCATTTCACTAAAATGAATATTCTTTTGTTGGACACTAACTTTTTCATTCATTCGATTTATTGATTTAATCAACAAGTTCTGCATGTCCAGTCAAACAGTGAAAATATACACAGTCTTCGATCCTACTGGGTGGCAGTATAATGTAAGTTTTTGGTGATTTATTGTTTTTTTGATTACCATTTTAGTGTAAGTTTAGTCCTGAAGTATTTTCCCCGTTTCGTTACAATAAATATTTGATCGAGTTTTAAAATGAGTTCCTTCATTATTTGGATGAATGATGAATGGGTGAAACAGAGAATAGAATCCTCTCGGTAATAAGCCAAGCGAGTACTGAGTTACGAATCCGGGGAACTGTGAATTTGCTAAAACAATAGATACTAAAGAAAGCAGATAACTAAGTTTGTTTTCTCAATAGGTTTGTTCTGGTTCTGATATTCGGAAATATTTGGAAACTGCGTAGCACTTGGTTGAACCAGAACGCATTTTGAGGAGACTACTGCGCCATCTGAATTCCCATCTATCGTATTTTAGAACACTGGGTATGAAGGTGGTTTCTAAAACAAGTCATACACTACAGAGCCTTTTGGGAAGTCCAAAAGACTAAGTCGAGAATTCGGAACAGTCTGGAATTTACGAAATTGAATGTGAGGACTGCGATGCAAAATATTACGGACAGACAAAAAGATCTATCAAAGTAAGATATAAGGAACACATAGCACACTTAAAATATGGAAGACCTTAAAAATCAGCAGTCGCCCATCATATTTTGTAAAAAAAACCATTCCATAGACTTCAGTTCATTAAAATTAGTTAGACAAGTTAACAACAACAGGCAACTAGATGCCTATGAGAGTGTAGAAATAAGTGAACACAATAATATTATTAATAACGATGACGGACCTATACCAAAGAGCATACTATATAGCTTGTTAATATAATGTTGTTGAGTTTACTGATTACTACATAAGGACACATAGCAAAAATAAATTTAGAAAGGCAATATTGTGAAATTAATTTTTATATAGCTGAAAATTGTTTTATATACAGCTATAACAGTTAAACATATATTGTAAAATAATAGATAAGGCAAAATTTTAGAATTAATTTAGGTGTGGCACCCTGTATGTCTGGTATACCTGGATGGTTTACCTGTATGGGATATCTATATAGCATAAATAGCGTTAGCTTCGCGTTAGTTTCTAGTTTAATCTTCCTCTTTGTATATGACCACTTGGTGATCGAAACACGTGTCGATGTGTTGAAAATAACGGTTTGGTGTTAGGAAAAAACTCCAGTAATATTCGAGTTTTAATTTGACAATCGGGCAGGCAACTTTGGAATATATTCATAGTTTGAGTCGGCTGTCATTGAAATTTTTTTTGGGTATTCACGTTTGAATTAGAACGTATAACAGCAAAATGTTTACATTCTCTCAATAATTTCTCAACCATGTCGAGTAAAAATGAAAATCATGAATTAGTTATGAAATATTTTTCAGAAGTTCTATCAATTCTTGTAATTTTTCATCTCCAACAGTGAAAATGAATATGTGAATAACTTTTTCATTAAAGAGAATACTCTTGTACTTTCAGAGTTATATAAAGTATACAAACCAGAAATTCCTCACGACTTAGAATTAGTTCAGAAGTGAAGACATTTTTATATGATTTCTTCTCAAAAATGGATTTGGAAATATTAGCGTGTTATGAAGAAACTCTCTGTATATTCCACGTATGGATGATAGGGTCCAATTTTCCAATCCAATTGTTATCGAGAAGAAATTCGCTGAGAAATTCGAATCGATCGCGAGCACAGATACCAAGTCTTATTCTTATCATTTTCTTAATAGTCCCAACGTGCAGATCGTAACAAAGAGTCAGTTTAGACAATTTAGCAACTGAACCGAATTGGCTCGAATAAACTCTTACGGGACCGTTGTTTCTGGAATAACGAAACGATTTATCAGAAACTCGAGGGTCCACGTTCTCTCTTAGCTGTTCAGTTGATTCTGATCTCCATTAAAATTTTGAATTTCAGCATTCTGTCTGATCATAAAACGGCTCTTGAAGATTTTCATTCATTTTACATCAGTCGCACAAGCACCAAGGAAACATATTTTTCACAATTTTGTGTTAACATTGGACTTTTTTTGAACACTTGAATTCAAGTTCGAATCATTAGAAACAAAATGGGGATTTTCGTTAGGTTCTGATTCTCATAAAACTCGTTGGGGTTTCAATAGATATCATTTCTGAAAATGATGAAACCATTGAAGCTTCGATAGTCTCAACTTAAGTTAAGATATTAGGTTTTCGAAGACTCTTTTCACAGCATTCCTGAAATGACAACATGAACTAAAAACACAGCAAATTTTTCAAAGTTCGAGTGAAAAATATTATTGAGGTTCAACAAATCAGCCATTGACATCTATCCCAGACCAAGAACCCTATGATTCACCTCCATTTCGAAATGTATAGATTTTCCAGAAGAATTTGTAGAAGACATCCGTTACCCATCAGTAGGCGGTACAATTAGAAGAGAGAAAATGATCAGTTTGCCTCAAACGAAAAAGTTTGGAGACGAAACTATGCGTTATCATATGCATCAAAAGGTATCTGTTGAGTTGACCTGTAATTCTGAATGAATGTTCATCATCAGGATTGTTTTCTCATGACTATACGAATTGAAGATTGTGAATGAAATAATTTAGTGGAGTAGCTAGCACGCTATAAATGCTCACGGATATTGTTCAGAACAGTTTCCATTCGAGAACTTTGTGAAAACTTTTTAGTATATTTTCTCAGACAAAATATACTGATTCATAAATTTCAAAAGGGACCAAACACAGACTCACCATATGTTTTTTTTTTAAACAAAACTCAAGCACTACGGAAAAGTGGTGCCTGTGCGAAAGTAGCGATTCAGCGATGAATCGCTGGAGATTGAATTTATTTGGAAAAGTGTTCTTGGGAAGTTAATTTCAAACAAACGCAGTTCTCCAAATAAAAGCATTCCTGAACAGTGAAGTTTGAGGTGTATTGTGTCACATATCTCTGATATGTACCGCTCTTGGTGAAATCAAATATGCCAAGTCACTTGAACACCTTCCGTGAAAGTATCTATAAGAAATGGTAAATTTCCAACCTTTCTTTCATCTTCCAGACCGTGTTAGGAATAACACGTTAAAATATGAGACCTCGTTAGTCCTTAGCTCGCACAAGTTTCGACTTCTAAGGATTGTCGTTCGTAGGGATACGACAGCTGTTTGACGAAAAAACGGAAAAACAGATCAAAGTTACAAGTGATGTTCGTGTCTCCAATCAGACGGATGGAATCCAGCAGCTTTAGGATATGCGCTGGATAAAGAGTCATAATATTCTTGTGATGCACTCTATGGAACCTTTGGTGTAGTAATGAATATAACTGGAGTTTTTTCCCATTAGCAAATCGTTATTTCAACACCTCGACAGGTGTTTCATCTTCAAGAGATAGATCAAACTAATCAGTTTGATCTTCTGACTTGTGTTAAGGGAAATTGGAAATATCACAATTAGAGGCAAGCTTTTCATAGTGAATAAGGGTTTTGGAAACGAAAAAAGGTTGTTTTCCGGAACGTTTATCACTTAAGGAAACTGATTTAATCCAGTTCCCAGAGACCAAAAAAGGGCTTCATCTTACAAAAGGTAGGGTAGAAGATTTAATTTTTTCATTTCGTTTCAATCGGTATAAAGTGAAAAATATGAAAAATGTGACTGAATCTGGGCTCGGCACAACTTTTGTTTTTTTTTGCAATATCTCGAAAAAGAGTGGTTCTAGCGAAAAACAGTTTTCATACAAAGTTGTAGAGCATTAAATTCCCTACAAATTACATAAAATCGAGCTACAGCATCTCAAAGATGGACCATTTTCCTCAAAATGGTAAAAAAGCCAAATAGCGCCTTCTTTTGTGTGCGTTATTGCGACCCATGCATTCTTTGGTTGAATTTTCTAATTATATTCTGGTCTGATAAGGTTTTCCAGGACCTCCACCACATCACCAACCCCCCACCCCCCAATTTGATAACTCGTGAGGAATGAGTAGGTATTTGTTGAAATGATTATTGAAGCTGAAGAGCTTGTGTTCAAAGCATTGTACCAACAGGGGACATTCAGTGGACTCGAAACCTTGGATGACATACGATACAATATTTTTAAAAAGTCCGTGTCTGCAGGTGAAGTTAATCTTGCTCGGTTGCCACCCACTTCTGATGCTGCTGCTCTGCACTCACTAAGATCGTTTTATTAAATTCAGAATTGACTGGGTGCCACACACTTGAACCTCAAACATTATGGGTGGACCAGCAGTCTGCAGGGCCTGATTCCACAGCATGCAACGAAGGACCTAGCACCCAAAAGCCTACTCGAAAGTGTCTCGAGCACTTGCAGATCTGAATGTCAGCGAGCCTGCTCATGCGTCAAAGTCGGGTTTGAATGCTCCAGCATCTGCAAGAAATGCAGAGGTACCGACTGCGACAATGTCTCACTATACTCCTCCGATCTGGACACAGATGCACAGATGGTGAGGAAGAGGAAGATACATCCACCTCATCAACCGTGGATGAGGCACCTGTTAGTGAGGAACCAGGATCGTCGAAATGCAGAAATGCAGTGAAAGGTTAACTTCTCTTTTCATTGGTCAATTTTTCAATGATTTAATTGTAATTAAATACTTCACTTGTTTGATAAAACTTTTATCCATTCACAAGTTTTCTCACTATCTTGTCTCCTTTATTCGTTTAGTTGGTGATTAATTTTGTAATGGAGAGGCTCACAGAAAAGTTCTAGATCATTCTACTTAATTTTCATAACAATTTCGAATTATCTGCTAAGCACTATTTTGTGGAAAGAAGAAAACTCTTTTCATTTCATTCACCATAGTTTTGTTTCACTGTATTGACTTTAGGCCGTGATGAAGCTTTAAAACAATGCGAAAGCTCGGCGATTAGGATGACGTGCTTTTCCTCACGTTGCATTGGACTGTGAGGGTCTACTCATTCCTCGTGAGTTATCAATTTGGCATGGAGGGTGGGGGGGGGTTGGTGAGGGGTCTGTAGGACCTTATCGGACCAAAATGTAATCCAAAAATACAAGCCAAAAATGCATGGGTCACAATAACACACACAATAGAAAGCGCTATTTGGCTTTTTTACCATTTTGAGAAAAATTGTCTATTTTTGAGATGCTGTAGCTCGCTCCGTATTGGTCGTAGAATAAAAAATTATGCATAACATTTGTAGGGAATCCAATGTTCTACAACTTTTTGAACTACTGTTTTTCGCTAGAATCACTCCTTTTCGAGATATTGTGAAAAAACCGAAAAATGTCCGAAAATTTCGAGGTTTTTCGGCTACCAAAAGTTCTGCCGAGCCCAGATTCAGTCACATTTTTTATATTTTACTCTTTATACCCATTGAAACAAAATGAAAAAATTAAATCTTCTACTCCACTTCTTGTAAGGTGAAATCCTCTGGGAACTGGACTAATTACCAATATTCAATTTTTGCGATTAGTTTTTTCAATTCGTAGACAAAACAGTAGTTTATATTACGCAATAACCTGCGGGGGTGAACTTTTCAGTTTGCCCTTTGATACATTTTAGCAGATTCTCTATCGATTCACCTTTCATTGTTTCAGATTGTGGAGGTTACAAATCCAAAAACACTATAAAATATTGAGTCCTCCACAAAAAAATCTCGTTTGAAGGATATATATTATTCGGTTATCCCAAATACTATCTGAACAATACTGTATGTGAGTATATATTTGGTAACTTTTTCATTCCTTGATAGATTTTCATCATCTCCTGATGATGTTGACTCAGTGAGCGAAACGCTATTTACTGTCGTTACATTAAATAGAAGAACAGAACAATAATCAACAGGATACATAACTACAAATTGATGGGGAAGACAGTTTTTAGTTTTCTACTACTCCATCTTGATACAGAAAAATGTAGGAATCTTTCAAAGAAACTGAGAAAGTAATCAATTTTAAAAGAAGTAACTTTATACATAGATATATATTTCTTACAAAGAAGTAACTTTCAGAAATTGGAAGAAAAAGCCTTCCTGAAACAGCTGATTTTATATAAACATTGAATTACACGAAAGGAAAATCCTTTCGAAACAAATACTTTTATATGAACACTGAATTATACAGAAAACAATTTTCCCCACTCAGTTTGTATTCCAATCATTCATTATTGAGTTGAATCAGATATCATTCACTGGATTTCTACACAATATACTAATAAAAGGTATAAAGTTTCACTTGTCTACTAGAGCATGACAGTATGGAACACTGTCATGCTCACTGGTAGACATCGATGTCTCTCTTGCCTTAGGGCTCTTGAGAGTACCAATCTGAATAACATAATAAAAAAACACACATTTCATTCATTGATTTCAATTTTTCATGTCACGGAATAAGATTGATCTACTTATGTCATCGATGATATCGTTATGACATTCATTCACCTATTTGATTGAATCCCAGCCGAGAGAAATCTTGTTGAATTTGGAAGGGTTATATTTTAAGGAGTGACTGATTTGGAAGATTCAAATATTTTTCTGTATCAAGATGGAGTGCTAGAGAGCCAAAAACTTTCTTTCCCAAAAATTAGTCACTCCTTAAAATATAACCCTTTCGCATTAAAAAAATCTAAATTGATTTTTGAAAATAATCATTTTTTCTAGAAAAATCAGGAGTCTGTTTCTGAAACTGTAGAATGGTATGGTTTGATTGCTTATTGGTCTGTAGCACAATGAATACCTGTTTCAAGAAAATTGCCAAGTGCATTCGAAAATTTTGTTATAACCAATCGAAAATCATGAGTATTCTCAATACATTCAAATTGTGAAAATATACAATGTGATGAATCACATTCACCTTTTGATTTTCTGTTAACCAATTTTCTTATAATTCCGTACTTATTTGTAAAAGGCATGTCAGTATTCCAAAGAAAATATTTCAAATTATTTCACTCTGAAAACACGTAACAAAAGAGATTGTGACGATTACTGAACATCTGTTCATTCTTCTCGTAATTTCTCATGCAAATTGCTAACGAAAAAATTCCGTTGATGGTATTAGCATTTATAATTCTCTTAATTTGATGTAACGATGTAATTGAAGACTTTTTATTTTTATGAATATGTAACAGCCAGCAGAGACGCTTTTACACCCACATTTTTTCATTTTCCGTAGTTAATGTCTTCCTTTATTCCTGGTATTTATTCCTGGTATTCATTTCTAGAAGTCTATGAAGAAACTAATTCGTGATATAAGTGAATTCTCAAAAGATTGATTCGTTCTTGTACATGAAAAATGCTAGGGGAAAACTATCGTTCTAAGCCTCTGTTAACGAAATAAAAACGATGATTGATAACGTTTTCATCTGTTTGTCTGTTTGCCTGTACATATGTTTGTTTGTGCCTTTGTACGTACGAACCTCAAGAACGAATCAACGGATTTTGGTGTAGAAATATCTAAAGGTAGTGTCGAGACTAAAGATCAATTTGTCACATCGATGACCTGCGTTCAATTCTCCAATAAAAACTTTTTTTATGAAGTTATGAAACAAAAATGTGTTGAGCGAAAATATGGGCTGACGTAAGGGCGTCACGTGACTGGGTGGTCTGTCTAGTTGAGGGATACGCCTGATCCTGGTTGTCTGTCTGCCTGAATTATTTTTGCCTACAGAAAATGCAAATCCCCCATCACGATGTTCTGAAATGCAGAAGCGTGCGCTCTGATTGGCTGGCGAGCTGGGTGACAGTTTGAGGACCCCACGTGACAATTTGGTGCACTCTGGTTGACTGGGCGAGCTGAGAGACAACTTGACAGGTGTGGTGAAATCACTGTCTCACTGAAGTGACGTAACTTCTAAATAGTTAAATAGTAAGAGTTACGTCACTTCAGCAAAACAGTGCCGTCATCACACCAGTCTCAGCTATCCCAGTTAACCAGAGTGCACCAAATTGTCACGTTTTGTCCTGTCACCCAGCTGGCTAGGTGGTGAGCCAATCAGTGTGTACCAAATTGTCACGTAGCGTCCCCAAACTATCATCCAGCTCATCAGCTAATCAGAGCGCACGCTTCTGTATGTCAGAACATCGTGGCGGGAGATTTGAATTTTCTGTGGACATAAATAATTTAGGCAGACAGACAACCAGGATCAGGCATATCCCTCAACAAGACAGACCACCTAGGCACGTGGCACGCTTACGTCATCTTTTCGGTCAGCAAATTTTTGTTCCAAGACGTTATAGAAAAATTTTCATTGTAGAATTGAATGCATGTAGTTGGTGTGAGGTTTCATTATGATTCACACGATTTCAAACATAACCAAATGAATTCAGCTTATTGACGATGCCGATTACTTTATTCAGGTCAACTGTTAAGAGTAGGACTCTACCAAATGCTGAAAATCTGATCCACTTCGCTGCGGGAAGACACATAGCATGTATTGTATTCTGCTAGCATGGCCTAGATTCTCATGTGTAGAAAAATCCAATATGATTAGAAAGTTACAATACCAACGAAAAGTATTCTCAACCCAGTAAGGACCTAATCAGCGATCAGTCTGTGACTACTTTCATCAGGAAGGTAAGCAACTCGTATGGTAGCTTGGATGGCTGTAGGGTATTAGCTGCTTTAACCAACAAGTAGATGATTTTCCAATCTTCTGAGGTTACCTGAAGCCTACAACGCCAAAATATGCAGCTCCTCTGAAATCGTACATGGAGTATACTCTCTGAAGTATACTCTACAATAACCATAATAGCATACTGATGGATGTCGATTGGTAGAAAATGAGGTTGTCGAATGTTTGAAGATACCAAAATAATATATTCGATTTATTATCACTTTCTGAAATACTAATCGTGAAATCATGAAACAACAACAAAAATTAATTGGTGCTCCGGGGCGACTTCATCGATTCCAGTGGCGCATTTGCTTTTTCAGCTGCAGAAAAACCTGGAAAAACCTGCAGCACCATTTCATCTGAAGATCCTAATTTGCCAATGTTCTCTCTCTCTCGTAAAACAAAATATAGGATGTCCCCAGAGACACCAATAAATTCAATACTTCGCCAGAACATTTAGTGACATGACTATCGTCAAACTTAAACCAGTCCGTTTCGTCTTTGACCAAGGCGTAATGATGACAAGATTCAACGCCAGTACCACTGTGAAAAATGACTGCATGAAAATTATAATAGTGGTCTGCAAGATTGAAGTATTCATCTACTTCGAGCCTTATAGTTTGGTGCTTCCGTCCGAGGTTGAGTCATGTTTGAAGATCATCAGTGTTATTAGACGATCATCACCTGTTGAAAGTTCCATTTTCAGATAATTTAACAATAAAATTTGCTCGGACTAGTTATTAGTCATATCAGGAAACGCTAGTTAAAGTTCCAGAAATTCACATATGTTTTTGCTATCTCTTGAACATTTACTACGTGGTAAACAAAAGATTCACAAACAAAAGACGATATAGACTGTACGAAATCATTCAATCCAGAGCGGTCAGGAGTATTGATTCTGCTATTTTCCTGCTCACGAAGGAACCCCAAGAATTCGGAACAATCCTCTTGTCCTAACGAGTAACTAGTGGATTTCAAAGACTCCAGGAAATCGGTTGGGGGGAAAGATGATATAGTCTTACGAAACTGCAGCTGCACGGACAGGTATTTGAGTTTGATGAATAACTAGGAAACATTCTCGTTCTCGTTCATCATTTGAACCTCGTTCTTGGTATTCTTCGTCACGAACAACACTTCTAAAATGCTCTTCATGTAGCGAGTGTTTCCTAAATTATCTAACCCAATTTTTTTCTCAAGATTTTCAGGACAACTGTCTACTGATTCGTGAGGAAGAACATGTTCCACAGAATCTGTATCAGAATCAGCTGCAATCGATCCTTCCAAGTGATGAAGGGTTTCTTAGAGGGATCGATTCGGCTCTTGCTTCATGAAGCTATTTCACTGAAAAGGAACCAGAACCACGAGGACTGCAACTCATATTTGGGGGGCAAGAATGACCTAAGTCCATTGGCCGCACTGAAAAAGAAGAAGGTGGATCAATCACTTGCGAATCAACCTTGATAGGAGACTGATGAATATTCACATATCTTGTTTCGAAGAGATTTTAGCGCCGTACTGAAATAAGGGTAATGCATGATCTCATCAAAATCATGTGGAAGAGGAATAGTTCCAAGGACCGAAGCAGCATTACCACGTTGAATAGCAGTACTAATTATTTTCATCAAAAAAGAAGTAAAATGTTGATCTTTTGTTGATTGGCTTATTCAACTTCCGAGTTCAAGAATGAATAACAGAGACTCCGGGCCATAAACACCAAAAGTTTCAACCGCTACTGGATGGAACAGATAGTTGTTAGTTTCAGTACCTACATTACAAATACATTTTCCTGATATTAATCATCCAAATGAGATAGATCGAACTATTCACTACCAAAAAGACGGAGCTCCACGGCATTTTTCACGTACACGTGCAATTATTTAAACGAGGTTTTTCCCAATAGGTGGATTGGAAGACGTGGAACGATCGAATGGCCAGCTAGATCCTCTGACTTAACTCCTCTCGATCACTTCTTATGGGGTTATTTGAAATCTGAAGTATATTTTAATAGACCAAACAATATTCCTGATTTAAAAATTAGGATAATGGAAGAAATTAACAAAATAACCTCCGAAGTCATACAAAATGTTGTACGAGAAATCAAAATTGCCTCGGTTATTGTCAAGAAATGAATGGTGGTCATTTTGAACATTCAATTTGATTGTAAAGTACATTGAGAAATATATTCTTAACATGATGTGGCATTATTATCTTCATTCTACGTAAAGTTCTGTGATACCTAGAGACATTATCAAAATTTTACATCCTAAAAATCCATTTCCTCAGTTATGATTGCACCAAACTTAAAGAACTCTATATTGCTGAACAGAAGACTAAAATCCCTTTCCAACAAGGTGCCACACGAACCCCTTTGCTATTTAAAATTTTCGAGGAGGTGCTTATAATTCAGAAGGGGTGCTGGAGGGGATAATATTTTCATACTGAAAATTGTCAATTCAAGAATAAAAATCGACTTGTTTCAGGTTTTTTTCCAGTAGTACATAATAACGCTAAAAATGAATTTATTCCATACATATGGACCACACTGTATGTAGGAAGGTTTCTTTCCTTATACGAGTAATTGTGCAAATTTCGGATATGCGGTTGGTTACCTCCTCAATACGCAGATGAGGCAATGATAAACCTGTCGTTTGTTTTTCCGCTTCAGTCTGGTTCGAAGAATGATACTCTGAAGGTATTCGATTTGCAATAATCGAAAATCATCGACTTCATGTTGATGATAGATACTACGTTGCACTGATGAGTAGCCAAACAGCCCGAAACCGTTTTTCAAGTGTGTTTCAATAATTGAAAATCTATTGCGGCAGTTGTATCACCAACAGCATATGCAGGAATAACTTCAGTGAAGAATCCTGTACTGACATTTGTCGGATATAATCCAACGCTCTTCGTGGTATTAGCCAGAGGAGTAGTTGTTTTCTGATAGGTATCAGACCATCAACGTACAGTGTAGGGAATTAAGACTGGTCTGAACGAATCGTTCCTTTAGATGATTCAAACCTCTTCTTATTGAAGCACACCATTATTCGTCATCTCATGGAATCAAGTCACCAAATGCTGAAGATGACCGGACATATTACGTTTTACGGATATCCTGTAGATACGGCGCCACATAGATGAAGCCAAAACGCTATTGAGTGTTCGAACTGGCGAGCACAGAGAGACAATTCGGCTAGAGGAAAATAAATGATAATTATCGATCTCGTTTCCGAAAAAACGTGTATAATGAACCTTTTTCTTGTACAGAGTGAGAAAAAAACAAACAGAATTTCAAGTGGAATGCGTTTAGCTGAGTCTCTGTATGATTAACCCCCAAGATATTTCTGATGGATCTGCTGAATATTTCAGCAAATATCTCCTTTTCCTTCTTTTTCTGAAACACCAAATTCATTTAGGGAAACTGAATCAGTTCTGTTCTGAATTTCAAATGAAATACAAGTGGTTTTGACCCCATTTTGATGAGAGACTGTTTCAGAATATTCCGAAAACACCATTGACTGTGATTTTCAGTAACATTTCAAGTCGATTCATTTGTCCAGAAACATGAAAATGTGTACAAGTTTTTGAGATGACAGTTGTAACAATGAACTGTACTATCCTGTGAATGAAATAATCTGTTGGACAATTACAATATATTTTCATACTCAAGCGGCATGTGAATGAAAAACTTTCCAATACCCAAAAATGAAAGCATGCCGTATTGACCCATAAATAATCACTATAAGGAGAATGAGCAAGTATCACCAGAAGCCGATTGCTGATAGGAACTTCAACTTCAACTCATAGATTTGAATATTCTTTCATATACTGATCATATACCAAAAGTAATCCAGCATTACAAAAAATAACTACTCTGAGTCTTCTCTCGACCATGCTTTGAGCGGTGAAGAAAAATAATGATGTGAAAAGTAATTCTGTCTTCAGGTATGACATCACAAATAACTTATTAGAAATATCACTGTTACGAGTGTTGCCTTTTATATTTCGGGATTAGAGAACAAAAACAAATATCAATCATCAAAAATCACTTCATTGTTTTTCAAAATATTTCTCATGAAGATCTATACACTTTTGCATGCGTTTGAACCAATTATCGAAGCACTTTTCCCACTCTGATTGAGGTATCTTCAAAACATGCATTCTGAATGCAGCAACCGCTTCTTCAGGTGTCGAAAAACGTTGACCTCTCAGTTTGTTTTTTACGTGCGGGAATAAAAATAAGTCATTCGGTGCCAAGTCAGGACTATACGGTGGATGACTCATCAAATCGATGTTTTGGGGTGCTCGAAAATGCAGTTATTTGAGCCGATGTGATCCGTCTTCGGCGGTTGGTTTTCCTGATTTCTTGGAAGAAAACTGACAAACGAATGGTTGTGTACCACTCAAAATTGACTGTTCTGAGTTATTCTAGTGGTTGGGTTGCGATATGTCCAGTTTTTCCGAAAATACAGATGACCATTTGCTTGAAAGTGCTTCATGCGCGAACAACTTTTGTTGGATTTGGCTCATCTTAAAACACCCATACAGTCGACTGCTGTTAACTTTCAGGCTCATACGCGTAAATCCACAATTCATCACCTGTCACAATAACATAGACGTGTTTCGAAGCACCGCGATCGTATTTTTTGAGCATGTCCTCCGAGCAATCGACACGAGCCTTTTTCGAGCGATTGGCAAATTGTGAGGGATCCAACGCGAACAAATTTTTTGGACAGTTAAATGTTTATGTAATATTGAATATATGCTGGTCCCACTGATGCCTAAGGTTGTCCAAATCCATTTCTGGCCCTAGATGAACATTTTAAGTTACTGTAAACAACACAAATAGCGCGCCTATGTCGAAACGTTCTGAGTACATATGAGCTCATAAATGTCCAACTTTACGATGGAGCTGTCAGTTGCCAGATTGCAATACTAAGGTTGCCAAATCCTGAAACATAAAATGCAACCCTCACATATAGTGAAGAATGAGAATCATCATGTAATCAGGCTCTATGTCTGTATTGTGCAGTTGAAAAAAATTAGTGAAATATATTCTTCTTGAATCAGGGAAACAGATCAAACATTTGATTTCTTTGAAATTCTAAAGTAAGTCCATCAATGTTGAACTAAAAATATTCCAATATTTGAACCAGTCGCCATTTTGTGAAATCTTCAAAATCATTCGCATGATTCCATTTGATTTTTATCAAAATCTCCATCTCTTCCATTCCAATAATTTCTACTGAATATTTTATTCAGTTATGAATTATTGCCTATTCCAATATTGCCACTGTACCTTTGGTGGCGTCATGGTGGAAAGCAAATCAGATTTTCCATTCACAACACGGAAATACCTCCAGTTCATATCAACGCATCTGTCAGATACGAATCCGATAAAAAAAACGCGAAAGTCGTAAAAAAACAAAAATATATGTTGGTTTTCTCGTTAACGGAAATAATCACTTCGTATCGCTCCGGTAGAGACTTTCTCCTTTATCGTGTATTTTCTCATTTTTGGAATCAAGGCAAGCTCACTCAAAGCTCACAAAACAACAAAAGAAACAAAACGAGGTGACTACTTTCATCGTTTTTTATTACCTTCTCCTGCGATTAAGATGTTTAGGGGAACGTAACTGTTATGAAAGCGTTACCATTTTTGTAATTGGCTGTACAGACGAAAGAGGGTTGGAAATCATTTTAATGAGAATAGTAGCTTTCCTCATGAGAAGGAGTTTACATTCCATTGTTCACCGTCAAAGGTTGATTGAAAAAGCCAACATATCATTATGTTGAATAATAATCAAACATAGTTGAATATCCAAGTGAAATTGGTCGTAAATCGTGTAAAATTGATGCAAATTACCCAACTTGAAAATAACAATACGATCATATACTCGTATTCTCCGTTTCTCTTGTGATGACAATGACAATGTGTTTATGGATGACCTGCCCTATTCATCCCCTATTTGCTGAAATGTATGAACGTGCTGACAGCACGTTCATACATTTAGGAAAAAATTTAGGTAACCTGATTTCCACAGTGCAAACTGAAAAAGAACAAATGAAGTGATGGCTATCAAACTAAAATCACTGAATCGAAAACAAAACATATGGTTTTCAGTATGAGAAATACTGGCGAAATAAAACCCACATCCAAGTGTACCAAATTTTAAGGAGTTTACATTGACGAAAAACTGACCGGGCAAAAACTCTGTGGATTTCTAGGTAAGAGACTGTCGACCTTCACTTCCTTACTACGAAGTCTTTCGAAAATCGTGAACCTGAGTACCTTACAGCCTATGATGACCTCATACAGTCCTTCATATCCTATGCTATTTTGGCATAGGAACATTCTAGCCACTTCTCGCGAATTTTCAACATACACAGAAGAGCATTGAGAGTTGTTTCTGGTTTGAAATATGAAGACGACTGTAGGAACATGAACACGCGAAGGAATCTGCTATTGGGCTTCAAGCTATACAACGCCCTCTTTGCGGAAGCCAAGGAACTAGAACTCAATAATTTCAAATCAAAACGCAAGCATTTTCTTTTTCAATATACCTTTCATGATGTCAATGTATTTTCAAAGGTACCTACTCTCACATTTCAGAACCACTCAGTTACACAAATTACTCCTTGATTTTAATGACTGTCAGACTTTTAATGGGACATTTCATCTCCTTTTGCAAGCTTTTTGTACCTATTATTTTTGTAATTATTTATGTACGACTTGAAATGACTTATGTGAACACTCTTGTGTCATAGCACCAATGAAAAGTTTTAATTAAAATTTGAATTTGACATGTCAATATCAATAGATGGTGGGTGAGTACAAAGTAAATTGGTCTATGCAATCCGACACTGCAACCTCAACGGTTTATTGTGGTTCACATGTATTCAAACTCGGAAGAAAATCCAGTTCCTTTTCGAAGCTGGCAAACTCATATCGCAGTGATCTGTCAGATGGAATGGAAAGAGTAACACATTGACAAATTTTGAAAACCTGATTCGAACCGCAGGCATGAAGTATGTTTTCTACTGCTTCATCATCTTTCAAACAGAGACAACGCGCTCTGTCTTCCGGCAGTTCAAGTGTCTGTCAGATGTCAGTGACCTGTGAGTAGGTCTGCTAGATAATGTAGGTGTAGTCCAACAAGTTTTATGATGGAATCGGCCGATACTTGATGAAAATCCATAACTAACGTATTCCAAAAACACTTTATTGTGAGATTTTCACTAAATTGTTTTACAAAAACGAACACGTGTTTCGCCATACAATGGCTTCATCTGGCGTGTCTTTCAACTGTTGTTGCTGTGTCTTTCAACTGCTGTGTCTTTCAACTTTCAATAGTTGAAAGACACGCCAGATGAAGCCATTGTATGGCGAAACACGTGTTGCGTTTTTGTAAAACAATTTAGTGAAAATCTCACAATAAAGTGTTTTTGGAATACGTTTTCCAACAAGTTTATCATAACATACTTCAGAGGATGTATGAATGCCTGGAAATGGGACAATCCTGCTATGTTTTGCCGTAAAACTTGAATTCTTCTTGCAATCCAGGTGTTCGCTATTTGTTTGTCAAAGCAGGAAGCAATGACCGTTCGTTACCAACTTGGTAACTTGTTGCTTTCAAAACCACTTGACTATTCCATATTATTTCTATTAATCCTTGTCTGAGGTTGGTTTTTGTCAATTTCTCCACACAAAAATCATTGGCTAAGATTTACGGTAGCATAGGTCTACAGACAGATTTATATCTCTGTCTTGGTCCTGCGACTGTATACACCTGCAAAAAACCCTAGTGTAAGGGACTTCGTGATGGATTGGGTCGAAGGACAATTCCAGAATATTATGAGTTTCAGTGTCAGCCAAAAAATACTGTCTTTTGAGACACGTTTCGCTGACCAACTCAGCATCATCCGGAGATGACTGAAACTACTTTCAACAGGTATCTTAATGTTGTTGACATGTACCGGTCTCAACAATTTCAAGTATTTTTCACTTATTCTGTGGTCATTCTCTATGACTTGTAGGTTATGTTACGTTAGGAAGAGAGTGGGACTATTCGACCCTTCACCGCGACCCGCAATGTTTCACTGTGGTTCAAACCTATTCACACTCGAACAAATAAACCCAGCTTCTCAACGAAGCCGATTAGTTTGTATGGTGAGTGGTCAAAAGCGTAAATTTCCGCTCAAAATACAGTCGCATAGGTCCTTAGGCAGGTTAATATCTTTGTCCTGAGTCTGCTACCTATGACTTGTAGCTCCCTATCTCAAATGATATTCATTTCACTGTACCGTGGTGTACACTAATCGATAGAGAATTTTGTACATTGATGCTGTTAATTTATTTTATAAAGTTTCATTTTTTGCCTCTTTCCAGCTTATTACCAATATGATGTCGTTGAGCGATTCTTTGGCCAATATTTCTTTATGAATTCAAATCGAACCAAAGCGTCGCCGAAACAGCAGTCTGAAAAATCAACCAGGCATTTGGCAATTATAAAGTTAATAAACGCACCTCTGAAAAGTATGAAAATTGGGAGTATGCGGTGAAATATTCGTCGGATACTCAGCTGAGATCAGCTGTTTTCAACATTACAGCATCATACAATTATTTTTGAAGCTTAGAAAGTCGTTCGTCAGAAAAGATGAGGTGTATTCCACCACCCAGCCTCATTACCATGGAAACCTTATAAATATTCAAAACATATTGTAACAAAGTATTGTATTAAAAAAAATTATTTCCAACAATATTTCACTATCACAAACTGATTTATTCACAACACTCAGCACTAAATTTATTTTCAGTATTTGAATAACTTGTTTAACCCCTCGATTCACTTGTCTGAACTCAACTGCCCTCTTGTGACGAAAAGTCCCAAGTGTTGTGTTTTTTCGCTGGCCGACATATCGGTCAGGGGCGGCATTAGATTCATTACAATATTTTATTCTCAGAAGAATATCAGATGTTAGTAGCCTACAGCACCAAGTAATTTTTTTCTTACATTATCAAAAGTGGTTGTAGACTATGTAAAAAGTCCAGTGAAGCCAAGTCGGAGAAAAAAAATGGCCATTCTGTAGTTTTACGCGATGAGAAAATGTTCTACTTTTTTGAAAAATCAACCCAGTATATCAGAGGATCTAACTTGAAAGTGTGTAATTTTATTGCTTGGCATAACTCGAATAATCAATAAAATTATTTTTTTTGCGATTAACGTTTGCTTCCGAAAAAAATTATTTAGCGATATGGTACCTCGAACATTTTGCATTTTGGGGTATTGGAAATGATTTTGGAGTTCCATATTAGGATTTGAATCACTTCAATATTGTGAATTTCAACGATTCATTTGCCCATCCAGCTAAGAGGTATATTAATTCGAAAAACAAAGCTGCATTACGGTTTGTTCGATCGAAAACTCATTTCCATTTTGTTAGAGTTGGATTGTTTCGATGAAATATTATAAAAACATTCATATGACTCACTTCTGATGTTCAGAAATACTTGGTCAAAGACTGTGTAACTGTAAATACTATGTAACTGTAACATTCAGTTATTGATTATTCACGAACAGGGCATGTTGTTCATAAACAATGTTGTTATAAGTTTCCATGAATTCATGTAAAAAATCCGATAGACATTGATATCTCAAATTTCGGTCCAAATGATTCTCATCAAAAAAGTACTGCAATGTGAACACGTTGTCAAAATACCTCTCAGATTGACTCTATGTATTCGCAATGAGAAAGTTGAATTTCTCTCAGACACTATCAAAAGCAAACACGACATCACCAATATCATTATTTTCCGTATTCCATTTTCTCAAAAGCAACTCCACACAATACACTCGTTATCCTGAAATATAATCTCGCAGTCGCATACAAAATGTTTGGTTTTCTCGACAGTCTCAAAGAAGGAAATCGTTAGATATGGCACGAAAACAATACGATTTTTCTTCTCTCCTTAGTGCTTGTACTGGCATATATCTCTCCAGAATTGGCTCAGAAAGAAGTCACAGAAGCTCGAAACAAAGTGTGAGGCGGAAAAATACTCAAAGAGTCCACCGAAAATACAAAGTAAATAACGAGAACTCGCCTTCACTCCCCTGAAACTTTGATTATAACGAAGTAATCATCCAACAAAGACATATTTGGGCTCTGTCCTCGACAGATTCTGCTTGAAATAAAAGAAATTTTAAGAGGATTCAATTTGCTTTGAACATTCATAATGATGAACTCACAGTAAAAAACATTTTCGAGAAGATCTTCCATATACATATCCTAAAAAAAGAAATTAACTTTCAATTCAACCAAACACTTCAAATTATTATATTATACATTCATATCTATATCATGGAAATGTATGAAAATGTACTCTGGCATCTTGGCGGTGCGTCATTTTATATGTTGAATGATAATAATAATAAAAATAATAATAATAATGATTTTAATAATGGAACTTGACGAGACATCGGTGTTGCGCTACGCTCCGGGTGATATTTTGAATCCGTTGTGCGGAACTGGAGGTGCCAAATTCATTGGAACTATTCGTTCACCACCCTCAGACTCCTACAAGCTAATGAGCCCTGAGTATGCATAGTGAGCCGAGAATGACAGTCCTCTGCATATGTTCGACTAAGATGTCTGCCTCAGTGCGGACAGCCGGCATGATTTTGAGATTCGAGAGTGGAGAGGGCATCACCCCACCAAAGACTCCAATAATCAGAACAACGATCTCGACAGAGTTATCTAGCTCCTTGGACCCACTAATCACTCACCCCACGAAGTGAAGACTGGTCGTTGTTTGTTTATACTGGCACGCCCTCCTGAAAGTGTTAGGGCTGTGGGGGATAGGATCTGACCAGCGTGAACTCAGAATGATAATAATAGTACTGGATGGTAATGGATCCCCTTCTCTGCATGATCCGCGACCATGGAGGTTTTATATTGATGTTCGGTGGTATACATTCAGGAACAATTATTTGAAAAAAAAAGTGAAACTAGTGCTTAGTTTTTAATATTATATTACAGTAACAATAAGGAAAATATGTATATTCAAATTAGGTTAGGTTAGGTCCAAAGCGAGTGGGTCTATTTGACCCTCTACCGCAACCCATATGGGTATATTGTGGCTCATACTTATTCACACCCGATTGAATAAACCCAGCTTCTTAACGAAATCGACTAGCTCGTATGGTGAGTGATCTTTCAGGTCAGATGGTGAGAGAACGGCTCTGCCGATCTCTAAAAAACTCGATTCGGTCCCCAGCAGGGCAGCCACATAGTATGTGCTCTGCTGTTCCATCACTTCCCAAACAGAGTAGACACACTGTCTTCCGACAGTGCATATGATGATTGAAATGACAGTGACCTGTGAGAAGGTCTTTTAGATATCGTAGTTCATCCCTACTGTAGTCCAACAACTGTTTGGTATCAAGCTTCTAAGAGTGAATAGACGCCTTAGAGTCAGCCAATTCTGGAAGATTCTGCAAGAAGTTCATAAATCTTCTTGCATCGAGATGTTCAATCTTTGTTTGGCAAAGCCTTAAGCGATACCAATGACAGGTTCTGCTTTGATGAAGCTGCTTGCAGCACCCTCCTCTGCAAGGGAGTCAGCAGCCTCAGTGCGTTCCAGGCCAGAAGGCCAGGAATCCAGACTAGACAATCTGTTAAGTCTTTCTATCGTTTCAGGCAATTTGCTACCATTTTAGACGTTACTTGGTAGGAGCCAAAAGCTTTCAATGACACCTGATTGTCCGAGAATATTTGTATTGACTTGTGTATGAGGTTGAATTCTCCCAATCTCCCCGCACACAATTCAATACCGTGAACTTCCGCTTGAAATACAGTTGCATAGGTTCCTAGGCAGGTTAGTATCTCTGTCCTGTGTCAGCGACTGAAAACACCTGCACCAGAAGGTTCTGTGAACCAACATCTGTGAACCAACAACTATCTGCTCTTGATATTGATATGTAGACACTAAATATGCCTAACACACTCAGTAGCAGATCTAGAAAATCATTTTGAGGGGTGCTCAGTTTAAAACTGTGAGTATGGGGTGTATAACCCCTCCATTCCTCCATTCCTCCACTAATTCCAAGAGGTTTTCCATCGTTTTCGGTAGTATGCATTCAGAAACAAACATCTGAAATAAAAATGAAAACCATTGCTTCGTTTTGAATATTGTATTTCAACTAACAATGAGAAAAATATGTATGTTCAAATTAACCAATACCATCATTACCATTGAGTGAGAATCTGTTCAGATACAAGCACGATGTACTAAAAAGTAGATTATAATGACTTTATAGTAATACCATTCAATAATAGTGGAATATTATATTGTTTCATTATATAAACATAATATTTTTGATACGTAAAATTTTTATCACACCTTCAGATATTGATATTCAGCTATGTCTGTTTTCACATTGAACAATGGCAGTTATTAACATAGGATATGAATTTTTCACGTAATTTGTTTATTAAATTGTTTCGAACAAATAGAGAAATTCAATATTTTTGATGCATTTTTTCCGCTAGTTTGTTGTCTAGAGATAATTATGATTAAAAAAAAATTTCCTAATTTCAATTTTAAATTGTTCAAAATCGATATTTTCAAATTTCAATTGTTTAAATAATTAGTTAGGAAATAATTTTGCTTTTAAAAATCATAATTTACACTTTAAAATAGTTTGACAAAAAAAAATTTTTTTCATTTATTATTTAATTGTTTATCAGTTTAACAATTTGTTATAAACAAATATTGACCAAAGTTATATTTTTGCAATAGTAATAAAAAATCATAATTAATAAATTTTTATGAACTTTTATCGCAGGATCGTATGAAGTATATATATTAAAAGGGCTCCACGGAGTTTAAAATTCACAGGCCAATCATTTATACCTTTTATCCCACTATTTATGCCAACGGAGATTGGGAAAAAAATTTGTTAGTCAACAATTGAAAAACTTTTTGAAAAGTGGTAATAAAACTTTTTTCTACCGGACTCGATTCATTCAAGTGTTAAGAAGATACTAGATTCTCAAATTTTCAAAATGACATTTTATGTTATAAAAAAGTTATTCCTTTTGAACTCTCTTCAGCGGCAGCGCGCGCATGCCGTTAACAGCCGCGCGGAAACCTATTTTCAACGTCAAATTAAAATTATAATTAATTGAGATAGAGTTTCGTGAGTCGAAAATTTTCCATCGAAAATTTCCTCGTCTTCAACAACCTCTTTTCGAAATTGCTTAAATAATAATATTTTTTGAGTTATTAACGGAAAACTAAATACCATCTTATTTTGTTTATAACAATTGCAATTTTTCACCTGCACCAAAATCCTTCAAAAACATTTTTCTAGAGGTGATTCCGAATCGAATGAGCTATCGCTCATATTTTCAGGATCTTTATCTCTATTTTTCATGTTTTTGAACTTGTTGATTAGACTCAGTACGACAAGACAAATAAAAATAGCATTTCTCGAATTCGGTATCACAGACCGATGTTAGTACTGATGTTGAAATTATGTTAGTACCGGAGGGTTAGATTAGATAAGATTGTCTGGGAGCTACCCCTTGGCCTGACTCACTGCGACCTTTTCAGATTTATTGTGATGCTCCTTGGTAGTTAGAGCTCATCGTCTAGCTTGATCTCTTTGATAAGGCTCGATAGCCTTGATACTGACTCCTTCATATAGCTGACAGTCTCTGGTTTCTCTTCCTTGCATCTTACGAGTCTCAGCCTTGCTATCGCTTCGCATTCACAGAGCACATGCAGAGTGGTTTTTTCCTTATCTTGACAGAACCTGCATTAGATTTCTTCTGTCAGATCCATGTCGCTCATATGTTTCCTGAGTCGTCTCTGCTCCGTTAGAAGACCCCCCCACTACCCTTATAACCTTACGGTTGTGGTTCAGCAGGTCTTTCGTGAATCTAGGCGATGGTTTCTTTATGAACTTTTTCGCCTGCCTCATTCCACGAATCTTACGATTCAGCTTGCATCTATTGATTAATGTATGTCTTCATACATGCTTTCGCTACCCCGCAGAAAGGAAAAGAATGGTAATATGTTTTTATTTGTGACTTTCTGCCCGTTTATTTCTCCTGGATGGTTATATACGTCATTATAAATTATCATCAGTTTGTTTGTTTGAGGTGGTTGACAATGTTTTGTGTTGTATTCAATCAGTTCGGACTTCCATTGTTTAATATAATATAAATTGATTTGAAAACCCTGAAAAAAAAATATGAAAATTAATGAGATTAATCGAAAATAATAATTTTATTGAACAAAAACTGAAATTACAAAGAAATAACATACAAGCAACAACCAAACAAATAAAAAAATATAAATTGGAATATTATTAAAAGCTAAAAAATAAAAATTAAAAAATATTATTAACATAAAATAAAAAATAAGAATTAAAAAATTCAAACCAAGTGATGTCACGCCGTTTCGATTGTTAGTATCCACAATCGTCTTAGGGTGATAACTGGACTTATTCCTCCGAGATCTGACTATTTATAGGTCATTCGAGTGCTTTCACCTATAACCCCTTCAATCTTCCCGCTTCATTGATTTCAGCGGGAGATCGGAGATCCAACCATCATCAATCGACTAAGACAGAAATCAATAAGACTCTACTAGACCGTGCTTTTGGGCTCTGTAATACAAAGGAAGGTCTCGAAAAGGAACTAGGCATCATCAAAACTGACCTTTAACGGAATGGTTACTCCAGAGTGATGGTAGAACAGGCCTTAGCTAGAAGACAGCAAGAACTCAACAAGGAAGAGAAGCCGCCACAACCAGTACTTGTACTTCCCTACATCAGAGGATTATCGGAAAGGATAAGAAAGATTTGGTCCAAGTATAACATCAGGACCTGCTTCAGATCTGGGAACACTGTCAGTAGCAGCCTCACAAAAACCAGGCCAACAAACACGGACTGCGATTCCAAGAATTGCATTTACCGAATACCCTGCGAGTGCGGAGAATCATACATCGGTGAAACTAAGAGGCTATCGAAAGTTTGCATTGCTCAGCACAAGAAATCCGGATTAGCAGAACATGTTTGGACTCATCAACATAACATCAAGTGGGCTCAAGCTGAAATCATCCACAAAGAGGAACACTGGTTTAGGAGAAAATTCAAAGAAGCCGCGTATATGTTGTCCAATAACGCATTTAGTTAAGCCAGCGTAGAGATACGTGACATATGGAAACCTCTAATCAAGCAAAAAATGACCAATTCCTGCGAAACGGTCATCTCTCGCTAAAACCAATGAAGCGGAAAGAGTGGGTATAGGTGAAAGCACTCGAATGACCTATAAATAGTCAGATCTCGGAGGAATATGTCCAGTTACCACCCGAAGACGATTCTGGATACCAATAATCGAAACGTCGTGACATAACTTTGTTTAAAATCTTATAATTTTTATTTTTCATATTTTGTTAATAAGTTAATAATATTTTTTAATTTTTATTCTTCAGCTTTTATTAATATTTCAATTTTTATTTTTTTTCATTTGTTTGGTTGTTTCTGGTATGTTGTTTCTCTGTTATTTCAGTTTTTGTTTGATAAAATTTTATTTTCGATAAATCTAATTAATTTTTTCCATTTTTTTTCAGGGTTTTCAAATCAATTTATATTATATTAGACAATGGAAATCCGAACTGATGAAATTTTCTTCAGTTTTCGACTGTCTCCATCATGTGAAATAAAAAAATTTAATTTGGATAAAGACATTACTACTAACTGGGATTCTTTATGTGGCATAATATTTAATTTGAATGATCTTCATAACATTACAACTTTCAAACTATCAGAGTCACCAACCATAAATCACAAAATTTTGCTTGAAAAGTCTTTGATTGTATTCGGTACATTCCAAATATCAATTTAACAAACACTTCTTTCAAGTAAAGTAGCGGGAAAATTCATTCAAATAACGTCGTGGAAAGTTTACACGAAACTTTATACATAACTCCCAGAGTGGAATCTCGAAGAAAGACTTAGTGTAAAATTCTGGAGAATTTAATTCAGATTGAAATCAACCCACTTTATTTACTTGGCCGTCGTTAGTTAGAAATTGTTTCAGTTTTATTAGTAATTAGGCAAATGTTTCAGACACTGAAGTATTTTATGTTGCAAATAACGGGTCTTTGTATTCGGAATGACGAAAACAAAACAAATACTTTCAGGTAATTGGAATGTCTTCAATTCAAAGAGGATTTTGAATAGGTATTAGTCGCCTTATACTAGAGAAATCGTTTGTTGTTGTTCTGAATAAGTTGGAGGTCTTCAAGAACTGAACTAGACCAAATAACAGAAAAAAACTCCAAACAAATCGGCGAACTATTTCATCTCCTTGAAAAACAATGCTCATTTCAAATACGAACAATGAGTCAGTGCACGAACATAGATTTTGTGGAAAAAAACTTTCAGACTTTCTACCTCTCCATAATCAAACAGGAATAAAGAAAATGTTCCAATGAACCCTTCATAAAGGGAAAGTTATTTTGCAATTATGGAGAGGTGAAAAGTAAACTTTTCTGCGCGGACTGCGATCCCAAAAATTGCATTTACCGAATACCCTGCGAGTGCGGAGAATCATACATCGGTGAAACTAAGAGGCCATTGGAAGTTCGCATTGCAGAGGATAAAAAACACACACAGCGAGGAGAAACCAGCAAATCAGGAATAGCAGAGCACGTTTGGACTCATCAACATAACATCTAGTGGGCTCAAGCTGAAATCACCTACAAGGAAGAACACTGGTTTAGGAAAAAATTCAAAGAAGCCGCATATATGTTGTCCAACAATGCATGTAGCCAAGCTAACGTAGAGATACGCAACATATGGAAACCTCTCATTAAGCGGAACATGACCAAACGGTCAGCTTCCCCTAAAACCGATGGAGCGAAGAGAGGGAAGAGGGGATAGGTGAAAGAACTCGAATGACCTATAAATAGTCAGATCTCTGAAGAATAAGTCCGTGTATGGCACGAAGGTCTTCTGCACAAATTATTCGCGTTCGACCTACCTCGGGGCCTGATCCGGTGGATTAAGTCTTTCCTGGAAGAAGGATCTTTTGAGGTAAGACTAGAGGGCTCTATGTCTGACTACAGAGAGATCCTCGCCGGAGTGCCACAGGCGGCCGTGCTCTCTCACGCTGTACTCACTTCACACCAGCGACATTCCGAGGCCTGAGCGTGTGAAGATATCCCTATACGCCGATGACACGGCTTTTTTCTCATCTTCCATAGGTCGGGAGCTCGGCGTCGTCTACATGCAACGTGCCTTGGACGACCTCGAACAATACTCAGGCAATAACCATGGGAAAATTCCTATTTTCTCCGGCCAGAAAGTTGAGGACCTCTGGAAAGGAGATCGACTGACAAGCGCGGGTAAAGTACCTTGGCCTTCTGATAGACCGTAGTCTTCCTTGGAACCCGCACATTATATGCGTTAAATCAAAGATCGAGCATCAAATAGCTAGTCTGTACTCTCTGATCAATAGAAAATCTCAAACGAGTTTGAAGAACGAAATTACCATCTACATTACGATGTTCATCATGTCATCATTTATTCTTCAGGCGTCTGGGGACAAGCGACCCCGTCCATTATCTCCGATCTGAAGAGATTGCAGAATGAGATAATGAGGATGATTGTGAATGCTCCTTGGTTTGTGCGGAATGAAACCATCTGGAAAGAATTGCAGCTACCTTCCATTCGGCAGTCCATTCAGGCAAGGAATCAGCGAGTTTTTGATTGCGTAGAAACTCATGATAATCCGTTAGTTAGGGAAGCTATGGATTATGCTGTAGACGACCGCTGGCGATACAGGAGTCCCCGACACTCTGTCTAATGAGGCTTCTATGTCCTCCGTCAAAATATGAACAATTTTTTCATCCATCTCACCTCAGCCAGGTAGCGGTACACCGTGAAGGGCACTGATGTTCTGAGAACATTTATGTCGCCATCTTACCATCAGTCATGACTCATTTGTTCCTCTGACAAATATCAGTTGAAAGGGTAAGGGAGCCAGGCTCCAACATGAACGAAACGAAGATGATTAGTTGAATAAGTCCAGTTATCACCCGCAGATACTAATAATCGAAATGTCATGAAGTAACTTGGTTGCGAATTTTTTAATTTTCATTTCTTGTTAATATTTTTTTTTTAATTTTCATCTCGAGTTAATAGTTAAATTTTTGATTTTTTAGTTGTTGCTTGTATTTTATTTTAATTTCAGTTTTTTGCCTAACATAATTTTATTTTTTCAGCTAATTTTTTTAAATTTTCCACAGATTATTTCAGGTATTTCAAATCAATCTATATCATAGTAGATAATGGAAGTCCGAACTGATGAAATTCTTCGATGTATAATAAATTCACGAAGATCCTTAGGTTTGGTATCTTTGAGGAATCACATTAAAAATCTAAATCTAACCTAGGAGAGATTATCAATTCCTGATTCTGCTGTAAGTGTCAACGTACTCCTATAGTTCAGTTCACTAGATTTTTTGTATTGACATTATTTTCAGTATAGATATCATTTTTGTACTGTATTTTTTTCTTTTTTTGTGATTTTTTTTTCAATTTTCAATCAAAAATTGTATTTGTAGTTTCTGAAAAACATATCAATGGGATCTGCGCGGCAATGCGAACACACAAGAAACACACACAGCGAGGGGAAACCAGCAAATCAGGAAGAGCAGACCACGTTTGGACCCATCAACACAACATCGAGTGGTCCCAAGCTGAGATCATACACAGAGAGGAACATTGGTTTAGGAGAAAATTCAAGGAAGCTGCATACATATTGTCCAACAAGGTATTCAGCCAAGCTAGCGTAGAGATACGCAACGTATGGAAACCCATCATCAAGCGAAAAATGGCCAACTCCCGCCAAACGGTCATCTCCCACTGAACCAGTGAAGCGGAAAATGGAAAGCGGGGATAAGTGAAAGTACTCGAACGACCCATAAATAGTAATCTCTCGGAGGAATCAGTCCAGTCCAGTCCGAAGACAATTGTAGATACCAACAATCGAAACGTCGTGAACTTACTTGGCTTGGAATCTCTTAACTTTGTATTTTTATTTTCTTTTTCATTTCTTTATTTTTATTTTATTTTTGTTCAATTGTTCTATTTTTACTTGTATTTCATTTCACTGTTATTTCATTTCAGGTTTTTGCTTAATATAATTTTTATTTTCAGCTATTCATTTTTTATTTCTTTTCTTTTAGGTATCTCAGGGTTTTCAAATCATTTTATATATTAGACAATGGAAGTCCGAACTAATGAAGTTCATCATGAAACATTGTCAATCACCTTCAAACAAACATAAAAATTGCGAATTCACAAATGAGGAAACTATACCTGTCGCCCTACGAGATTCAATAATTTGGAATTTATTCTTCTGGCACATTTTCGTTCCTTCAAATTGTATAATTTTGTGTAATCCCTCTTTCTGAGAATTCGACCTTCTCATAGTAATTGAAGGCCGTTATCTGGATGAAGAGTTCACCCCAAAATATAGTAGGCTTATCTCATTATTTCAGTTTCAGTGCCAAAGTCTTATGATTAACTTTGGCTCTGGCAAGTTTATTCAGAGCTGCTTTCAACATTTGTGTCGTTTACTTATATTAACATCCCCGTTGTTCCCATTTACATCTCCCGTGATGAAAATCAAGACCTAAAACTTGTCGCGTTCATTTACCAACTGGGTCGTTTGCTAGCCACACCGTTAGATGAAAGATAAAGCCCTCAGATCCCATGACTGAACTGTATCCCTCTGCTCTAGAGAATTTCTTGTCTTTCTTCCCGACAAAAAGGCTTGAATTCACTTACTTCATTATTTCTCAAAATGAGGGACAAATACTCTCAATGAACTATTGAATTTAATGAACAAAAATTTTGTTCATTTGTATGTCATGTGATTTTGTAACTCCATATCTTAATGAATATCAATTTCAATAAAGAATTGTGTAGGGGAGAGTGGGTACAATTGTAACAATATCAGGATTTTATTTTCTCTGAAAACAACTACTGTGCATTGGCAAATATTAATGGCACCGTTGCGTGAGTTGAAATTTTCTATATAATATCTATGTATGTTGTGATTTTTGGAACCAGAAAAATGCATATTGTGCTCACCTGAAAAATGGCACAATTGTACTCCCTGTAATAAATGCTCCTTTCTGATTTATTTATTCTTTTTAAATTAATTTTGGCAGCTGCTGTCACCAGATGCAGATTTATTCACATCAAAATTTGGAAGTCAGGCAATTCCGAACAGGCTGTAGGGTTCGTGCCGGTCGCACGAAGGTCAGTCTTTTTGAAATCTGATCATTTGGTATACCTAACTGCATAAGGCATAGAAGAATGTTTGCCATTCAACCAGTTACTTAGATTTGCTGCAAAGGTTTGGCAACATAAGTGACGAGTCCAATCCCGATCTTGATCACCAACAACACATTCAAAATACTTATGGTAAGCTACTATGGTCATTTGATTGATTGTCCGTTTCTACGATTTAGGAGTGAACTGATCACATATATAGCAGAAATTATCTGCAGGATTAACGCAGCCACGTCTCTGTACTTTGGACATTTTTATACTGTTGCGTACGTCGAGTTCAAATTTGTGATACTGCGTTTACAGGAGTCAGCTTATTTTATTCACAAATATAACACTAATATAATTCTCTTAATATCCGCGTGTTTGCTCACCTCGCTTTTTTAATACTAACTAACCACTATTCGGGTTAAACCAATATTGATAATCCGATTGTCAACCTGCTACTTTTATAGCGGTTACGTATTTCTGGTATTTTCTGGAAACTTGGAGTATCGGAAGTTCGAGAAGCGTCGTTACAAGTCTCATATACAGTGGAAGCAGATTCGAATACTGGGCAGAGTCGCTGTGTTGCCAGATTTTAAAAAATTTCCTCAATTTAGGAAAAAAGCAAATTTGGAATGTCGTGTTCATTAAATTTTTGTGAAAGAATCATAATTCAAAAATCTTACGTATTAGGAAATTTTTACTATCAATTTCGCATTTAGGGACCAAAAATTAACAAAGAACTGCCTTTGGCATTACAGTTGTAAATTGGCTATATCAGAGACCAGCTTGCCGCTGTATAGCGGAATTCTTGGCCGGAAAAAATGCAGAAGGTTGCTACTCTCAGATCATTGCGTTTGCTTGGAGCACATGATTCTTGGATCACTCACCTCACGGTATGGGGAGTAATCTTTGATGCTACTGACGCACCCTATAAAAAGTATCGAGGCTTCGGTGATAGCGTACTACTGGTGCAACTCCGAAATGAAAATACGAATTCGAGTTGACACTCACTGGTGGAATTCCGTTCATAGTTTTGTTCCGAGAATTAAATCTGGAGATACATCAGTCCCCAAAAAACAAACTTGTTTTAATTCCTTCTTGACGGATTTGAAAAGGATAAAAAACAAAACATTTTTTCCTAACGAGAGTGAACGATACAATGTATCCGATGTACTCGCCATTCCTAATTGAGAATTATCATTTCTGAGTAACCATATTTCATTCTGAAGTTTTTGAATTGATCCATGTGTAAGATTAGAATACTCTTTTTCTTTATTCGAGTAGTGTTTTGAGTCACTACTCCTCAAAGTTACGAATGGTTTGGTGACTGGTTGGACTGTACTAGATGCAACTTTCTGAATGATAGTGTAGATCAGTCGTGTCAAAGATACGGCCTGCGGGCCGTATCAATACGGATCCGCGATCACAATGTCACTCAGAAAAAAGTGCATGTCAAGACAAGCGAGAGAATGTACAGATACCTATTTAGTCCTAATAAACAACTCAATCATAGACAGTAACGCTATCTCTCAACAACAAGCGGGAATACCCTATGATTTTTTTTTTGAGAACAATAGAATCTTCTCCACCCTTCGAGTCTAGAGTAAAACCTTTCTTATCGATATAAAAGGGGTTTGTTGGCGCGACGTGAGTCTGGACAACTGCGTTGAGAACTTTCCGAACATTAAAAACAGTTTGTTGGCCCTCAGACACTTCCCCAGAAGGTGGAAGCATGCGATCGTAGTCATGATCCCAAAACAGGGTCAGAACCTGCTGTTCCCACAGAATTATCGCCTGATCAGTCTACTCTCGTCGGCGGCTAAGCTGGCTGAAGGAGTCGTTCTCCAAAGACTCAACGAAGAAGTTGAGAACCGAAATGTTCTGCCTGATAAACAACTTGGCTCCAGGAGAGAACATTCCACTGAGTTACAGGCTCTAAGGCTGGTCGAAAACACCATCCACTGAACACCATGAACTGAACACCAACAAAAAGGTGCACATTGTTCTGCTAGACATCTCGAAGGCCGTATATGGCACGAAGGTCTTCTGCACAAATTAATCGCATTCGACCTGTCTTGGGGCCTGATCCGGTGGATTGAGTCTTTCCTGAAAGACAGGAAGGACCGCCTGCCCGGTACTGACGATGCCCAACAGGCTGAAACAGCTGTCTACCCGTGGCTCTTGGAATGAGCAGGAAACTGCTCAAAAGGGACACCTTTTGATTACATTGTACATGAGCAGAAGAGCAGTTCTCTAAGCGGAAATCACGTGACAAAGGGAGAGAAATGTCAAAAATTCAAAAATTGAATGTGAAATTGATCATTTTGGAATGAATACAACAGACATAATTTGTACAACATTATCAATAGGAAATAATATTGTATTTGTACTCAAAAGCACTCATTTGCGCATGAAACGTAAAGATATGTCAAAAGTAAAAAATCGAGTTTTTCATATTTTCTTTGACATCTGTTCACAACTCCAAATATGCCTCTCATATAAATTTCAAAGTTCCCCTGCCGTCGCACGCGCTGGCACCCTTTCGGCATATCGCCATTTCTATTTTCTCTCTCAATGAATTCAGCCTCTCTCTGTCTTTCATTTGATGTGTTGCCCGTTACTATCCAACAATTGTCTGAGAAGATATGACTCGCTTCCTGTTAGCATTCTGCCATGTTTGTTCTCTCTCCCCCACTCACTCACTCACTCATATACACACACATAGTCGTTCTTTCCACTCCTGCCCTTTCCACTTATCGGCATGTTTGTTTTCTCTTTGTAAATATATTCAGTATGACTGCCTCTTTCATTTGATGTGCTGCTGATCATGATTCAACTATTTCATCAACAAAGATACGGCCATTTTGCCATTTTGGTATGCCGCCATGTTTGTTTTTCTTCAATCATCGCCTTTCCCTGAACAGTCATATACTGCACTTTGTCTCACTCTCACACTACCTCGAACAGATTCCACTCGAAGGTCTCAAAATGACCAGAATGTACCCAAAAAGAATTTTGAAGCAGAAGCGGTCCAGTGCCTGTACCGCTGTGCTTACTCCTTGGTCTCACAAATACTTCCAAAACGGTACTTTTGAAACAGTGCTTTCGGCTAGCTGCTGCAGAAAGCTACTCAAAGGTTGTTCTCAACTCACATTCTGGACAGAAGATGAACTGTACCAGTCCGTGGCACATTTAGTAATGTGTGAAGTTCTTTAGGGTACAGTGCTCCTTCCGATCTCAAGTACTCAAACAAACTCTTTGTTCTCGAAACAGGTGAAAAATTAACCTCACGTGACTGACGAAAAGTTGATTTTCAGTTCAAAATGTGTCCTCCTGAAAACTGAAGTTGACGTGTTTCTAGATTTTTTTCATTGTCTCAATATCTCATTTGGGCTGGCCCCTTTTACCTGGAATGCACTGAAAGGAAATAATGTGAGTTGGGTTAGATATAAAGTGAGTGGGTCTATTTGACCCTCCACCGCAACTCGCAATGGTTTATTGTGGCTCACACCTGTTTACACTCGTCCAAATTAACATAGCTTCTTAACGAAGCCGATTAGTTTTATAGTGGGTGGTAAGAGTACGACTCTGCCGAACTCTAAAAACCTGATTCAGCCCCAGCGGGGCAGGCACGAAGTATATCATCTGCTGTTTCATCGTTAATGGGGTAGTCGGATAGTCAAGGTACAAGATTCCCACCTTGATAGCCGCGACAACTTCCTCATATGAGGGTTTTTGTACGTCAGCTACACCTGACGATGCCTTAGATTCAACCGTACAGTGCTGTTTCGCCTCTGGTTTTGGTGAATATCATTTGAGCGGAAACGTTTGCTGGGTGGTTTGTTCCTCCATCTGACACAGATTCTGCATATGCCGCTCAAAAATTTGGTGTAAGGCGGCTTCATAAGGTACCCCGCTCTTGGGGTGATGACTCAGTCGCTTTCTGGCTGCACCAGCAAACCTTTTTTTAAATTCAGTTATTGGATCAGGAGTTGGAGAGTTGAGAAGCTCTCGCTTCTGATCTAAATTTACAGGGAGGTCAGTTGAAATCGTAAGCTCGACATCCATCTCCTCTGTAGACTTGCTCCTGAACTAAATTTACAGGGAGGTCAGTTGGAGTCGTAAGCTCGACACATCTCCTCTGTAGACTCAGCGTTGAGAATAATTGTTAAGTTTACTCTGTTCATAAAAGTCCCACGAGTAGCTAGGGAAAGAAGGTCAATCACGGCAGAATCTCGCATTACCGTGACAAGGCGATGCTACGACGAAAGGGCGCCCTGTATTTTGAAGGTTCCGTAGAGACAGCTGATAGGCTCAGTGTCATTGATCCTCCTGGCACGAATATACTTACCTTAGGATTGAGTCATCGTTGGGATGCCATTCAGTTAGGGAAAAACAGAACCACAAGTGATTCTGTCATTCCCGTATCCAGCGGGACAACGTGGAAGCAGGCATCCGATGACCAGTGTGCTCAACCCCCACATCCCAAGCCAATGCACTCGCCAAAAACAGCATGCACAGTGGTTCCCTGCAGTGGAAGATGAACAGTGAACAGCCAACCCGCCCAACAAAGAATACTGTGAGTACTCTCAGGAGCAAATCATTCAAATTCAACGCATCATCTGAGGATCTTGAACCTACTTCACTCTTATTGAATCGAAAATTCAATGTTGAATTGCAGGTTGATAAAGTGCTTTGGATGTGCAGTTCGTGTTATATTTTTGTTATTTTCATCCACCCAGCAATTTGGAAAATGGGATGATCCACAAATGTGCTATGTAGTGACGTAATTTTTTTTCTCAAGGACAAAACACAAGCAATACAGAGAAATATTCAAGCCGCTCTCATAGCGATGCCTATGCAAAGTAACGATTCATATCGGAGAATAATCGCTGGAGAATTAATCTATTTGGGAAAAGGCCCCAGAAAATTTATTCCACGCAGTTCTCTGAATGAAAGAGTTCTTTAACATTGAAGTTCGAGGTGTATTCAGTTGAACCTCAAAACGATGAGCAGCTCGAAGCTAGGTCACCCTGTACATTCACTAATCATTTTGGAAAATATAAATCAGAATGAAGAATCTGTCTGTTTCGGAAATCTTCAGTACTATGGTTGAGTATGAATAAATCTAAAGAAACTATTGTATGGTGGAACGCTTGTCGCAGTTTTCTTATCTTTCAAGTAGAAATAACACAATTAAGTGTAACATTAAAATAAACTGCAGTTTGTTATCTCCGAAAATAATAAACAAGACGAGGTTGTTTATAATAACTCTTATTTCATTCCAGTTTATTTATCATATGAACTTGAATCACTTGTTCACTACTATTCAATGTTTCATTAACGTGAAATTTGTACCAGGTGGTCAAGTTCATCGAGTTTATCTCCAGAACATATTGGTTTAAGATTACTTTTTCAAGTATATAGAAAATAAAAGCAGTTATGTGCGGAAAATCATTGGCAGCGTATGCTTAGTGAAGTTTCATATTTAGCTGCAGTGTAAGTGGGAAACAAACACATGTATTATAAAAGTATTGGGATGTCTTTGTGAAGTGGAGGAGATTACATTGAAAGAAAACGATATTTTTCAAATATCGAACAAGAGTAATTTTCTGATTGACTGTTACTTGATTAAAATCTATAGTAATTTCAAAAACTACACAAAAACTTCACAAACTTCATTTCCAAAACTATCAACTGGCTTTTTCGTAGTGAATAACATAATGAAAACTTCAACTTTAACTTTATTGTACCTTATGTAATCACTAGTGAGAACTGACTGCTCAGGTATAGTCGAAGTAACCGATATAGTAATTTTTAAAGCTCCGGCGAACTCAAAGGCCAAAAAACCAATACAAAGAACTAATGCCGCTACGAATTAGTCCACGTGGACTGAAGAATTGGCGGTTCGTATTGAATAATTTTTACTAACCGAGTTTTATGATTGGCTGAAAAGTCATGAAATTAAATCTGAAGTCATGTTACAGTGACCAATAGAATGTGAGGATGGTTGGAAGAGTCGTGTTGTCAATGTTCAGTTCAGGAACTAATCGCGATTTGAGTGTTGAAATTCGATATTGGTGAAGTTATGATTATTCAAAATTTTTTGTTATTTGTTTAAAATGTGCCCTCCTTGGACAAGTGCTAATAGTAATAACGAGTGTGATAACAACGCAGACTTTTTCCTGTGAAGTGATTCCAATAGCGCTAGTGAACAATGCGAGAAAGAGATACCAGTGAATAAGATTCGGATGCATTTGAATATTGAAACACAGAGAGTATTTTTCAATGTATATAAGAATCTACATATCAACTTTGGTTTCGAAAAATAAAACTATTACAAGCAACAACAGATTTGACCGAAAATCCCTTCTCTACTGTACGTAAAATAGTCAAAAATAAATCCTATGAACGCAAGACGCGATTTGATGCGGGATTACCAAAACCTTCAGATATTCATCTAATAAAATTATTAAAAAAACAATATACGACTGTTACAAAAGCAATGAGCTTCCTACAATTGAAATCATAAGGAAGAAATTGAATACTTCCGGCCATAATGGGAGCTGCTGTGACAAAACTCTTCAGAATTGGATGAAGAAACTGAGATTTAGATTCAAAATAATAAACAAACGTCAAGCAGTTATGGAAAGCAGAAGAATAGTGGAAATGCGTAACAAATACTTAGAACAAATAACTAAATATAGACAAGAACAACGGCAAATTTTCTATTTGGACGAAACTTGGTATGTCACTCACGACACAGTTACGAAAGGGTGGACTGATGGTTTGAGAATGTGTACGCCTAACATGCTTGCAAACAAAGGATCGCGACTAATCATTGTGCATTGCGGAGGAAGTGAAGGATTGGTTCCGAATTCTTTGAAATTATGTGGAGAAAAACTTGAGGGCTGCAATGTTGACTATCATAAGAACATGGAAGCTAATATTTTTGAGGAATGGTTTGAAAACACATTGATCCCAAATTTGGACAACGCTTCCTATCATTCGCGACAGCTCATCAAAGTACCGAATAAAAATTCGAGGAAAGTTAAAATGCAAAGTTTTTTAATGGATAACAATTTGTATTCTGAAGATAACTTTACCAAAAACCAACTACTTGAAGTTTTAAAGACAAAAACATTTGAAAAAGTGTATGCCCTCAAGAGTATTGCTGAAAAGTATGGACACATCATATTGAGACGTCCCCCCTATTTCTGTGTTTTCTATCCCATCGAGCTGATTTGGGGAAAATTGAAACAAAGCATCAGGTGTATAAATAATTTTCCAAAATTTGATAAGAAAGTGATAGAGCTAGTTGAAGAAGTATTCAATATTACCGAAGAATACTGACAGAAAAGGATTAATTAAGTAATTTTAGTTGAAAAAGACTATTGGACACTTCCATATCAATGGTGAAAATGAATTCATTATTGATTTAAATGGCGACAGTAATAGTGAAACGGAGAATATGGAAAAGGAAATATCAGAAGCCTTCGAAGAAAGTTAGTGAAGTGTTTTTGAAGCGATCGATTGTATAGATATGTGAGTAAGTAGTTAGGTTAGGTTAGGTCACAAGTGAGTGGATCTATTCGACCCTCCACCGACCCTCCAATAGGTGTGAACCACCTGAATAGGTGGTTCACACCTATTCAGGTGCGAGTAAGTAGTATTCAAAAATATCATCACTCTGTTATTTGAATCCCTTCTTTCCCACTCATCTATATAAAAGAAATATTTATATATGTATATATATATATATATATATATATATAATATATATATATATATATATATATATATATATATATATATATATATATATATATATATATATATATATATATATATATATATATATATATATATATATATATATATGTCAAGCTTTCGGTATATTTCACACCTTCGTCAGGACAACTACAATAATAAGATTATATATCTTTTAAAAAATATATAAATATGGAGAACTTACTAACGTGAGAATAAAATATAAAATGGTTCAAAAACAGATAGAAAAACATTAATAAATGACAGTTGATAAAAATTTTGGCTGACAATGTCAAGTGGGAAAATTCTGAATGATACTCGAATTACTAGATTTTTTATTTTCTTTATCATATTTCAGTAGGTACGTGTAAATTTTGCTAAGACTATCAATATCAGTTCGTTTATTCATTGAATGTTCTTCGTTATTAATATGTATCATTTCCAAAAATATTCTTTTCGTTGTATTGGTTTCTCTATCTAAAATATTTGGATTTTCAAAATTCATTTTATGATCCTCCGAATTAACATGTTCTGTTAATGCACAAGAATTAACATTCCGTCTACAGTCGCTCTTATGGGAAGTGATGCGACTACTTAGAGTTTTCTTTGTAACAGCCCAGTTACAGTTAACAGTTAATCCAGTCACTAATTATTCTGTTATATATATATATATATATATATATATATATATATATATATATATATATATATATATATATATATATATATATATATATATATATATATATATATATATATATATATATAATATAGTTATTGTGATTCGTATATAAGCAGAAATGATTATTGAATAACAAAATTAGTTAGCTCCCTAACCATTTCATTAAAGGGGAACTGCTGGAAGGTAAGGGGCACTATATCGTTTACTTAAACTTTACATACTCTGAATGATATGTGATTTCTAGTTACATTTACTGTATATATGGCGTACATTTCTCTTCCAGTGACATGATGGTTGATTTGGAGAACTGGCTAAAAGCAGATAGGGAGGCCGCACTGAAAGTTGCGTTAGATTCTTTGGGAAGAACGAAGAAAGAACTCGTAGAATATGTTGGGATATTGAAGGATTGGTTGAAATCACAACCACACCTACCTGAGCTTCCTGGTGAGTAGTTTGATATGAATCGAAACAGAAAAAGGTTGCGATAGAAGCACTCAAAAGCGGTAAACCGCATTTACTTGTTTCCGACTCACATGCAGTAATCAGTACGGAGTGGCGAAGTGTAAGGATAACAGAAAACAACACAAGCGGTATCTCTGATGAAAAACATTGCTTTTGTACGACTGTCATGGAAAGTGGCATTTTCAATGGTTGTTAAGAGTATTACAAAATAATATTTACAAAGTAGCGTGTTGAAAATATCTTTAACACTATTATTGTTAAAAGTATTTTAACACGATTGTTTTTGACCGAATAGCAATAAACAAAACATAATTATACAGTTTTCAAGAAAGTTTCATCATGAACAACAGATATAGATAAAATCAAATTCTGTTAAAAATGTATTAAAATCTGTTTTTCCGTTAATCAGCTGTCGCTCCCATATGAATGGCAACTCTCAGAAGTTGAGAAACTTGTGCAAGCTAAGGACTAACGAGGTCTTACCTTTTAACGTGTGATTCCTAACACGGTTGCAGAATCATCCCAGCTTCTGTAACCGTGTTAGGAATATACATCAATTACATTATATTTATTATTTATGAACATTAATATAAAAAGTACAATTAGAACAACTCCTGATATCGATATCTTGCGATGTTGAAGATTCTTAAATTGTATTTGAACTAGCTGAGTTGACAATTTCATAGACATTAACATTTGATTATGTAACGATGCTGTAACGCTGGAGCCAGCTGCTGGGATAATTATTTCAGCAATAGCCTCTTTATAAGAAATAGATTGATCGACGGAACCCTCAGCTGCTGTTGTAGACTTACATTCTCCGTGCTTCTTAATATGCGTTGTATTCGCTCCTAATTCTGCTAACAAAGAAGTAAAACACCTTCTGAAAAAGTGACCTGTATATTCTTGTGGTTCCGGGAGGTTCAGAAATTCAGCAATGGTAGAGGGCATTTTCCCAAACGTGTTTATAGAAATATGGTTGACACTGCATTTATAACTTGAGTATTCTAGAAAAAAACCTTGATGATTGATAACAGGAAGGCGTAATGCAACGTATTTATGAAAATAGTCAAAGTTTTTTCGACAATGCAGAAAGAACGACCTATTTTCGTTTTTGTATTTGGATTTTGAACAATTACTGATTTATTCAATAATTTAATATCTTCTATTGATAAATGGTATAGCTCTTCACGCTGACAGGCTCCATATATTCCAAAAATAGTAGCATCTTCAATCATCAATTATTTTTTATCCGGTGCTTCATTCATAAACCTCTGGACTTGTTCAAACGTAAGAGTTTTTGATTTTATGGGCTCATAACTTTCATGATATTACCTTGAAATATTTGCTTGTATTAACACCATTTTCAGCGAGCGCACTCGACTTTATCATTGAAAACTTGCTCCACAAAGTTGAAGAGTTCCATTTTTTTTATTTCTCTTCTAGATAGCCTAAGAAGACGATTTCGCTGAAATTTTCTTCGACGTTTTCCAGTCTACACCAGCTATGAAAATTAGAATATGCGAATTTGTACTGCTGAGCTGAATATTTTTGTAACAATTCAAATGAAGCTCTTTTCGCATCCTCTTCAATATCATCAAGAACACATAATTCCTCACTATTGTTCTTCATTATGCAAGATATTAAACACCAGCAAGAACTTCAAATGTGACTTTAAATCAAACGCGTGAATCGAAAACAATACTGTTTTTTGGTAACCAGGTGATTCGGCGTTACCTGACACGGCCACTTCACAGCAATTGCGATAACATGAGATGTAAAAATGTGTTTTAATAGAAATAATAAATGTATCTATTTTATTATGAAAACAGGACAGCTATACAAAGTTTTATTTTGTTCCTGAAATTGTTCAACTTGCTAGGCTCGTTTCGCAAACTTTTTCACTCACAAAATGAAACCTTACTTTTGACACTCATATTATAAATAGCTAATATGTTACGAAAACTACCGTTGAAAACTCAAAAATATTTTCAATGATTTTTCAAGTTACTAGCAGGATTGTTGCTTTCCCTTTGCAGGATTTTGAAAATTTTATATTTTTCGAAAAATCAGAAAGTTCACTTTCTTTCTTAATCATTCTTTTTTTAAAGATATGCAATTATTTGAATGCCAACATGGTTAATAAAGACGTGCCTTTAGATGAAAATTACCACAATTTGTCACTGATCAAAACAATATCTCATCTACTCCAAAATTCTTAGTGGGTGGCTATATTTGAAAAATCAGAGAAAAATTAAACATTCAAAAAAATGGCGACGGTTGGCTTGTTACGTAATGATAATTATCATAGTACGAGAATGATTATTTGTTGCTACAGTGTTTTGGGCAAGAAAATCATATTTTTGAAATATTGCTAATCAATTCCCTGCAGCTGAAAAAAAATCACAAGCTAAGAGCGTTGACTTCAGTATTGCCAGGTCAACTGTTTTTGCAGTAAATCTTTAGTTTTGTTTCGCGAATTTCTGTTTCACTGTTTGAGAATTATGATCTCCTAATAGCTTGGTCTTCTTTTCTTTAATCTACTAAATATTATTATTAATTTACTCATACACACCATTTTATGTTTTGTTATTCTTTAATATTGTCCTGTAAATGGAAAACTGTTGGATAATAAAGGCTATTATTATTATTATTATTATTATTATTATTATAGTGATCAATAATCAACATTTTTTCAACTACCACAGAATCTCATATGAACTCCTTGAACGAAGCTGATTCAAGATATATTTGGCACAGGCTTTGTTTGAGATTCAATTAAATATCAACAATTGGTTGATCTATTCATCAGTTCATAATGATCGATTTTCAGGTGAACATCAGCTGATGAATATTGTCTTATTGAATAAATTCAGTATCGAAATTTGTAAGGAACGAATCGACATGCACTACACTATGAGAACTTTGGTTCCGGAAATTTACGGAATAATGGACTCCAAGAATACATTGAAATACGCAGATATTTTGTAAGTACACTTTTGAAAATCAACAATTATAATAATTGGTGGTATGATCTATTTCAATTGATTTCATTGAGAAGTGCATGAGTACATTGGGAATATTTATTTGGTATTTTCCATTTATTTTTATAATTATCTCACATGAGTAAGTAATAATAATAATGATAATAATATTTATTTGTAGTTCCTTATTACATATAAATTACATATTCAATCTATAAAAAAGATAAAAAAAACGCAAATAAGGCTAGAAACAAAATGTACCGGAAGGGTACTGTTGATCTTAGTTCTAGCCTTGGAGAAAAGAAAACTAAACAAGAGAAAAAACAAAGAAAGAAGAAGAGAAAAAAAAAAAAAAAGAAGAGAGAGGGAAGAGGGAGAGAAAACATGTTGAATGTTATTACTGAAAATTTTCAGAAGTATAAAATCTATGAAATCAATGGCTTTCTGATTGAGCAGCGATGAGATATTTTTTGTTACAGCACTAAAATTAAGAAACTTTACTAACTTTATATTTTTGTAGAATATTGTTATACAAACTATATATATCGTAACTGAAGGATCATCGATATAGAGTAGTTCGAAGAGGGGGAGGAAAAAGTAACCCTTCAAACCTCAAATTTAAAGTGTGAACATCGCTACGAAATCTTTTGAACAAGTAGGTAGCAGACTAATGGGGCGCAGATCGTTAAGACTATTTGGATTTTAATATTTTAGGAAGAGTCAGTATTTTAGAAATCTCCCACATTTCAGGAAATATATTATTTTGCAAACATGAATTTATTATATTAGTGAGATATGGTAGTATTATAGGACAGCAAAGAAGTAGCATATCTATATTAATTTCATCTGAAACTATGGCTCTTCTTTTGTAAACAACATTTTCTGTTACCGGCTCAAAGCGAAATTCGTCAGTAGATATATTATTTTTTGAATTACTGTTATAATAATTCAATAACTTATTACTTGATATAAAATGTTCGTCGGAATTAGTCAAAAAACATTTATTGATTCTGGCGAGTTATTTTTTTTAAGAGAATATATGTTTTTTTAAGTTTATTCCATAATAATTTACTATTATGGGTATCACTTATAACCTGATTGAGATATGTTTTTTTCTCATTTCTTATCATGATATTGGTTTGGTTTCTTAGCAATTTATAATAGTTCCAATCAGTAACGTTCTTAGTTTTTTTTGAATTTTTTATGAGCTTTATCCCTCAGACCTACAGTTTTACATTATCAGAGAGCTATGGTTGTTGAACCTTCCTCACTTTTACTTTTTTTACTGGCGCAACAGTATCAAATATGAGTAGCATCAAATCAGTAAAATATTTAATCTTGTCATTAACATCCTGAAAAAACAAAATGTCATCAAAGGGTGATACTAACAGCAGCTGCAGCAAATGATTTCTGTCGATTCGCTTAAAATTTCTATATGTAAAAAACTGTTCGTCATTTCTATAATTTTCATGATGAATTGCACCGAACACTAAATTATGATCAGAAATATGAGATGTGTCCTGAGTGCCGTAGAGATTAACTGTTGCTTCATTGGATACTATAATAACGTCAAGTAAAGTTGAAGTAACATCAGTGATTCTTGTTGACGTATCAACTGATTGTTTTAAATTGAAGCTATCAATGCAGTCTAAAAAGGTTTCTGTATTATTTCCAGTAATACACAAGAGATCGATATTAACGTCGCCTCCACATATTATTTCATCAGAGTCAGGAACGATTTCTGATAGAGTTAACTCTAGAATATTGAAAAATTCGCCAAATTTTGATGTAGAACCAGAAATACTCCAACTGCCCAAAAAATATCGCACAAAGCGCCCACGCTTTTTTTACAATAATACTAGTATTTTCCGTTCGTTATTGTTTTAAGCTTATTTGAAAAAATATTTTTCACTTTTCAGTTCTATGTTCTTTGAAAGCATGTTTTCTAGTTTGTTGAACTATATTCATTTTTCATTTTTCAGTTTCGTATGCTATAAGAGTGTGTTTTTCAGTCTCTTCAAACTATATTTATTTCATTTAAACTTTGGGATCAATCAGCCGTATATTGTTGAGAAAAATGACCATTGATATTTTCGGTTACGTTCAGCGCCATCTGCCCGCGAATATCAAATAATAATGTCGATAATTCTGTCAAATATAGATCCCGAGCTTGGGAGTTACAAGCAAACTGACGAACAAACATTCATACAGGTGAAGCTAATATAAAGCGTGTGAAAATGGTTAAAGCTTTCGCGGCCAAGGATTTCAGTGTCACTGTTTTTATTCGGGTTCGAAGGCCGTCAATATTTGGAATTTCTTCCTGACGTTTCGCCGGCGCGAGTGGCTTACTTCTTCAGATATTCATTATTCATGAGTTTATTTCCGATGACTGCGCAGATTTACAAAAAAATTCGGGAAAAAAGTGTTTATTCATCATTCAGATGAATAAACAAAATAATTCGTACTCATATCGAGAAAAATGCGAAACCCGTGTTCATTCAATAGATAAATCTGTTTAAAAAAATCTGTTTTTCCGTTAATCAGCTGTCGCCCCCATACGAACGACAACTCTCAGAAGTTGAGAAACTTGTGCGAGCTAAGGATTAACGAGGTCTTAACTTGAGGTCTTACCGGTGATTCCTACACGCTATAAATAAAGAAAATTTGCCTTCCTGATAAATGGTAGGAAAAAAATCATGAGGAATTGAAAAGCGAGTCTAAATCATAAGAAAATATCTAAAAAATAATACAATCGAAATTTTTTGCAGGATATTTGTTTCGAAAATAATTTGTATATATTAAACGAATGGTACATTTGAATATTCCTAAATTCCCAAATTTCTATGTATGTGTATTTTAATTAACACGCTTATATTATTATTTGTATTATTATTTGTTTACCATTCAAACATTTATTTTCAATAGCCTGTTTCATTTTAACAAAAAATGTCTCGTGGGTTTTTTGCCCAAAATGAACCAGTTCGCAGCCGTAGTGATTAACTGTTGCTTCATTGGATACTATAATAACGTCAAGTAAAGTTGAAGTAACATCAGTGATTCTTGTTGACGTATCAACTGATTGTTTTAAATTGAAGCTATCAATGCAGTCTAAAAAGGTTTCTGTATTATTTCCAGTAATACACAAGAGATCGATATTAACGTCGCCTCCACATATTATTTCATCAGAGTCAGGAACGATTTCTGATAGAGTTAACTCTAGAATATTGAAAAATTCGCCAAATTTTGATGTAGAACCAGAAATACTCCAACTGCCCAAAAAATATCGAACAAAGCGCCCACGCTTTTTCCACAATAATACTAGTATTTTCCGTTCGTTATTGTTTTAGGCTTATTTGAAAAAATATTTTTCACTTTTCAGTTCTATGTTCTTTGAAAGCATGTTTTGTAGTTTGTTGAATTATATTTATTTTTCATTTTTCAGTTTCGTATGCTATAAGAGTGTGTTTTTCAGTCTCTTCAAACTATATTTATTTCATTCAAACTTTGGGATCAATCAGCCGTATATTGTTGTGAAAAATGACCATTGATATTTTCGGTTACGTTCAGCGCCATCTGCCCGCGAATATCAAATAATAATGTCGATAATTCTGTCAAATATAGATCCCGAGCTTGGGAGTTACAAGCAAACTGACGAACAAACATTCATACAGGTGAAGCTAATATAAAGCGTGTGAAAATGGTTAAAGCTTTCGCGACCAAGGATTTCAGTGTCACTGTTTTTATTCGGGTTCGAAGGCCGTCAATATTTGGAATTTCTTCCTGATAAATGGTAGGAAAAAATTCATGAGGAATTGAAAAGCGAGTCTGAATCATAAGAAAATATCTAAAAAATAATACAATCGAAATTTTTTGCAGGATATTTGTTTCGAAAATAATTTGTATATATTAAACGAATGGTACATTTGAATATTCCTAAATTCCCAAATTTCTATGTATGTGTATTTTAATTACCACGCTTATATTATTATTTGTATTATTATTTGTTTACCATTCAAACATTTATTTTCAATAGCCTGTTTCATCTTAACAAAAAATGTCTTGTGGGTTTTTTGCCCAAAATGAACCAGTTCGCAGCAAAAAATTATTTTATGAACAACTACAGAGATACATCATCATAAATGCGGAAATAAGAAACTAATCTATCTAGTAGGTCGTTATTAGCGATAGTGACAATTGAATTGGTATGACACTGTGAGTTTGTGAATTTTCGAAAATAAATTAATACAAATTGTGTCTTGTTGTTCGGTCCTTAATTTGTTACTTTAGTAATTCACTTGTTATTATAATGGCATACACAAATGAGGAAATGGCTGATATGCATTATGTTTACAGTCTGTCGCAGGGGAATGGGTTAGAAGCTTCTAGAAGATATGCTGAACGGCCTCAACGGCAGCATCCTTCACATAGAATATTTGCTCGACTTCATCAACGATTACGAGAATATGGTTCATTCGACAAAATAACGCAGAATTGTGGTCGCCATCGAGAAGTACGAACAGCACAGCTTGAGGAAGCAGTACTTAATTTGATTGGAGAACAACCTTCTACAAGTACTAGAAAGATTGCTTTCCAGCTAAATGTTGACCATATGACGGTATTTCGAATTTTAAAGGAACAACTCTTCCTGTTTGCCCAATATACAGTTTTGGACAAACAGGAAGAACATTTTTCCAACGAATTAAAGAACATAGGAGTAGCTTTGTAAATAGAAAGACCAATTCCACATTAGCAAACCATCTTTTAGCAGAAGGACACGAGTTCAATCATGAGTACGAGGTGTTACATTTAGAAGAGAAGAGTTTGAAACTTAATCATCTAGAATGTTTAGAAATCAATAGATTCAGGAATTCGGGTAATTTACTGAATGATCAATTAGAACTCAATAACTCTCCGTTACTGAATATATTTTTTCAAATGTGAAAATGGAACATAAGTGCAGGTAATTTAATTCGTTAGAAACTCAGGTAAAATATCAGCTACTTAAAATTCAGGTACTTCGTTTACAGGTACTTTGATTTCAGGTACTCTCCATAAACTATATATATATTTAGTATTGAATGTGTAGAATTAGTTGAAAGACACGCCAGATGAAGCCATTGTATGGCGAAACACGTGTTGCGTTTTTGTAAAACAATTTAGTGAAAATCTCACAATAAAGTGTTTTTGGAATACGTTAGTTATGGATTTTCATCAAGTATCGGCCGATTCCATCATATATCTATTTATTTGGGTCCATTTACAGCATTTGATTTATCGTACTTCTGTTCGCGATGTAGAGGACCTAAGAAACCGCATCATCTATGGGTGCAGGATAATCAGAGAGACTCCAGGAATATTTGAGCGAATACGTGGCTCAATGTGCTGACGTCTAGACGCATGCGTAATATCTGAAGGTAGATATATCGAACATTTACTATGATTTCTATATTTCGTGTGTTCTGTTATTAATAAATTAGTTTTGTTTATTACCCTTCAATCGTTTAATGCAGGTACTAACTACAAAATAACAATAAATCCAGTTCGAATTTAAGACGATGTATGTCTGTAGTTGTTCGTAAAATAATTTTTTGCTGCGAACCGGTTTATTTTGGGCAAAAAATCCAAGAGAAATTTTTTGTTTCTAATGAAACAGGATATGGAAAATAAATTTTTGAATCGTAAACAAATGATAAGACAAAAAGTTACATTGGAAATAAATTTTAGGGGTTGCGTTTTCCACCCCTTACAACCAAGGGGCAAACCAAATAAATTACTGGCTAAGTGTCTTTCTAGTAGTATAAAACGTCAGGTTGAATTCAATATCGTAACTTTTTCAGTGCTTTGCAGTGCCTTTAAGGGAATGTATCCTATGAATATTCTTTATATGAAAGATCCTATCTTTTTTACAATGAGGAATCACCTCCTCAAATGTTTCACACTTATTCAGTTACACCCTGTATAGACTATAAACACGCTTTTATAGCATATGAAAGTAAACAACGAAAAATAAATATAGTTTAAAAAACTAAAAAACACGCTTTTAAAGAACATCGAGTTAAAAAGATAAAAATATTTTTATAATAAGCTTAAAACAATAACGAACGAAAAATACTAGTTTTATTAAGAAAAAAGCGTGTGCGCTTTATGCCATATTTTTTGTATAACAAGCGCCCGTCGCTTTTTGTCACAATAATACTAGTATTTTTCGGTAGTCATTCTTTTAAGCTTATTAAAAAAATTTACCGTTTTAGTTCGATGTTCTTCAAAAGCGTATTTTTTAGTTTTCTAAACTATATGTATTTCGAGTATGTCATGCTGGTATGTATGCTACATATGGTTATCATCAGTTTTGTATACGTGATGTTTTCAGGATATATTTCTATCTCAGATTTCTGAATTATCTATTGGTGGTTCATATTTTGGTATACCATCTACTCACATGAGTGTCAGATCAGTAATTTTGATGGTTACTGACATCTTCCAGGTACTTTCTTCCCCTACCAAAGAGGACAATTAAGGAAGAGAGAATAACATTTGTAAAAGTAATAGATACAAGCAACAACGACTTTTATTCTTGGATGGGGTATTGTTTCAACGTTTTGGAAGTCAGGATAAATGAAGATATTTGTACCACGGATATTATTATTAGCGACATGCAGAAGATGAGTTTTACACAATTTGCAAAAATTACTCCAATTCATGTGAAGAAATTTGTTACGATCTTAGAGGTGCGTGATAATGATGAAAGAGTTCTGTATTGTAAGTATATTCAAGATCTATAAATATCAGAAACTTGGCTGACCATAAAAAAAAGAGGAGTTCTAGAATTTTCAAAGATTTTCGTCAGTATTCTCCAGTAGAAAGCGAAGAGGAGGTGATGTGAACATTTTCATAACGAACAGATTTGAATTTCAAATCGAAATAAAGAAGATCTACTGACATTCATAACTTCAAAAATCAAGTCACCCAACTCTATTTTGTGTGTTACACATCGTTCACCTTGGGTGAATCATCAAAATTTCTTGAATTTCATGAATAATTCAACTAATAAGAATGGGAAAATTATGTAATTGAATATGTACGGTATGAATATTGACAATCCGCTTGAAATCTGTGAAACAGGTAACCATCACTTCGTTAAAATAGGTATTGAACCAACAAATACTAACTTTTGAAAAACAAAAATATCTAATGACTTTTTAATTGTTTCATCTATGTTTTTTGAACCTATTTATATATCTGAAATACAATATATTATCGATAAACTCATTTCTAACCGAGCATGTGGATTTGTTGAAATTTCTGTAAAAATTGTAAAAGCAGTCAAAACTGAAGTATCGCCAAAATTACTCTATATCATTTCCCATATATAAAAGTGTCAAAAAATGAACAATTATCGACCAATTTCTGTGCTTCCACTTTTAGCAAAAATCTTAAAGAAACTGATACATACGGTGCTTATGAATATATGGAAAATAATGACTTTTGATATGCCTAAAGGTCAATACGGTTTTCGCAGATCTAGCGACACAGAGATGAAAATAGAAAATGTTGTCTCTTATTCCTCGATTTGTGGAGAGCTCTTGATTCAGTTGACCATAGCATATTGTTGAAAAAATTATTCAATACTGGAATCAGAGATAATCTTTTTGAATGGTTTCAAAATTATTTGCATGGTAGAAAATAACATGTTTTTATAAGTGATCAAAAAAGCTCTCTTCAAAATATAAATTTTGATGTACTCCAAGAATCCATTCTTGGTCCTGTTTCTCTCTCATTTGTATCAATCCACTACCCAATTCGAAATTGAATGGTCTCATTGAATCATTTCCTGATAGTACTGCTACTGATGATTTGGATGAAATTCTCATTTGGCTTAATGAACATAAATTGAGACTTAATATCCATTAATGGTCATATATGTATATTTTCTTGAGACTAATTGATAATTAAAATGACTCGATGATGTTTGATGAAAATTCTATTGAATATACAAAAACAACAAAATTTTCGGGTTCATGAATTGATTAGGAATTGTCATGAAATTAACACATTGAAAAAATTAGGGAAACATATCTTTTCACATTGGAATTTTCCACAAAATTTGAAATTTCATACTTTCAAAATCTTCAAAAAATATATATTTCAGTCTCATTCATTCACATTTCACTATCCTATTTCTGTTTTGGGAACAGCAAGTAATTCTATAATCAAACCTCTGAGAACAAAACAAAATAATAAAAAAGCATTTATGAATGACCATATTTTTCTTCCAATAAACATAAGGTTCAAATTCAATCCTTAGTTCTCAAATGTTTTTCACTTCAAATGAATAGTAACAATATGACTGCATTATTAGTGTTTTCTATTCGACTTAATTTATTTTGATCCTACTTTCTACTCACTGTACTCCTTGGTATCCCTCATATTGTGCTTTCGAAAATATGAAGTTATCATTCCTGTTACAAAAAGTAACCCATTGAACTTTGCAGATGAAATATATTATAGTTTTCAAACATCTTATGTAATTTAGAGATCGAGAAAATAGTTAAAACTGTGACAAATATCCTCTTAAGACTCTTATCGCATTTTAATCCCCTTTAGGTTTTTAACAAATCATGTAAACTATAATTTTTTCAGAAAGTCTACAGCAGCAGAATAAAACAGTTTCATTTCGTAAATTGTCCTCCATTTGCATACAGGATATTGAATTTGCTCAAATCACTTGTGAAGATAAAGCTTGCTTCTAGGGTAAGTAGAAATTGTATTGATGAAATTGATCAATGTACAAATAATAAAATATCAACATGAGTTTTATTCAAAGACTGATGAGAATGTAGTCCACCAGCTGTTTGTTATCAAGCTTCTAGGGTGAATAAATGCCTTGGAGTGGGCCAATCCTGGAAGATTCTGCCAGAAGTCCATAAATCTTCTTGCCATCTTGATAATGCTGCTTGCAGCACCCTTCTTCGCAAGGGAGTCAGCAGGCTCATTGACTTCCGAACCAGTATGACCAGGAATCTTGAACAGAGACAATTTGTTGAATCTTTCTATTGAGGAGAGTCGCTCTTGGCAATTCGCTACCATTTTAGACGCCGCTTGACTGTCCGAGAATATTTTCATTGACATGTGTATGAGGTTGGATTCTTCCATTGTCTCCGCACACAATTAAATAGCGTGAATTTTCGCTTGACATACAGTCGCATAGTTCCCAAGTCTATATCTGTAGCAGACAGGTGAATGATTGTATGTCCATAAATGAAAATATTGAATAATGGAGAAAACAACTGCAAATGACAATTCACTTTCACTTTTGAATACTTTTTTCACAATGTGTCACGGTGTTCTTATGGTATATCAATTAAATTGATGGGCCTTTTTGAAAATTCTTATCATTAATTCAATATAATCATTAATTATTTTGAACGATGCAACTAATTCTCCTTTATTTTCAGTATTTTAATATTAAATTTTACAAAATAGATTTAATATACAGCTTCAAATCCTTTTTGTGAAATTACATATTAAAAAAATCATTATTTATTACATTTACATGCAATCTACTTTTGGACTTACTACTTCTCACCTCTGTTTATAAACACAGGTAAATATAAAAACAGACCTCTTATAATGCAAAACCAGTTTAATTTTATATCAGTAACATTATTAATACGTGAAAAATTCTACAAGAATACATTATTTTTGGAAAATTAAAAAAATAGGAACTGTATTGAAGAAAATTTATTGAGAATCCTCCTCATCAGAACTAACTCCATCTTTCTTTTTGCAAATCGGAAGGTTATTATAAAAAGAAAGAAATTATTTAGGGACCAATTCCAAACTTTTCATCAAATAATCATGCTTTTTCTTTGTTATTCCTGTCAATTTACTGCGAAGACTAGGTAATTCATCCGGCAATTGAATTGGATTTTGAATAGACTCATGACGTTTAGTGTTTTGAATTCTTCATCAGAAATTTTTTTTTCAGTGTTTCTCTTCTTATCAATAAAAGGGAATTTTGGTTGATTGTAAAAGTAGTCAACATGTTCAAAATCACAAAGCTCTAGTTTTATTACAGTTGCACCTGTTGAAGGGGATTACCAGAATTTAACTGTGGTTGACAGACATCTGCTCCCTCAGGCACCAACTGTGAACAACGTTCATCGTACTTTGGAGGATATTACAAGCTGCCCCTTCCGACGTGGACCTTGTCAAATGAACAAGGTCATCTGCTAGCAGATTCAATTTTCTTCTGTCGAGGGCATCAAGCAGACTATAAGAATATAATGACCAAAATATCAATGAACAGACATATTATAGTACAACAGAATAACGATAACGGGTGTAATGGTAGATCTGATTTTTGTGAAGGGCCCACTCATATGTATTGTAGATTCGTGTAATGACTACTTGTTGCCATGCGATGCTCATCACATAGCAGTTACAATTACTTCATCCACAGTGTACAATCTTGAGGAATTAGAGTATAAATAGTTCTACTTTTGATTTTGAGAAAGTCATTTATATTGGATTGGATTATTATTCAGCTAATATTGATTGGGAATATCATATGAGAAACATAACAGATATAAATGCGGCCACAAACATTTTTTATAATTTTTGCGATGACTAGCAAATATTTTCATATCTCAGAGCCCGATGCAAACTGGCGTCAAAAATTTGCAATGATAATTACATTAAAATAATTGATGATGAGGTGACATTAAACATTAAATACTTTTGGAATTCTCAAACGGGAAATTTATGTCTTTCCTGATACTATGTACTGTGGGGATGAATCTCTTTAAATCTGTTTAAAATATGTTTTTTCGGTAATCAGCTGTCGCCCCTATATGAACGACAACTCTCAGAAGTTGAGAAACTTGTGCGAGCTGAGGACTAGCGAGGTCTTACCTTTTAACGAGTGATTCCTAACATGGAATAGAAATGACATTGTTAATGCATTTGCAGTCCAGTTCAAATCAGTTTACAGACCACATATAGACAATGGAATACCATTATTAGGTTATGGGAAAACATTCGATATCAATAAATGTACAGATTCCGTAGAAATTATCCTATGGAAATCATCAGAATTAGATCCATACAAGGGTCCAGAACCACATGGCTTTTCACCGATGCTACTGAAAACCTGTAGATTAACACTAGCTGAATCACTGTTCTTATTATTTACACCTTCACTTAGTTCCGCAAAATTCCCTCTCATTTGGAAATCAAGTTATATAACGCCAATTTTGAAGTCTGGTAACAAAGCAGACAGGAATAATATTTGATCGCTCAGCATATTGAGTACAATACCTAAATTACTTGAACACATCGTTTGTGATAATATGAAGATTCCTTCAAAACAAGTGATTAACAACGAACAGCATAGATTTAGTGGCATATCTACCAACGAAAATCTCCTGTTGTATACCTATTTTTTTTTTTAATGTTCTAAAAATGATCGAGTGTACGTAATTCATACCAATTTCTTAAAAACATTTGACATCGTGAACCATGAACTTCTTTGTGAAAATTAAAGCCAACTGGCTTTTTTGTGAGTTTGTTGGACTGGTTCTTGAGTTATCTTTGTGATAGATCACAGTTTTTTAAAATTAAAGGATTTATTTCTCATGAGATATCTGTTACCCCAGGAATACCACAAGGCAGTCACTTAGGATCTTTGGTCTTCAATACCTAAGTTGATAATATCAAAGAAAGAATTATTCATTCGTAATACTGATGTTTGCTGACGATCTAAAAATGTTCAGGGTGATAGCAGGATTGGGCGGAAATTCAATTGGACCTTAAATCTTTCTCAGATTGGTGTTAAATGAATCACATGGATGTCAGTGTAACGAAATGTAGAAGTATTTCCTTTTCAAAGTCATTCAACTTCCATACGGCTGGTATTGCTATTGCAGAGAAAAAGTTGGAACGTATACAATCTACACATGCTAATATTTAAGGAGGTAATTCTTAGACCCATTTTAAGGAAAAAATGTCCTATGGACGTATGTCCTAAACGCCTTAACTTTTGAGATACAGGGTGGCAAAGTTTTCAAAAATAATCAGTTTTTTAATAATAACTGAGATAATTTTGTAGACTTCTTTGGCATATTTAGTACATATGTTCCATGCCTCAAGGCGCATTTTCTGATGTACAATTTTCTTAATTTTCTCTGCCAGTGGCGTACGTACGAGTTTTGAAATGTATATTTTTGGCGAAAAAAATACTACGCCACTGCTTTATCTTGAATTAAAAATTATTTCTAAAATCTCCATATATTTATGAACACATTTGATTTGTTGGGTTTTCTTCGCCAACAAATTAAAAATCGCTTTACTAAAGGATAAATTCCTTAAAAATCTGATGCGGTATCGTGCATCGACTGAAAGCAAACTAAGAGATCAGATTTGTTGCAAAATAATTGAGGATCTAAAAGGTATTTGTTTGTTCTCAAGTAAAATTATGTCATAACGCAGCAGCGCTTAATAATTTTTGATAACATAAATTTAGTTATCCTGGAATAAATGACGTGTAGCAGAATTTATTTACTGCACCTCTTGGAAATATGGAGTTTGTCGATATGTGATTTCTTTTAAAGATTGAAAGCAGAAAAAACAGCGTAGCCACCATAGCAATAAAAAATGAATTCTCTGTATGTACAAACGTCAGTAGCTAATATTGATGTTGGTTTAAAGTAAGGTGTTGGTGTTAAAAACTGTCACAGCGCGTTTTGATTGATTTTGAAGTGTTATTGGAAATGGCGCAAATGCATTACGTATTTGGCCTTGCCGATGGTAATGCAACAGAAGCCAGGCGCATTTATCAGGAAAGACATCCTAATCGTGCCTTTCCAGATAGCCGAACCTATCGACTTGGGGAAACTGGTAGTTTCAAGAAAGGGACTCCGGAAGGTAGACCTCGTGTAGTAAGAACTCCTGAAATTGAGGAAGCGATGCTGCAAGAAATTGAGGAACATCCTGAGACGAGTACGAGGAAGATCGCTAGAACTCTGGATATTTGTCATCAAATTGTTTGGCGTATTTTGGTTTGGTGTTCACCATATTTCAAAAGTGCAGGCATTACTCCCCAGAGATTTTCCATAGCGTGTGAACTTCAGTCAGTGGTATCTACAAAGTATTGCACTAAATCCGCAGTTTGAGACACAAATTTTGTTCACAGATGAAGCAAATTTTTCTCGGAATACCATTCAAAATTTCCATAACAATCATGTGTGGGCTGAAGAAAATCCCCATGCAATAACCGAAACCCATTTTCAATTCCAGTAATGTATGGGCAGGAATTATAGGTGATCATCTAATAGGCCCATTTTTTCTACCAGGGCGCCTTGATGGTCGTTCTTATTTACACTTTCTCGAAGAAGACTTACCTGGGTTATTGGATGATGTGTCACTTGCGTTAAGGAATCGAATATGGTACATGCACGATGGCGCCCCTGCTCATTTCAGTGTAATTGTCCGAAACCATTTAAATACAGTTTATCCTAATCGTTGGATAGGTCGCGGAGGACCTCAGCAATGGCCAGCAAGATCCCCCGATCTCAACAGTTTAGATTTTTTTTATGGGGTCACCTTAAAACTCTTGTGTATAAAACTCCCGTTAATACTTTAGAAGATTTAAGAGAGCGAATAGTTGCCTCGTGTGAAACTATACGAAATACGCCGGGAATATTTGAACGGGTGCGTAATTCCATGCGTAGAAGGGCGGAAGCTTGCATACTAAGTGCAGGTGGTCACTTCCAACAATTTTTATAATCAGTTTTGGTATTATTACTAATTAACAAATTTGTGCTATTCGTTTAGACTTACTGTCACAAAATAAAATAAAACTCGTTTTTGTGAAAAATTTATTTTTTTGCAGAATATGTTTTCAAATATTATTAGGGAATTGGTAATGCGCTATGAAGCAATTTTCAGATTCTCATTCATTTTAGAATTGATCTAATTTCTTAATTTGCTTTCTGTCGATTTTTATTTTTTTGAGTGAAAATCATGCGTCGGACAAAGAAATACCAGGACATCAAATTTTCTCAAAAATAAATGAGGATTTTGAAAATGATTTTATTTTGAAAAGAAAGCATTGGCGTAGTACTTTTTCCCGAAAAATATTCAATGCGAAACCCGTAGGGATGCCACTGTTTGAAAAAATACAAATTTGTGTACATCAGAAAATGCGCCTTAAGGCATGGAACATATCTAGCAAATATACCAAAGATGTCTACAAAATTATCTCAGTTATTATTAAAAAACTGATTACTTTTGAAAACTTTGCCACCCTGTATCTCAAAAGTTAAGGCGTTTAGGACATACGTCCATAGTAAGTTTTTTTCTTAAAATGGGTCTAAGAGTTACCTCCTCAAATATTAGCATGTGTTTAAGGAACACCCTATATACGAGATCTGAGTGTTATGATGGATTCATTCACAGTATGAACACATATCCAACAAAGCGATGAAAACGTTAGGATTCATATGCAGATCAACAAAAGATTCCACCAACATTTCTTTTATTGAAATACCATACTTTCCATTGGTAAGATCAATGATTGGGTATTGCACTTCTATCTGGTCTTCAACTTTCTTCAACTACAGTTATAATACTGAGTAAGTTCAGGACAAATTTCTCAAATATGTTGCCTTCAAAATGGATATGCCATCTAGGATTCATTCGCTCTTTGAAATTCGCTCTACTATTAGCTTGCTCAAACTCAGTACAAGATGGGCACATGCAGATATAATATTTCTTCATAAATTATATTATTGGACAACGTAAGTAATTGCCCAACTCTCCTTTGTCAGCATGGGAACATGCTGCCAGCATGTCAGCATGTTCCCTAGAGAACAAATCAAATGCTAATGAGTCCGAAACAGATATGTTTCACATCTCTCAGAGCACTCTCAGATACGTTATACTCCAGGTGGTAGAGATTTATAAGACTATTCTTAATCACAATTCATTTTAATTTTTCTATATAGGTCGAATAATCAGATATATAGGTACTAGAATAGTTAAGTATATTGTATTGAAATTGGGGGTTACCCGTTGAATAAATGAATAAATAGATACATTATTTTTGTAATAATTACATTTTTAACAGTGGTTATGTTTGTATGTGAAAGTTTAAATTTTTTCACAGATTAGAGAGTTATAATATATAGTGGTAATGTATTTTTGATAACTGGTCCCAGATAAGTTGACTTCATTGTCTATTGTTATCTTCAGGTGAAGAACATAACATAATTCATTAGTTCTGGTGTTATATCGTCTTAAAAAAAAATTGATTGATGTATGATGTTTGAACACATAAAACACCTACACTGAAAAAGTAAGTTTGTCTCATGTATAGATGATGAATATATACGTTTCTCAGATGAATAGGTTCACGCAGAATCACTTTGAAAATGAGGTGCCACTAGATTTTTATATAATGTTATAAGATCCTTGATAAATAAAATGATAAATAAATCGAATGATTATTGTAGAGAGCTTCAATTAGCAATAACTGTATTATAATGTGAGCCAAAACACTGAGAAAAAAAAACTATATTCACAATTTTCACAGTTGTATATAGAGAAATGCTAGATAATGACTACCATTATCTACAATATTATTCGGATATTAGTAAAAAAAATTCTGGTTTTCACTTCTTCATTTTGATACAAAAACTGATCTTTTCCAAAATCATACTATTGAATCATTTGGATCTTCCTTACAAATCAAACTTCTATCGAATTTCAATATCGCACCATTTGAGTATGAGTTTGTGATTCATTTTCGAAATCATATAAGAAATGAAGATATGTTTCAAAAAATTTTCTAATATTACAGTTGTACTATTTCCGATTATTATTTTTCAGTTATTTTTCCATGAAGACTGTTCCATCATTAAAGAAATCATACCGGTTCAATCGCTACCCAAGGATTTTGGTGGTTTGGAACTGTCACTCTTCGAATTAAATGGTGGGTATGAAAATGAAAACTTGATATTTGAATCATCTCCTAATATTTGAATCTTTCTTTTTTGTGATTTTGAAGAGTGTTACACTTCCGTAATAGAAATTGCAGATACGGTTAGTACATTTCCAAATGAAGATAACAAAATTTTGAGATCATATATGTATATAAATTCACTATATTCGAAAGGACTTGTCTTCAAAGTTTCCGCTGGAGTTAATTCAGAACTGAGGTGAAAAATCGAAAAGGTTAGGTAGATGTTTATACATTGAAAAAATTCAAAGTAGATATGAGTGAAATCAAGTTGATCAACTGAATAACATTTTTGAAAATCTACTCACACTTGTCTGTTAAATTTCAGTTCTATTAATTTGCACAGACTTATTCCTGATGAAAATATATTGTTGTCTTGACTTTAAACTGATATATTCAAAAACATTCGAAACAGTCACCTGTTCATCAGTTTCATTTCATTGTCCGGTGGTCGTCACTCAAATTCGACGTTCGATATTTTCTTGCTTCAATCGAGAGGTTTTCACCTTCCCAATAAGAACCTTGCGTCCTCAAATGAGGATCTATTTTATCAGAAAGTACATCAGATAGTTATTAGATATTCTGAAATATTCACTTCGTTATACGTGTAGTGTACCTCATGTACTCGTTACTTTATTCGGATTCAAATCATTTCTACTTTCTGATCAATAGCTACAGTTAGAGCTAATTCGTGGAGTTGTTTGTAAAATCAATCACTTCGCAAATTAATGAAAGAAATCAATACAGTTAGTAATCAGAGGAAAATGATTGTGGGTATAAATTGTTATCACAGACGTTGATTTCCAAACGCACTTGCAGTGTGGAAATGTAATAATTCGTTAAAACATTTCAAAAAACACTTCAATGTGAGATTTTCACTTGGAAGTTTACAAAATAGTGACACGTGTTTCTCTATACAATAGCATCTTCGGGCGCACAATACGTGTACTGTTCAGCAAATTATGTGTTTTTATGTGGCTTTTATAGTCATTTGAATCATAGTGATTATACCTACCAGATACATTTTTACATGATAAATTTATTAACTGAATTATTTACCTTTCTAGGAACAACTCATGAAACTGAAGGATAATGAATACAATTTTCACCTGAGACATCATATCACACACTTTTAAGATGTTCCTAATAACAAATTTCCTCATTGCAAACTGAATTCAATGAAGGAGTACAATTCAAATCTATTTGAGCATTGGGAAATTATCCCGATTTAAAAATCTATCGATTACTAAGCATTCCAATAGATTCAGTTTTGGAACTTCCTCTTTCAAATGCAATACGTCATGATACATATTGAAGGCGTGTCACTCTATGAAAAGATGGTTCACAAATGTTGAATTGATCTTTTCATTCAAAAAACTCTATCTATGGTCTTTTATCCTCTTGGAGAAAGTTCTTCCAGTTCGGCCAATGCAAAATTCAGAATAAGAACGATGAGTCAACTTATATACTCCTGATCTTTCTAACACTGGGGTTTTATCCTAATTGTTTTCAATGAATTTACTCAAATTATTATTCTTCAGACTACGTCCAATTCGTTGCTTTTTAAAAACGAGCTATATCATCAGTGGGAACACCAAAGTCAGAGTCATATAATATTTGGTATTATTCTTCGAAACAGGATAGTCCCGATCATATGGATCCTATTTTCATAATGATAGTCAATACTGAAGATAAAGTACCAATTTCCCATAAATCAGGCGTTTATAATATTTCTCATTCACAACCAAATTGTTCTGCTCAGTATGTTGGAAATAGTTGTAGGAAAATTTAAACAAGAGTTCTGGAACATGAAAGTTACTACTTTGCATGATCTACACATCTATGTATACAGTTACTTCTTTTAAAATTGATTACTCCTTTCCTTTTTTTGGAAGATTCCCACATTTTTCTGTATCGAGATGAAGTAGTAGAAATTCAAAAACTTTCTTTTTCATGAATATAACTGGAGTTTTTCCCAACACCAAATCGTTATTTTTAACACCCCGACACGTGTTTCGATCACCAAGTGATCATCTTCAAGAGGAAGGTTGAACTTCTTCTTGAAGGTGATCACTTGGTGATCGAAACACGTGTCGAGGTGTAAAAAAAAATAATGATTTGGTGATGGGAAAAAACTTCAGTGATATTCATTACTACACCAGAGGTTCCAAACAGTACATCACAAGTTTATTTTCCATGTTAAACTAATTGATAGTTGAGATAACTCAAAAAGTTCTTTCTCAAATCACATTCTTACATAGACATAGATATTTTGTTATCATTGAAATAGTTGGAATACTGATTATTATCTGCAAGAGGTAAAGTTGACAAATTATATGCATGTTATATGCCCATAGTGAGTTATAACATGCATCATGATGGTTATTTGATATTTGGAATTGAAATATGTCCATTACATATTATTTCAATTTAGTATTTTTTTTCTGTAAATGCGTTCCATATATTTATGAGTTGTGATTGAATTTCTATTTTCTTGAACTATATAAGAATTAAAAAATGGTATGTTTTGAATTATAATCTCAAACATTTTTCTACTGAAATGATTTTCAATTTACTATTACTGCCTTCTCGAACTGGATTATTGGAATGGATAGACAATATGACCAGTAACGTCCACATCATATAAGATTTCATTGATGACTTTTCAAAGTATGACTTCGCCGTTATTTTCTGTTTCGATAGAGATGGAAAGGACAAGAAAATAGTAATCACATGATTCACATTTTGTCACTCTTTTCCCAAACGTTGTCAAAACTGAAGTACTCAGTAGGATATTATTTAATTGAAGATTTGGAAGAAAATCTCATTTGATACGGACTGTACTTGCTCACACTGCATTCTTCGTAATTACATTTTCAGAATTATGGAAGAAGAAATTGATAGAATTTGGAAATCGATTCGACTCCCTATCACAAATGAAAACCAATGAAAAACTGAGACCTTCACCACTTGTCAATGACGAAATCCTTGGTTTCCATGGGAACTTCAAAAAACTGGAAATGGACTAATGATCAGTCATTCATGAGGATGATATTTTGGTTTGACGTTTTTTTGCTTTTGTTCATTCTGATATAGAATTGTATAAATTTAAAAAAATATCGATTCTGTCTACGTTTATTTGACTCGAATGATCTTGAAACGGATCAACTCTTTCAACTCATTAGATTGCATTAACATTTCTCACTACAACTCAGATTAATTTTTTCATTCAAAAATCATGGACTTCATTCAGAGAAAGAAAGAAAGTGGATAATTCCAGAATGAACTCCATACAAAAATGTGGGAATCATGAATAGAAGTACCTTACAAACACAAACTGGAAAAAGACCTTTCGAAACAATTACTTTCATATAAACATTGAATATGAAAGAAAAATACTTTGGAAAGAACTACTTTCAAATAAACATTGAATTATACAAAAACACATGATTTCCTATTCAGTTTATACTCTGTAATCTGTAATGTTTCTGACTCAGATATTATTTACAAGCTTGCTACACGATACAGTATATGAAGGAGGTAGCATTTCACTCAAAGGGAACACTGTTTTCCTCAATGGCGGATATCTGATGTTTCGTAGTGAGACACTTGCCTTGTTGCTTCTTCAGCACTAATCTGGATAACATACCAAGATGAAGACTGAATTCATTCATAAAATTACGACTTTACGTCATGAATGAGTTAAACTTACCCATCGATGGAACAACGTTATGTAGTTTCGTTGATTTGTTTAATCCCAGCCAAAGGAATCTCGTTTGAACTGAAAGTGGTATATTTTTAGGGGACATTGATTCCTCCTGGGATTTCTAGTTCCTCATTTTTATACAATCTTTCGAGTACCGCCGGTAAGGTGCAGCAACTTTTTCCAGAATGAAATGAGAAAGAAATGCAGGGTTTTCACATCTATACTCAAAAAACTTGGAATCAAAGTTATTATTTCGAAAGACCAACAATGGTTCTACTATATAGACAATCAGCTTCACAGATGAAAATATTATTTAATATTTCAAAATAGCAAATATATTCACGACATATGCTATTGAAACTGAAACAATTGGTGAGACATATTGAAAATGACCAGAGCGACTAATTTAAGTCGTGTAACAAAAAATTTCAGTTCAAACGTAGTTACAAATAAATTGATCAAACAACCTCATTTTGACTCACAGTAACGCCCATGAAATTTTAAAATCTTCTATACTAATATTATAAATGTGAGAGTTTGTGAGGATGGAAAAATGTATGTATGTGTGTATCTTTGTGGCTCTTTGACGCCTAAACGACTGAACGGATTTTGATAAAACTTTACAGAATTGCAGCTTATCAATAAGAATAACATACATGTTACAAGTAAAAAAAAATGTTGTGTTAATTTGATCATGATATAACGATAAGTATTGGGTACTTATTGATTGACTGGCAATCTTAAATTAACGTATAGCCGAAGCTAATGAACCTAGATTCTTCAAATATGCAGGTAGGTTTTTTGTATGGCGTAAATAATCATCAAGAAAGATGATCAAGAATTTTCTCATTCAAGAGGGAAAAAAAGGGGTTTGAAGATTTTATGGAATTCGCCAATTTTAAAGTTGAAAACCTGAAGTTTTGAGTTAAGGAAAAAATATTTTAACTATTTGTTTAAATTGGTGTATCACGAAACTTAATGTGACGGACCGAATTCTACGCTGGAGAAGCCATGGGTAATGACTGAATGTACAATATTTCTACTGATTATTTGAATGTTTTATTTTTTATCACTAATGCCACAATGTATTATCGAACATTCCATATTACCTACCATTCCTTGCAGTCTCAATACATTTATTACAGTATCAATGAGGTTTATTTCACGTTTTTTTTTGCATAATTCTATGAAAAACTTCTAGAAAAATGTCGTATTTTCGTATTTCACAATATAATTGAAAAATCATATTGATACTTTTTATGACAAAATCAAATATTTGACTCGAATTAGTTGAAACATAAATAATGTTAAGAAAATAACAAAGGAGAATAGCAAAAAATTGCAAGAATGATAATTTGTGTAAAAAAATTGTGACTTGAAATGAAAATGAGTTAATAATTTGTCAAAAATTAGTAGCATGTAAAATAAGTGGATGATATGAAAATAATTAAAAAAAAAAATTAAACTGAGTTCACGACATTTTCATGGTAGATATCCACAATTATCTTCGTATGATAACTGGTCCATTTCTTCCGGAGAGTTGAGACCATTCATAGGTCAATCCTGAAAACTTCACCTTCTATTCTTCCGGTTTCAGTTGACTGCATCGTAGACTGTTTTTTTTATGGAAAGCAGCTTCTTTGAACGTACACTTGAACCAGGGCTGTCAGTCCCCATGGATGAACTCTGCTTTGGAAAATTTGATGCATTGTTGGTAATACCAAATATATTCCGCTTTACTGACTTGCAGGTTATCCTTGCTGTTTTTTTTGTGCCTGCTATTATGGACTTTCAGCAGCTTCTTGGTTTCATGAATAGAGTATTCACTGCAATCACAAGGATACGTGTTGAGTCCTTGTTTTTTGCATTTTTCATCATTCATCTCAATTATTGTATTTCATTTTGTTACAGTTTTCATTAGTTTCATATGATTGTTTCTCTACTCATTATTCCACAAATGTATGATTCATTTCCAGTTGTTATAATAATTAATGGCTTTTTTCACAAATAAGCATTGTCTCAATTTTTTGCTATTCTCACTCACTAATTTTTTCACGTTATTTTTGTTCTCACTAACTCAACTAGCGAAGTCTGGTGACAGATCACGAACACTTCATTTTAAAGATCTGGCCTCGATTGATTGTCTTGAAGTAAAAGCTGGAGACAACTATAGATTACAGTTATCTTTCGGTCGAGGTCGATTTCGAAGCTTAGTTTTGTGAATAACTGTTTTCTAGAACACCGTTCAACATTGACATCTATGGATTGAGTCTTCCTTCGATTCCGTTGGTGATGTTTTCGTATAAAATACTCAATTGTCTCTATTCGCTCATATACTCACCTTTGAGGACAATTGAACCGAAAAATTATTCCTGGCTTGAGCCTACCACCACTAATGAGACATATGGCGAATTAAAGCAGCACTTTGTGGTATTTGATCGGGATTTTTTGCAAGTCGTTTGGCGGGCCTTTAGAAATCACGCATTTCAATGAAATTCATCAATCGCATAAATCTTCCTTTTTTGACAATTCCTCACATTAGTGACTCCATAGCAAATGAATATCTATTGGTATATTTCCCCCGATGACTATGTGTATGATGACATTCGAACGAAATGTTGAAGTACAGATTTGAAAATGAGCACATTCTTACATTCAACTACTGCTTCATGTGATCAAAGTGAATGGTGGGCAAAACTTTGATATTTGATCAAACTTGGCGTGCTATTTTTGGCATTAGCTCTTCTGGGCTCTTCCATTACGACGATTGGACTTTGGTTTTGATATCATCACCATATACCCATGATTAATCACCCATTATGACCTTTTCAAGCAAATTTGTCATTCAACAATATCTGAACGATGCAAATGCAGTGTTTCTTTGGTCAAAATCCATTACTTTTTTTTTATTATATTGATCACAAGTACACCATGGTGTCTGCACAAGTCACATAAAATACACATATATGACATATATACATTGTGAATTATAGATTATTTACAACGCAAAATTACAACATGATTACTAACACATGACATATGAAACAAAATTTAAAAGTGAAACATAAACATATTAAGGTCCATATAGATTATTAACAAATCTGTAAGTCATCTTTATAAATATGAGTTAGGAGTATTATGTAATAATTTGAAACGAATTCAACCGAAAGAATGAAAAAATAACAGGAATTGTAATTCAAATCAACTTAGGACAATTCGAAATAATTTACTTCGTAGCAGGCTTTCCTCAACAGAATACTCTTTATTTTCATTTTGAATATTTCCAGGCGTGTATCTTTCAATTTAATAGTTACTTTATTAAACAGTCTCATTCCTAGATAATTGCGACTAGTACTTGCTAATTTATGTTGTGGAATCAGCAGGTTGTCTCTATTTCTTGTATTATAATTATGAGTATCACTAAGTGTCTGATAGTTTCTGATATTTTATTTTATGAATACCAAGTTAGTATATATGACTGATGAAGGTAACGTCAAAATACCTAGCTGTACAAACCACGGCTTACAACTTTCCAATCTGTTTAAACTTACAATTGCTCTAATTGCTCTTTTTTGGAGTGGAAAAATAGGCTGTAAGTAGATAGAGTGTAGATAGTGAATGGTATGTCATGATAGCCGCTTCCCTAACTAAACTAATTTCAACTTGTCTAATAGCATAAATGGCCTTAGATAACCTACTCGAAAGATTGTCTGTGTGAGTTTTCCACGACAAGTTGCTGTCCAAGTGAATTCCTAAAAACTTTAATGACTGAGCACCATTTCCTTGGTTTAAGAATACCATAGAAGCTGTTTTCGCTTTATTGATTTTTAATTTATTTACCTTAAACCAATCATTAGCTGACTCAGTTATGTCCTGGATAACGGTGGTTTCCTCTCCTTGTCTTACCCTCGTATGAAATGTTGTGTCGTCAGCATATAAGATAGTCTTCATATCAATTGAAGAGGTCGAATCATTAATATATATAAGAAACACCAAGGGTCCAAGAATACTGTCTTGTGGTACTCCATATTTCATTGGGGATTGTTAACTGAATTCATTATCATGGTACACAGATTGTGTTTGATTTGTCATATAAGATCGCATCAAATGAAGAGATATACCTCTGAGACCATAGTATTCCAGCTTTTCGAGTAGAATATTTTTAAGACACAATCGAAAGCTTTACTCAGATCAACAAATACTGCCAAAGTGGATACTTTGTCTTCGAATCCCTCTCCTATGAAATTGGCTAGCTCAAAAACTGCCCCAGCAGTACTTTTCCGCTTTCTACATCCAAACTGCGAACTCGTGAATAAGTTATTTTGTTCTAAAAATGACGCTATTCGTATTGCAATTATTTTTTCAGCAATTTTACCCAAAATGGGGACCAATGCAATTGGTCTGTGGTTTGATATCGATGTTGTGTCTCCTGATTTGAATATTGGTATCACTTTTGCGATTTCTAGTTTATCCGGAAATATTCCAGTTGTTAATATATTATTCATTACCTGAGTTATTGGTTTGAGTAATGCATCTAGGTTTTCTTTATACATACACACTGAGTGGTTGTAGATGTCAGTTGAATTGGAATTCTTGAATGATTTTACTTTTGGAACGAACTTTGCTAATACAGGCTTCATGTCCAAAATTTTCAAAAAATTTACATGGCATGAGCCATCCGATATGCCGACATGCTCAGCAACTTCTCTAATAGTGATTTGACGATTCTTCATGAAAATATTCCTTACTTCGTTAACATTTTCATTGATAGTTCACGAGTTGGGACGTCCAGGGCGTAAGTCGTCATTCACAACTTCTCGATCTTCTGTGAAAAGCACACTTTCAACTTTTATGCCTCTCACCAACAAACTCAACTTGCCGACAACTGAAACTGTGCTCCTGGCCTGCAAAATTCAAACAATCACTGTATTTTTTGAACAGCCCACGTATGTCGTTTCATAAAATTTTCTACGCAACATAATTTCCATACGAAAATGAGTGTTGAAATTTTTATTCATTTCAATTCTGAATTGTCATGTTATCACTGAAATGTTTCATTATAGTAGCCGTGAATTATTCAAAGAAACATCATCATGGCATCGAAAATGTCAGTGGGTAGGGTATGTAATGGATTTGGTCAGTACTACATAAAGATCCATAACGTATTCAAGTAATATATCGGTAGCCAGGCGGTTCGACGTGGGTGCTTTCTTCACAAACTCGAATTGACTGCCGGGTTGGTCGATGATTCAAGCCCTAGTCTGAACGATCGATTTTCACCTAGTATCGTCCAACCCGTGTTAGGAATCACACGTTAAAAGGTAATACCTCATGAATCCTCAGCTCGTACAAGTTTCGACTTCTGAGGGTTGTCGTTCGTAGGGATACGACAGCTGGTTAATGAAAGAACAGATTTTAAACAGACAGGTTCCATAACGATAGTTATGGTATTAATAGAAAAAAGTGTTTTTTTTTTGTATAATCCAGTGAATAAGTATTTGCTTGTATAATTCGATGATCATATAAAAGTAACTGTTTCGAGATGGCTTTTTTCAGTTTGTGTCTGAAAGTTACTTCTTAGCATGATCCAAACATCTTTGTATACAGTTAATTGTTGAAATTGGTTGCTTTCTTTTTTTCTCTCTTCTTTTCGAAGTCAAAACACAAACACTATACCAACATCATAAATACGCTCTTAAAGAGGTGCTTGTACGAATGTAGTGATTCACATTGGATTTGAATCGCTGTAGATCAAATCCATTTGGAAAAATGTTCTCAAGAAGTTTATTACACATCATTGCAGTTCTCCAGATGGAATACTCCTTGAAGAGTGACGTTCGAGGTGTACTGAGTTGAACCTCGAAACGATGAGCAGCCACAGTTCGTCGCTCTTGGTGAAATAAAATATGCCAAGTTCAATTTCCAATTGAATCCAATTTATTCATTCAGTTAACATTCAATTAAATATTCAGTTAAATTCAGTTAAATAATTAGATAACATGAATAACTATTTTATGTGCTATTTTGAATTAATTAAAAAGTCGAGAATTACACCTAAGCATAGAAAATGCTTGTATTGTGCCTATTCTCCCAATTTAAATGAATATTTATGACTATAGAAAACAAAACAAAAAGTTTTCATATTATATGTTATATAATATATCGGAGAGAGATGGTGAATGCAGTGGACCAAAGAAAGGAGTGAGAGCGGGTATTTCATGTATAATTACTCCCTGGAATTTTTGTATGATATAAATTTGTGTCAGATTTGTACTAGGGGATTCAAAAGATATTGTTAAATATTGTTGCATTTCCAGCAAGGTATAATTTTTTATTTTTTTAATTTGGGAAGAGTATTGATATTTTTCAGAGGTGCTGGGAGCATATTGTAGAGTTTTGGACCAAAAAAGAATACAAGTCTCTTAGTGTGAGTATTGTGAAACAATGGTAGTTGCATTTTATTAGTTAATCTACTTATTTTGGATTTACGTTAATCATATTTTTCATTGTTTGAATAAATCACTTGAACACTTTCCATGAAAGTATCCATAGAATAGAGTATCTAACACTTCTTTGATGTTCCAGGCTCTCAAAATTACACGTGTTGTTCGCATCTCCAATCAGGCGAATGGCTCTTTTCTGGATGGAATACAGCAACTTCAGGGTTTGTTTAGGGGCAGAGCTCCATACATGAGAATAATACTTCAAAGAAGGTCTGACATAAGCTTTATGAAGCATCAAAAGTTGCTGAGGTATGTACAATTTACTGATTCGAAACAGTGTTCCAGCTTGTGAGAAGCAGCTTTTGCAATTCCAGCGAAATGATTGTGCCAAGACATATTGGTATCCAATTCAACCCCCAACAAACTTATCGAACCAGAAAGCAGAATTGTCTGACCTGACGTTATTATATCCGGTTCGGAAGCATTTATCTTCTTGGAGAAAACCGATGCTCCAATTCGAAATCACTTCTAGATCCCCATCGAGATATACAACCTCCTGCTGAAGGAAAAGATGTGCCACCGTAGCCGATGTCCTGGAATCCAACTGAAACGACGAGACAAGTGTGCTGTCGTCATCATAGCAATATACTGGATTATAGGTTTCTTCCAATAAGTCGCTGATATAAAATGAAAAGAGAGTTGGAAACAATATGGATCCCTGGAGAACATCAGCATTGATGGTGAATTATTCGAGAGATACCCAACGACGGCCACTTGCAGGGAACGTTTTTTCAGAAAGCTGAAGAGCCAAACACAAAAATGATACGACGAGCCATAGCATCGAAGTTTGACCAGCAAACCCTTATGGCACACCCAGTCAAAGGCCTCAGAAATATCAAGCACAACAGATCTTGATCCTTCATGTTTTTCGGTTGCGTTATTTCGAATATGGGTGACATACGATAGAAGGTCGCCAATCGATCTTTGTTTCTGAAAGCCATATTGATAATCGCTCAAAATGTTGAAGCCTTCCAAATATTTGAGGATATGGTGGTTTACGACTTTCTCCATGATTTTTCATATCACTGATAAAAAAAAGCGACTGGTTTATAGTTATTTGGGAGATTTTTCTTGCCCTTTTTGGGAATAGGCTGAAGCGAGCAGTCTCCCAACAAGAAGAAAAAAACGCTTTCTTGTAGGACAGGTTGAAAAGTCTGTAAAATTCGCTCATTTTCTAAGTACGATGGGCACTTCATCAGGGCCAGATTGCAGCTGTTTAGAAACTCACCCGACTAGATACTGTCGAAAAGTAATTTCCGGCATGGTGGATTCTAGTCTGAGAATAGTGGAATGGAATAGTGAAAGATTTCCACAGTTTTTGTATAAATATGGTGGAATAGAAAACCAAAACCTTCGTTTTTCAAAAATGATCCTCTTCTGAAAATATACCCCTTTCAAGTAAGATTCCACTGCAAGATTCTCATGCGTTTTCATTATATAAATATGTAGTACATGAATAGTGAGAAGAATACTTTTATTCAGTTTCTCAAGATACAACTTTTTCATCTATTTCACTTGTGAATTTCATGATCATTGAGGTAATATAATTTTCAACAGATTTCAATAATTATTTTTGAACCACAACATTTCTCATGAACAAACAGAAGATGTGGACAGAAAAATTCCTAACAGAACATTACTACTCCATCGAATATTTTCATACAAGAAAAATCAAAGGAATATACTCGAAATGCACGGATGCTTCAAGGAATCGAATTTCGTGTAAGATAAAGCCAGCGCAAATATTTGGAAATGTAAGCTCCGTGCATTCCTCAAGTGATAGCTAGCAGGAATACTGATTCGCTCGAGGTATTTTGCTAGTCATGTGCATTGACAGGATTCTAAATGATGTTTGTTGTTTTCATCCTGTCCTGAATGGTGATAGCTTCCGGGAATTTTTTGGTGCAGTAGTTGGTTAACATGTCGATTGACATTTACGAGGAGGTCATTTTCACATGTTAGTCTTAATTAGAATATAGCAGGCCTGACTTATTGATTTCGTCACTATACTTTCTAAAAGTCACTAGCTCCAAGGAAAAGGCTACTAACGCCAGACGAAGAATAATATATTGGCAACTCACTTGTCTCCGGTCACTTGAGATATGCGAGGGTACAAAAATTCGCACTCAGCTCAAAGTTGGTGAGATTTTTCAAACCACAATCATGAATGGAATCTAGAAAATCGTCGTAGATCCGATACCCGTGAAAAAAAATTATCGCGGTCAAATTTCACAAAAGCGGGTTTGTCGCGATTTTCAGCGTAACGGAGAGTTTCATTATGAAATTATTGCAGACAAAAATTGAAGATCAAATAATTGTCTATAATGACATTTTTCTCTTAGCGCCACGGTTTCTGAGATATAACGATTCAGAAAGTTTGAAGAGTTGTTATCGTCATAATATGCACAGATTTCCTCGCCACCTTTGAGGTAGGTGTACTTAGCGCGTTTTTTAACGTGATTTCCTTGGTAGGCTTATTTCACGAATCTGTTGTGATTCTGTTCAATTTGAAATTGTTGAATAATGAAAGATATTCGCCTTTGTCTTATTCATATTCATCTAATACTTTTGCTTTCTCTTCTTCTCGTTCATCTTGCTCTTCTTCTCTTTGTTTTTGTTTCTCATTCTAGGTGCGAGTATATGTATCTGTAGAGTAGGGAGAGTGAGTGTTTGCCCACAGCACTGAGGTCACATGTGACCCATTGTACATCCTCCCGAGGAGTCGTCTGTCATGTGAGTTCTAGATACGACCCTGACTCATCTCGTATTCATAGAATACTTTTTATGTTGTTCTCGATTCGTGTGCTCGGATATGGCATTTCAAATAAAGCAGTTGAAATATGAACGAGTATTATTTGACATGGTGTCAGAAGTGGGATGATGTCATTCATGTACCTACTATGTACTACCAAATCAGGTAGGATTGTGAAATTACCTGATAGACTGCATTATGAATGATATTGTTGTGAAATTTCAAAATTTTTTTTTATTCAAATTATGATTATTATTGTATTGTATTGTTGACAAGTTCTTTCCAACAAGAGAAATGTCGTGTAAGTTCTAGATACGCCCCTGGCTTTTGTCAGTTATTCATATTTCCCAGAAAACTTTTTATGTTGTCCTCGATTCGTGTGCTCAGATACGGCATTATAAACGAAGCAGTTGAAATATAAACGAATAATATTTGACATTGTTCTCATAGGTCATCGTACATCCTGTCCTTTTCAGGAAGTTGGACAGGACACTAGAAGACATCTCCTTCACATCGGCAGGTGTTGGCCAAGACTCGCCGAACACACACTCTCTTATTGACGGTAACTCCGACTGCCTGACAGTCTCATCTTCCTGTTCATATATTCTGTGTTCCCTAGCCCCATATTATGGGGGTGTTTTCTTAGTTGACAGTGGCCAGTGAGAAATCCTGCTATTGAGCGTAGATTTTTCCTGGTCATCGCCAGATATTTCTTTGGCGCCAGCTTCTCAGGGTCGCCCAAGGTGATCCTGGCAGTATTACATCCTTTGATTCAATCTCATCTTTTCAAGGATTGAGCATGGGTGTAACATTTGGCTGGTACCGCAATTGTCGAAGTCATCAGGCCGTAGGGACCACTGGGTCCCAAAATTCTTAGTCCAGCCACTTCCTTGGCTGAAGAGTCGGCAATGCCATTACCTTTACTCCTGTCGTGTTCTTCAACCCATTTCAGGATAATGTTATTTTCTACCGAGGCTTTGGCTAAATCTTGGTGACACTCTAGTACTAGCCTTGAGGTTATACGTTGTCTGTTCAAGACTAATAGGGCTTGTTTGCTACCAGTGTAGATTGTTATGTTTTTGCCAGAAATTCCTTTTCTGGTTATTTTTTTTTGTGGCGATTGAGATACCAGCCAGTTTTTGGACCTGTTTGGACCACGCTGGTATTTCTTCCCATTTCCCACTTAATCCTTTTGCTAAGTGATATGGAGTACACTCCACATCCTGAGCCTTCTTTGGTTTTTGTGTCGTCTGTATATATGCGTATTTCATTTGTAGCATCTGACTCTGTATTCGTTTTTATTTGTATTTTGAAACTGGGTTCAATTGCATCACTGGTTGCCTGCAGCAGATATTGCGCAGTAAGCGCTTCTCGCTCTGACCCAGCTTCAATTGACCCATTCCAACTTCAAGGTTTACACCAGCAGTGCGCAATCGTACCATGGTCATTAACAAAGCCTCCTTAACGTACAGGTCCAGAGGGGTCAGACCCGTAATTAATTCCATTGCCGCGGTTGGTGTTGTTCTTATGGCTCCTGTGATGTTCAAACAAACCAGAAGCTGTATTCGTTATAATTTTTGGATGGCCGTTGCTTGGAGAACTTTCGGTCCCCATAATAAGTCCCCAACGTAATAACGTTTGATTCCCATAATAAGTCCCCAACATAAGTCTTATTATTGCAGTATAGATCCAGGTGACCAGACGGGGTGAAAGACCCCATGTACGTCCCACTGTCCTCCGACATTGCTCATAAGCCACATATGCTCTTTTTGCTCTACTCTGTAAGTGAGAGTTTCATGTTAGCCTCCTGTCGAGGAAGCTAACAAACAAAGCAAACAAAAGCAAACTAAACTTCAGAGGAGTTCAGTTTGCTTTTGAAAATTTTGGGAGAATTCAAGCCCGATGAACTTCTTTTCCTAGTGAAAAGAACCATCTCCGTCTTCTTGGGATTGATTGACAGTGAGTGTTTTTCACACCAAGTTTTTATTAATTTGAGCCCATCCTGCGCTCTATCGCAGAGTGTGTTCACAAATTTGCCGGTCTGCACGATAACTATGTCATCTGCATATGCAATCAATTTTTGTTAGGGTGATTAGTCAGGGTATCCAGAACTATGTTCCAGAGAAGGTGTGGACACCTCCTCACGCCAGTCCTTCCACTGTGATGTCTCCTACATTGATACTTATCACTCCACTAGAGAGCATTTTGAGTATCTATTCGCCTACTACCAGGGATATATTCCTGAAGTATAGTTGCTGGGTAATTGTTGCAAAGGTTGTTCTATCAAACGCTCCCTCGATATCTATGACTATACCCAGGGTGGATTCTTTGTTGTCCAATGATCTTTCGATTCTGGCAACCACATGGTGAAGGACCGAATCAGTAGACCTACCCGGAGTATTTGCATGCTGATATGGATGAAGTGGGTTGTGAACCCACTTCACATATACCGTAAGGTTCTGGTAACTTGAAGGGGGAAAAGCCCAGTATGACCCATCTTATTTTGTTCTCGTCTATTACTGCACTAGCAGATTACCAGTCGTATTGTGAGGGTGTTGTTGGTACATCCGTCCAGTTCGTTGTTCCAGGAAAGACAGAACCTGGAAAGTGAGTTTTCATAAGAATTTCACCACTCTCTTGGAGGTTGGTGGCTTTGTCGCCATTTTCACTCGTCAGAATGCCGATACTCTTATGGTGGTAAATTGAGAGTGCCTTCTGAATCCTAGAAGCTAGTGGGAAGTCTTCGACTGCCTCACAGTATGCTCTCCAGGCTTCTTTTTGTTTTCATTTGTAGACTTTTATGAACTCTCTGAGCTTTGCTTGATATATACTCCAGTCCTCTTCGAGTCTTGTACATTTCGTCTAGTTGAAAGTCGTTTTCGCTGTTTTTCCTGAGGTGTTCCAGCTCAGAGCACCAACCATGGTAGTGCCATCTGTTTGAATCATCCTCATTCGGACAGAATTCCTTGCAGGCAATGTCTATTTTGTTATGGTCCTAAGATCCTGGCTTACCGTATAGATCAACCTGCGGTGGTCTGACATAGAAATATGGTCTGAGACTTGCCAGTCCTGGATTTTGTTTGATGAGAAGATAATTTTCATATGTAAACGCTTTTCACTTTCACGGGAGGCGCCCCAGTTAGAATATTTGTAAATCATTTGTTAGTACGCATTTGAGACCTAAAAAGCATATTAGATCTTAAGTCTTAGCTTCTTGGGACTTACACAGTAAATTCATATCCAGCGACAAATAAAATGGTATTCGATTGCTGAATCTCATTTCGTTACTGAAATAATATATGAAAGAAATATTCTACACTAGAATCGAAGAAACAACAATTTCATGCGAATGAAATAAAAATATATCTCCAGAGAATACAAAGACACGAGCAGTATACGTAGTTCACCTGTCTGGGTTCAAATTTATACACGAGGGGTCTCTCTGTCACATAAAACAGAAAAAAATAAAGACAGCTTGAAAGCAACACTCCCTTCGCTATTGTTTATTCTTGTAGAAAATGCTGAGGTTTCAGAATTTCAGTCGGAGGATACAGTTTATAATTTATGAGAGCATTTTTATAGCGACACTGGAAGATATGAGGTGTGAGTGGGTAGAAAACAAAACATGATAATATAATGTTATATTCATAAAGATTGTGGTGATTCACCCTTCTCCTGAATTTTCTGGATACGTAACAGGGAATTGTGAGTAGTTGAGTGTAAAAAATGTGAACAAAAAGTAAACAGGATTAGTTGGCATTTCTCGAATGAAGTAATATACATCTGGATAGGGTTGTGAAGTATTCGTCAGGAGGTTCAAAATGATGTGTCACAAGACCTCCCTTTCCATTTTATTTTTTCCCAGATGACGTCCAGTCGCCATCTTGAAAGTTTCATCTGTTAATTTCACTTCAAATTGAAGTATTTAAGCATTAATTTCAATAACCCAAATTTCAATTCTTTTTTGAGTTGACCCGTTCAAAAAATAAAAGGGGGGACATTAAAAAAATGCACTGTTTGTACTAAGAAACACCAAGTTGGAGATCAAACAAGAAAGGTTCTGAACATATTTTATCAATATCAGATCCATGAAGAATCTAGCAAACATATTCCACTCGAATAATAATACGAGGAAACTCAGTTTCACGCAATATCTCTGAACTATTTGGGATTATCTCATACAACTTCACTTATAATAATTGTAACTAAAAGGTAATATCTGAAAAACAACATAGTTCTCTATAAATCATCGACATCATTTTGGAGGCTGAAATTTTGTATAGAGGTTTGTTTTGAGTTGTGCATAATGAAAGAGTTTCAAATATTCCAACTGGGGCACTTCCACAGGAAGTAAAAGGGGATCGTTAACATATGAAAACTACATTTTCATCACTGTTTCGGAGGCTGATATTTTGTATTTGGGTTCGGTGCATGTTGTAGATGTGCAACAAGAAAGTATTTTCGAATATTCCAACTGAGGCGCTAGCCGTGAGTGGAAAGGAGCGTTCATAAAATGAAGTTACCTTTTTATCATTGTTTCTCTGTACCGCTATATTTTCGGAGGCTAGAGTTCTGTAAGTAGGTTCATTTCGTATTGTAGATGTGGTGGAAATTCGTCTTCAGTTCAAGCAGGTTGGAGCCCAGCTCCCTTACCCTTTCAGCTGGTTTTTGTCTAAGAAGGACAAATGGGTTCATGACTGAGGGGATGGCGGTATAAAGTCCTCAGACATCAGTACCGCCCTTCACGGGATACCCCTACCTGGCTGGGGTGAGACATGAGGGCCTCATTCGACAAAGTATCGGGGCCTTCTATATCGAGAGGAGTCGTCTACAGCATAGTCTACAGCTTTCCTAACTAACTGATTTTCGTGAGTTTCCGCACCTTCAAAAACTCGCCGATTCCTCGCCTGAATGGACTGCCGAATGGAAGGCAGCTGCAAATCTATGCGGATGGCTTCATTCCGCACGCACCAAGAAGCATTCACAATTATCCTCATTAGTTAGCTTGTCCCCAGACGCCTGAAGCATACATGATGACAGGCTTGAACATCGTGTTGTAGATGGTTATCTTGTTTTTCAAGCTTATTTTTGATTATCTGTTGATCAGAGGGTACAGACTTGCAATCCGATCCTCGATCCTAGATTTGACGTACATAATGTGTGGGTTCCAAGTAAGCCTACGGTCTATCAGAAGGCCGAGGTACTTCACCCGCGCTTGCCAGTCGATCTTCCTTCCAGAGATTCTCACTTTTCTGGCCAGAGAAGACTTCAATCTTCTCATGATTATCGCCTGAGTCTTGTCCGGGTTTACTCGGATCTTCCAATCGAGGTACCAGCGCTCGAAGTCGTCCAATGCACGTTGCACGTAGACGACGCCGAGCTCTCGATCCATGGAAGATGAGAGAAGAGCCGTGTCATCGGCATACAGGGATATCTTCACACGCTCGGGCCTTGGGAGGTCACTGGTGGAAACAGAATACAGCGTCGGAGAGAGCACAGCCCCCTGTGGCACCCAGCGAGGATCTCTCTGTTATCAGACAGAGAGCCCTCTACTCTAACCTGAGAAGTTCTGTCTTTCAGGAAAGACCCAATCCACCGGATCAGGCCCTGAGGCAGGTCGAACGAGTTCAGTTTGTGCAGAAGGCATTCGTGCCAAACACGGTCGAAGGCCTTCGAGATGTCTAGTAACACAATGAGCACTTTCTTATTGTTATTGAGCTCATGGATGGTGTTTTTGACCATTCTTAGAGCCTGTAACTCAGTGGAGTGTTCTCTCCTGAAGCCAAATTGTTCATCAGGCAGAACATTTCGGTCCTCAACTTCTTCGTTGAGTCTTTGCAGAACAACTCTTTCAGCCAGCTTAGCCGCTGACGAGAGTAGACTGATCGGGCGATAATTCTGTGAGAACAGCGGGTTCTGACCCTGTTTTGTGATTATGACGACGATCGCAAGCTTCCACCTTCTGGGGAAGTGTCTGAGGGCCAACAAACTGTTTATAATGTTTAGCAGACAGTCGACGCAGTTAGTATTGTAGATGTGCAATAAGGAAGGATTTTCAAATATTCCAACTGAAGCGCTAGTCGCGAGAAGGAAGGAGCGTTCATAAAATGAAGTTTCATTTTTATCATTGTTTCTCTGTACCACTATATTTTCGGAGGGTAGAGTTCTGTATGTAGGTTCATTTTGTATTGTAAATGTGCAATAAGCAAATATTTTCCAATAGTCCAATTGGGGCGCCAGCCGCGGGGGAAAAAGGACCGTTCATGAAACAAAATTATCTTTTCATCACTGTTTCTCTATCCTTCAAATTTTTGGTGGGTGAATTGATATTCAGTATCAGCATTCAGGTGACCCCGTCCATACGTATCAATGTGAAAAATTCGATGATGTGTGTATCGTTGTCAACAAATACCCCTGTGGAAAAGTGCCAAGAAATTGCTGCGTGGATTTGTATTATTGTACGCAGGCATTCGACGGCCGGTTTGCTCAACCCCCAGATCTCAAACCAATGCACTCGCCAAAAACAGCATGCACAGTGGTTCAGGCGGTGAGAGATGAACAAGGACACCCAACCCGCCCCTATCAGCACTAACAGTTATACTGAAATTATTGTTAATTGTAGAATGGAGAATGAAATGACTACACTTATACAATGAACATAATGCTCATAATTTCCCTATGGTGCTTATTTGTAGTGAACTGTTCAAAAAATAATGTAAATATTCAAATTTCGGGATCTACGTACATCCGATTAGCGATTTTTCAATTTTTTTTTTGCTTTTCCATTCGTATCGAACATAATATGCTAACAGTTTGAGATGTAGAGCATGTTTAGTTTTTTAGTGGGAGGCATAAAAGTGAGGAGTGTTTTGAGTGTTCGTCGTTTTTCTGCTATCAGAAATAAAATGGATTGATGATGATTCATGTATCAAATTTTGTGTTAGAAATGGAAATGAGTGAACAAAAATACTTGAAATGTTAACAGTTTTATGCTGAGTCAGCAAACTGCTTCACAAGTGGTACATGCTTCTCAAGAGGATCGCCCTGGATGCACCTGTACATCAACAACCGATGAAAACTTTGAGAAAGTGAGAAAAATTCTAATGGAGAATAATTGAATCACTATCAGAGAAGTTGTTGAGAATGTTCACATATCGGTTGGCCATGCCATGCAGTTTTTCTGAAAATTTTGGCATGAAGCTTGTGGTAGCGAAGTTCATTCCAAAATTGTTAATTGAATGACGTCAACGGTATTTTGGCATGAAGCTTGTGGTAGCGAAGTTCATTCCAAAATTGTTAATTGAATGACGTCAACGGTGATTCAAATTTGCCTGAAAGGTTATAACTGCTGACGAGTATATGGTCATGACATCGGAACCAAAGTCCAATCATCCCAATGAAAGAGCCCAGGAGGACCAAGACCAAAACTAGCACGCCATCTTTGATGAAATGTAAAGGTTTTGCTCAGGGTTTTTTCGATTATCGTGGCGTAGGGCATGGTCGTTCGGTCGATAAGGAGTATCATCTTGAAGTTATGCGCCGCTTGCGGGAAGCAATATGAAGAAAATGTCCGATATTGTGGAAAAATATTTCATGGCTTATCATGCATCATGATAATCCACCTGCTAAGTCGACATTACTTGTTCGTAATTTATGGGCCAAAAATAACAGCGTAATCATGCCCCAGTCACCATATTCACCAGATTTGACCCCCCGTGACTTGTTTCTGTTTCCGAGATTGAAGGGACCCATGGAAATACGATGTTGTGCCATGATTGAGTGGATGAAATCTGAACCGCTAAGACATATTAAAACTGCAGAAGTGCTCCGAGGATTGGGAAAAAACGCAAGCACATGTATGTTATATCTGAGAGGGTCTACTGAAGATGAAACAAAATTATCAAATTTTTCACCGTATCTGAAGAGATACCACAATTAAATTATCGCGATGATTATTTGCTAAAAGAACCTGCGAAAATGTTTCTCATATATTAGTGAGATATTAACTGATGACGATTGAGAATTGTTAGTCAAGATTAGTCTCCAGTATGTGGAAGGATGAATTGATGAGTTTTCAGTGCAGTATTACCAACAATGACCCTCATTGCATGTTGAATGTTTTTGCCTTTTTTGTTTCACACATTACATTCGCTTATTCGTGAGGATTTCATGACATATTGCGTTTTGGCTTCCATCTCTCTTCGTTCTCATTCCAGCAATTTCCTTTCCACTTCATGTACCCTTTGTTGGATAGCTGTCATATTTTTCTGAACATTATTTGGGTTGTCCATGAATTACTTTTCTCTTAAAATCCAGTGATGACATTCCCTGTGTGGTTCCTATTGTCTGCAGATAAACTCTCCATCTGTAACTCTGTATCGCCATATATCAAAACTCTGCCTAATTTCCAAACTTTTCGAATCAATCATTTGTGACTATATAAACTTTGATGTTGGATCCTCAATCAATAATGAACAGCATGGATTTGTAAAACATCGCTGGATTGAAATCAATATATTTATTTATTCTGAATATCTCTTGAAGAGCATGGATAAAGGCTACCAGGTTGATGCCATCTATACCGATTTCAGCATGGCATTTGACAAGATAGATCAGGCAACTTCACTCAAGAAGCTGGCGGAAATCGGTATACACGGTGATCTGCTGAGATAGTTTCAGTCGTATATTACAAATAGGTCTCAGACAGTCACTCTGGAAAAATTCAGTTCTAGATTCATTAATATTACTTCCGGAGTCCCTCAAGGATCCCATCTGGGGCCTCTCCTTTTCAAGATTTATATTAACGATATATCTAGTTGTTTCTCCTACTGCGATTCACTCCTCATTCAGAACGACATCAATAATCTTGTGAAATTCTGCGAGGAAAACTCTTCATTACTCAATTTTAAAAAATGCCACTTTATTACATTTACAAGAAACAAAAATATTCACCACCACCAATATCACATAAACAGACATCAACTAAAGAAAACATATGAAGTCAAGGATTTAGAAGTATTATATGACTCTAAGCTATTATTTGACCCACATATTAACTTTATTGCAAAAAATCCAACAAAGCTCTTGGATTTCTGATCAGGACCTGTCACGACTTCCGTAATACTAACTCTGTTTTACACTTTACATGATTTATGTAAATAGCCAGCTCAGTTCTGCATCAGTTATTTAGAACTGAAACACCCTCTTTATCTCGTATATTGAAAGACTTGAATCTATACAAAGCAAATTCGTCACCTATATCGATGGAAAATTCTTTCATAATCTCAAAGATCCATTATAAATTGAAATACAACTCAATCTGATATCTTTGGCGGATCGACGCCAAATAGCTGATATTAAGTTTGTATTAATTGTATTAAAAGTATTAATTGTTTGGACAGCAGTTTTATATTCAACCAACTTTTGATAACCATTAAGAGAGTCATAGTTACGACCGCACCGGGGGGCCTGGGGCCGGTTAGGCCTCCCAGACACACACAGGCGTTGGATGCGATCGGGTGTGGAGGGGTGGATTTTCGGGAAATCCTAGCGGGTACCGCCCCTCACCCCACATCAACAGGATTTCGCAGGGTTTCCTCCCGCTCACCAAACCCGGAGTTGCCTCCTTACATCTACTTAGCGTGGCTAACCAAGAGACAGGACCATTGGCAGCGTTCGGCCGAACGTTCGTACAAGTTAACTGAGCGTGTCTAGTCTTGGTGCCCTCCAAGACTAGACACGGATACTAGAGCCCGGAAGGACCGCGAGCCCCGACACCTCCAACGCTCGGATCCGTACAGAAGCAGGCGAGGATCACGGAACGGCATAAGCCGTCCAGTACCTTGGTATGGGGCTGCAATGCACCCATGAAATGGATTACCGCAACCCGTATCTCTTCACCCGCTAGTGGAGCCGCTGCCGCTAAGAGGCCAACGCCAGTTGGAGATGAGGCTCACTAGCCTCCAGCCGCGAGCGGGCACTCACCTCCCCCCTAGAACTCATGTTAGGAAAGTTCCCTTTCCAACGTTTGATGAGTAACCGTCGAGTACTCTTCCGAGCATCCTCTACCACACATCATATGTCGAAGATGTCGCGCCCATTACCCGTGTAGGTGCGGGATAGGGCGGTTTATCAACAACTTTTGAGTGTACGCTGTGTGGTCTGCACTGCATACCCTTACGTTACCCCGAGGGACACTCATGTTAGGAAAGTTACCTTTCCAGCGTTGGATGAGTAACCGCCGAGGGCTCTTGCGAGACACCTCTCCCACACATCTAGCTTGAAACCGGCCAACGCCTGTTACCCGCAGGCGCAGGATTGGGTGGTTGACCGATAACTTTACTGGGAGAGTGCCGTGTGGTCTGCACCGGGGGACTGTCAAACACCCATAAGAAAGAGACAGTGATTCCCCGCCGCTCACTCACCTCTTGTATAATACCAGAAGATTATATCAATTTTAACTAATTACTATTTGAATTCTCCCCTGAATAGGTGTTGTAAATCCCACAACTCTGTATCCAAATCAATAGATACTGACATATTTTTTAATTCCCTTGCAATATTCACCACGTCCCTCAAACGTTTATACAATCACCATTTTCATATTTAACTTTTGTGATTTGCACTGCACTACAGTGTTCATAACACGATATTGCATATTATTTATAACAATCGAATCATTTATTGTTGTTTTCACCTCATCATTTGTGAATATATTTTTTAGGTTCGTCTCGTTTTGTATTCCTCTGAAAATAAATGAATAAATACAGTGAAGGTGATGACATCTGTATCATAGCCATCTATGGGATCGACAAAAGACTCAATCTTTGAATATCGATAATGAACAGTGTTTCCAAGGTGATCAGTTACAAAGACAAGCTCTGACATCAACCGCCTGAGGAGATTCACTTCTATCTTTCAATTCAGTGGAAGCTGCAGCTGTCACTGCAAAGCAACTAGATGTTTTTGTGATTCAACTCCAGACAACGCTGTTTCCATACACCAAGGTCTCATCAGTGGATTCAGGATAAGCCATTCAACAAAAGTAAAGGTGATGGCGTTTTCCCTGAAAAGACGCCATCACCTTTGGGTTCAGGTTAATTCATTCACGATATCTGAGTGATTCAGCGTAGCATCACTGGAGGGTCGAAACAAAGCAAGCTGCTGTTGGATCACAAGTATAGTCGAAGTAACCGGAATAGTGCACAGTTAAAGCTGTCGGCGAACTCTCAGGTCAAAAAAACCAATACTGAAAAATGAATCCGCTACCAACTAGTCCACGTGGACTGTCGACTTGGCGCTTCGTATTGGATGATTTTCACTAACCGAGTCATGAAATTAAATATGAAATCATGTTACGGTGACGAATAAAATGCGAGGATGGTTATAAGAGTCGTGTTGTCAATGTTCTGTTCAGGAACTGATCGCGATTTGAGTATTGAAATTCGATATTGGTGCAGTTATAATTACTTAAAATTTTCGTTATCTGTTTCAAATGTGGCGTCCTTGGACTAGTAAAAATAGTATTAATGAGTGTGATAACAACGCATACTTTTTCTTGTGTAGCGATTCCAATAGTGATGGCGAACAATGCGAAATAGAGTTACCATGCATTTGAATATTGAAACACAGAGAGTGAGTTTAGATGTATATAAGAATCTACATCTCAAGTTTGGTTTCGAGGGAGACAAGCTATCACAAGCAACATCAGATTTAACAGAAATTCCTTTCTCAACTGTACGTAAAATAGTCAAAAATAAACCTTATGAACGAAAGACGCAATGTGATACAGGATTACCAAAAACATTAGATGTTCATCTAATAAAATCATTGGAAAAAACAATATACCACTGTTATAAAGCAATGAGATACCTACAATTGAAATCATAAGCAAGAAATTGAATACTTCCGGCCATAACATGAGCTGCTATGACAAAACTTTTGAATAAAGAAACTGGGATTTAGATTCAAAATAATAGCAGTTATAGAAAACAGAAGAATTGTGGAATTGCGTAACAAATACTTTGAACAAATAACCAAATATAGACAAGAACAACTGCAAATTTTTTATTTGGACGAAACTTGGTATTACACTCATGACACAGTAACGAGAGGGTGGACTGATGGTTCAAAAATGTATACGCTCAACATGCCTGCAAACAAAGGATCGCGATTAATCATTGGATATTGTGGAAGGAGTAAAATATGGGTCCTGAATTATTTAAAATTATGTTGATCTCAAATTTGGATGCGAATAATGTGATAATTTTTGACAACGCTTCCTATCATTTGCGACAGCTCATCAAAGTACCGAATAAAAATTCGAGGAGAGATGAAATACGAAGTTTTTTTGATGCATAACAATTTGTATTTTGAAGATAACTATACCAAAAACCAACTACTTTAAGTTTCACAATAAGTAACTTATTGGAATTACACCAAAAAACTCAAGGATAATAATGAAAATTGTATCAATCAACTCTCCCTTTATAGTAAAAGATTATCAAATCATCATGCCCATTAATGAGATCTTGGTGAGTGGAAATAGCACTGTCTGGTGTTACAAGTTCGTTTCTCTATGTTACACCAATGGACTATAAAATAACTTTTGCATGAACAGACTTCGGTGAACAGCCCTGTAAATATTTTGAGTTAATCCATGCCCTGTTCTAGCAATACTTTTTTCATAAACTACACCTTAAGATTTTATTTCCACAAACTCCATTTGAGAAATATATCATGACATGTTTCGCTAACACAGTAGTTTCTTCCACAGTGATTTGAATTCAATCAGAAAATTTAAGCAATACCCCAACTTTTTCCAAACGTTTCTGTTTGAATAATTCCCTGTAAACCCTGTTTAGGTATATTTTTTCATAACTTTTTATCTTTCAAATTGACCCATTAGGTACCTCCACATTTGTTTTATGGTTCATATATGGAGCTAATGATTCGTATCTAGTAAGCTTTTTCGTTTGCTGTGAGAAATTTGCAAAAAGAAACAGCTGATTAACGGAAACTATTTTGATTTTTCTCCATTCATTTTAATTTTATGTTTTAATCACTTAGAATCACTAAGTATATCATGAAGAAATATTCCGCACGGTCACCAAAACAACTGATATCAACTGTTACAACCGAAACAGAAACAACGCAACAGTACCACATTCAATAAACCTCAAATCCCGCTTTCTTGTGCTCTTCTAATTGTTTGCGGCAAACATTACACGTACGTGTAAATAAAGAGATATCCCGGCAGGATGTCGGCTGGATAGCCTCGCAATTATACATTTCCTATTTCCTACGGTTGGTGTGTTCGTGATTCCGGTCTTCCGGAATGCTCCGGTTCCTTTAAATTGTATTGCGAATGTGAAATAGGCGCCTCTGTACAATACTGTAATAACACAATCTTCTCTTTTTCAAGTTGTTATGTGAGTAATTGTTATTTCAGATGGAGTTTTATGATTATTATTTATGATTATTATTAGATGTTTATTATCATATATAATATTATAAATTCATGATGCAAGAGTGAAACTTCGGTTTTGTATGAGCCAATGATGAAAATCTCTGTTTATCAATTCCTATCGACAAAAATCATGGGAATAATTTAATCTGAGGTATATAAAGGATAACTAAATCAGAAGGAGCACATCTGTTATGAGCGGTTGGCTTCTGTTGTTGACCCCGTGCATATGAGTTGTTTCCTGCTTTCGACAAACAAGTGTTGCTCATCTTCATACTTGGCTGCACCGCGCTGATGAGGCCAATAGCCAGAAACACATGTCCGCGCTTTGCCCCCCTTGTTGTTTCATCTTGTCATCATCTTGATTTGTATCATTCACACTCGATAAAATCTGTATCTGTATATATATATATATATATATATATATATATATATATATATATATATATATATATATATATATATATATTAATATTACATTTCACAAAAAAGATTTAAAGCTCCATATCTTCTATTAATTATCTGCGAGCGCTTTCGACAGCTGGTCGTACTGTCATCTTCTAGGCCTCTTTATACGGTCAGAACGTCTCAACTCAGGTATTTCAGGTACTTTAGGTAAATTTGCCTGTATCTGTACCGTTTCAGGTACTATTCTTTGTGTTAGACCTTCTATAGTAATGTGTATGGTTTTTTTAATATATTGAATGTGAGATCTTGTTGTGTTTTGATTTGTACTTATTCCTCGATAAGTTATTTATGACTGTTAAATTTATGGATGTTCAAGTTTTCCCAAATGTCCATGCGGTTTCCCTTGTTGACTTGTTTTATGAATTTTTTGTTCTCTGGTGAGAGGAAATTATGTTTGTTTTGTATGGCGTGTGTTGTGAGGTTTGATTTATATACTATTGGATTTATGTATGCCTTTTTGTGTTCATTGTACCTTTGGATCAGTTTTTTCTTGGTTTGGCCGATATAGAATTTGTTGCAGTCCGAGCATTGTATACTGTATATCCCGTTTTGGTCTTTGTCTTCTTTTTTTTTTCATAGTTGTTCATTTTTTGTGTTATCTTCGTGTTTGGCTTGTACGTGATGTTAATGTTCAGTGGTTTGAAGACGTTTGTTAGTTTTTTGGTTTGGTGTCCTACGTACATAAATGCTGTCCATCGTTGTGTTGTTTTGTCTGTTGGGGTGGCTTAATCCTTGTTCTGTATTTTTTGTTCGATTCTGTTTCCTAGTTTATCTATTCTCTTTTGGGTGTATCCGTTTTCGGTCGCTATTTGGTATATGACTTTCCGTTTTTTGTTTCGGGCTTCATTGCTGAGTGGTATTCTTAACATTCTATATATGAATACGTTATAGGCAGCCATTTTGTGTGATAGTGAATGGTTTGAACTTGAGGGTGTGGTGGAGCTTGTTTGTGTAGGTTTCCTGTATGACACAACGAGACCTCACATTCAATATATTGAACAAAACCATAGACATTCCTAGAGAAGATCTAACACAAAGAATAGTACCTGATGCAGTAGAAATACAGCAAATTCACCTAAAGTACCTAAAGTACCTAAAAAAAGTTGCTGCATCATTCAATATATATATATATATATATATATATATATATATATATATATATATATATATATATATATATATATATATATATATAGAGTTTTTTATCAAGCGCTTCCTGTTTTTGAATTTGGATAAAACAAAGTGTGTGTGATGTATCATCAAGATTTTGCATTCATTTGAAAAAACTATTGATGCTGTGATATAACATCCTTCAAATGTCTGTCACGATTTCTTTGGGTGGAGCTGCCTGGGTGGAGCGCATCCGAAACTCCCAATTTTCCGTGACTCTGGCGCATAAATCAGGCTGAATTCTACCGACGGTATGAATTATGTTGGATTCGAGGACCACTGTGTTTTTTCGTTTATTCGCATATACTTGCGACTTGAAAAAATCCCATAAAGAAAAGTCTACCGATCTTGGTGACCTTCGCAAACATTCCCTCAAAGTGCTCGTGCAAAATATCCAATCTGGCAGGAGATGTTGAAAATACATATCGTTGTTATCCAGATCTTCAAATTCTGGTAATCATAGACCAATAGACCTTTAACAATGGTGCCCTTGCTAACGTCGTTGTCACAGAAATATGGACCAATGAGGCAACCAGCCCAAAATCCACATCAAACAGTAACTCATTCGAGATGCATTGAAAGCTCTTTCATTTCATGTGGATTGGTATCGTTACAAATTCGACAATTTTGTTTTTTCACGTACCCAACCATCCAGAATTGGGTCTCATCGCTGAAGATGATTTTTCGATGGAAATAAGTGTCAGTTGCCAACTGCTACAGAGCCCGTCCAACAAACACGTCGGTGTCTCTGGTCCTTTACCTTCAGTTCCCCGATCAGTTGAATTCTGTTGCTGAATTGTGATCTGCGGAAAGACGAGTTTTTGTGAGTGACGCGAAATCAACTGTCTCGGATTCTCCCACGCGTTCTCATAGACAGCGACAATATTTTTGGCAGATCTTGCGTTTCATCGACGTATGTGTATTGATCGATCGTTAACTCAGCCGATGAACTCAAATTTATTCACCACATTGCGACGGACGATTATAGAGTACGTAGAATTGGCGAAGCACGCGGTACGTTGCCCGAAACCTATTTTGATTAGACGCTCTTTCAAGAAATTTTCGACTCTGCCTGACTGTTTTTACTAGTCAATGAAATTGCTCGTAGATTTTTTCTTTGCTGTTAATATTTGTTGTTGGTGACGAATTAAATTCAAGAGAATTACTCCCTGTATAAATCATTCTTCTGCACATTCACATTCAACAAAAGTGAATGTGAAAATGGAATTAGCTATTTGGAAATTTGCGATGTGCTTCTTCATTCATCTCATTTGCTTTAATTGGTATGCATATTATACATAAGATAAATATATTTTATCCAGAAAACATGGTCATTGGGATACGTAACGTTTTGCATGTTGGACCGGTTAATCTTAATTCCTCTAGATATCCACTTTTATCTCCAAATGAATTATCACCCCAGAAATGAATTTGAAATAACCTTCAGACTCATATTCATATTCATTAACGTTATACTCACACACTTTTTGTTATTTAAATCTCAGTTTCTTTACTCCTTCTCAACATTATCGACGAATTTTGGTTCCAGTTGAGAACAGTAAGTAGAATACCTTTCATTTTGATATAAGGCAACTATTATTATGGAAGATGAATTATTTTTTCCATTTTACAACAACAAATGCTGATTTGTTGGATGTCGAATCACAACATTTTATTCAGTGTATCAATTGATAACACAACTCAACTGAACAAAAAATTTGAAGTGACATTTCGAGCTCGGTATATTTCAAATACATAAAAGGTTTTTCTTAAACTCAATAATGAAATCATTTTCAACAAGGAAAACTAGTTATAGGGAGTTTGTGATATTTCTGAAAACTAAGTTCCAAACTATAGAACAAGATTTACCATTTTATGACTTATCTGAACAATTTTGTTTGAATTTTTTTTATGTTTATGTTCATAGCTTTTTCATGGCTTGAAAAAACTTCATTCATTCAGACAAAATAACTATACTAAAAGTCCATAAGAATAGGCGCTAAATTACCAGAAATGGTATTGCGTTGAAACGAAAACATTGTTGTTAGATTGTGATGGTATATATTTCATCATCTTCTATTTGAATCATAGACACGCAGCTAAATGGTCATAGAACAACGGACAACGTGTTCTATTCATTGAAAAAACTTCCTGCCAATGAATTGGAAATACCCTTTTCAATACTATGATAATACAATGAATAATGATTTTTTTGAAGAACACCATACAACAGGTAAAAACCCAGACATTTTTTCAAACACGGGATGGAAAAAGGAAAATATTGTTATAAATCAGTTTAATTTTGTACTGTGAATTGTGAGCGATATGGAAAGTTAATGCAGTCAAAGCAAACGCAGACGTCCGAATTTATCTGAAGGAGAAAAAACGCTTATATACAATGTGTATTGTGCGCTCCGTGAAAGGAATGAAAATATGTTGCATAACAACGTATTCAATTTGTGTATCGAAGTAACTAAAGTGTCGACGAGAAATGTTCACTGAATTTCAAAAACTTTGAAGAAAATGTAGGTAAATGTGACTGAATGCACCAAATTTTCGTAAAAAGTTCCAAATGTTCTTTTTCCGAAATGAAATTCCAACATTAAAAAAATTCACAGACGAAATAACTTCAAATAAATCGATGACAGAAATATCACGACGTGTTTATGGCGCATATTGAAGAAAATGAACATTCAATTTTTGAAAGGAGGTTGAAAAAGTGCTCTTATAGAAAGAGGAGAAATTGTTTTGTGGCGGAGAAATCAATTGAAAAAAAACGGAGAGTACCGTCTTGAGGGTAGAAAGATTTAATATTTGGATGAGAATCCAGGCCATACTGTGTCAAATGTATGGCAAAATTCAGAAATGAAAAGCTTTCATTGAATGCCTCTCAACCGGACCGAAAGCGTTAGCTGGCAAAGGATGGAGGCTCATAATAACTCACACAGGCAGTGACAAACCTGAAATGAAATGATAGTGAAATAAAATACAGTAAAAATAAAACAATTGAACAAAAAATTAAAATCGAAAAATCAAAATGAAAAGTTGAGAGATTCCAAGCGAAGTTACTTCATTCGAGTACTTTCACTTATCTCCGCTTTCCTTTTGCTGCGTCACCGGTTTAGTGAAAGATGACCGTTTGGCGGGAGTTGGTCACTTTTCGTTTATTATGGGTTTCCATATGTTGCATATTTCTACGCCAGCTTGGCTGAATACTTTGTTGGACAACATGTATGCGGCTCCATTGAAATTCCTCTTAAACCAATGTTCCTACCTGTGTATGATCTCAGCTTGGGACCACTCGATGTTATGTTGATGGGTCCAAACATACTCTGCTATTTCTGATTCGCTGGTTTCTCCTGTGTGTATTTTTCGTGCTTGGCAATGCGAACATTCAATGGCCTCTTGGTTTCACCGAGATAGGATTCTCCGCACTCACAAGGTATCTGGTAAATGCAATTTTTAAAATCGCATTCCGCGTTTATTGGCCTGGTTTTCGTGAAGCTGCTACGGATAGTGTTTCCGGATCTGAAGCAGGTTCTGAGGTTGTACTTGGATCCAATTCTTTCTATCTTTTCCGATGAGCTTCTGATGTAGGGAAGTGCAAGCACTGGTTGTGACGGCTTCTCTTCCTTGCGAGACAGGTGGGTACTTTCCCTTCGACTGTTGAGGAGAACAGACGTGTGTAGGAGCTATAGGAATACGGTAGGAATACAGTAGAACTGTCAAGAACGTGTTTAATTCTTATTTCAATGACATGAATCGAAGTTGAGAAGACTGCGATAGGACATTTACAAGTATTGATTAATAATCTGTGATAGTGACACTTGGTACATCTGTATCTGTAGAGAAGGGAGGGTGACTGTAGACCCTCAGCACTCAGGCCACATGTTAGCCATTGTACATTCTTCAGAGGAGTTTTCCTCCTAGGTCATCGTCCATCCTGTTCTTTCCAGGAAGGTGGATATGTCACCAGGAGACATCTCCTTTATATTGGCAGGTGTAGGCCAAGACTCGCCAAACACACACTCTCTTTGGCAACCTTGAGGTGTCTCACGGTGGCCTCCGCGAAAGTTTTGGAAGGTGCAGCGACATAACTGTCGTTGCGCAGCTTCTTCAACCTTCTTGGGGTTCCCTTCGTGGAGGTGTACAAGTGAGGGAGCTTTCCTACAGAGGCAGCCGGTTCCTTGCCTACATTCAAGGCGGAGCTTTCGGCGCCTGACGCAGGAAGTGCCCTTGCTGTTGGAGGTGGGATGGGAGAGGAGGAGGGTGCACTTATAGTTGCTGCCACTCCTGCATCCTTCGCTGTATTTCTCTTTTTGGCCTCGGCTCCAAAAATGCGCTTACGCCTTGGCCTTTGTATTACATCACGAGGTGATCTGCTATGTCCAGCCTCATTCCAAGCGCCTTAGATTGAGGTGAGCACTTCTGTAGAACTTGGGGATTAGTTTTCGTTTCTGTTGTTTCTGTTTTTGTGTTTGTTCCATTCATGTGTGTTTCCACGAGGGAAGGGAAGAGTTGGTCTCCTCTGGCAGAGCCCCGCATTACCAGAGGTAGGCTGATTACAATAAGGTTTTGCCCAGTTCTCCATGGGGATCGTTTGTAACCGCATATCACCCTACGGCCATCCAGCTGTCGGCACGATTCCTTACACCTTAGCTTAGGTAGGCTGGTCCACGGTGGCATGTTTCGCAAAGGCTCCTGGGGATTCTTAGTTCACCTCACCAGCCACCAGGGGACGCGCCCGATAGGCAGCCCAACCCACGGGACTTGCTGCATATAATGAATATGAAATACAGAAAATGTGAATTGATTGTTTTTTGTCACAGTTATTGACACTTCATATCCATGAATATGAAAAATAGACACATACTTTTCGGAAAACATTTTCTGTTGAAATTCATAATTCCAATTATCAGGAATCCATAAAACACAGATGGTATTTTAAATCGTTCGAACAAACAGCCAAAAATTATTTCCCAAAAAGGCGTGCTGATAAGGCCATAAGCTTATAGGCCATAAGCTTATAAAAAAGAAGATAACGATTGGAACTGTAATATATATTGGTATTTTACAAATAAACTATATTTCAAAAAGCGTAAAAAACCTTGGGTATAAGAGATTTCTCCAGCGATTAGTCGGAAGTTTTCGTAGATTCCGAGAATTATAGAAATAGACTTCTGGGGAGTCTATTTCTCGGAATCTAGGAGTCTAGGAAACAGAAAATGCTTAACAATGCGATTCAGGAGGCGAGAACTGTAATGGAACAGACGGTCAAGAATATTTCAAATCAATCTGGTGAAAGAATCGAGCAACTGAGGGAAAAACTAAACAGGACAATTCATATAGGTGGAGAAAAGTAGACTGGAATGGGAGATAAAGACTTTGAAAACGGGGCAGGGTTCAAGCGTTTTCTAGATAACAGGAACACACACTACATGCCGTCTGATATGTCTGACAGGATAGGGGTGCTGGTGGAAAACAATCACCGGGCTACCACCAGATTTTCTGGAAGTAAAGTCCAGTTTATCAAGAAGGAGCTAACTGCAGTGAGTGGCAGGTTGCAACAAATGGGTGGACGCATAGGTAAAATAATAACTGAACTGGAAACAAGAGAGATAATGGTAATGGACAGCACTAACAGTAACGTTGGAAGGTATGGTAGGCTGGATGAATTAAATGGGGAATAATGGAGAGCAATGAAGAGGATACTTGAAGAGGTTAATGGGCAGCTTTAAAAAGTTAGGCCAAATGATATGCAAGGAAAGCGTAAGCAGGCGAAACCCATTATGATGTAACCTATGCCATCTGGTGTCTCGGGACTCACCGACGGGACTGTACGGCACACCACTGGAGGAGAGGCCGATATGGACACAGATGTGGGTTTTCAGGTGGTAGAGAACGAGAAAGAAAGAAAGAAGAGGAAAAACAGGAGTGTGCGTACTTCATACGACAGAACTTGGGATGGAGAGGGAGAGCAAATCTAGGTCAGGGTAGAAGACTCCTCCCCCGTTGGAGGAGGAGATCATTGTAGTCAAAGCCGTGGGAATTGTAAGCGAGCGACCACGAAACGGGGGGTGTATGTGTTATGTGAAGGCTATTAACCGCAATCGATCCGGTGTTGTGGTAGTGAAAGGAAAGAATGAAGATGCACAACAGAAGATACGGTACGTGCTCCAAGATGAAAGTTGGGTGAACGTAAAAAAAGTCACGAGCCTAATCCCCACGTCCTTCTTACTGGAGTTGAGCAGAATTCAGCGCTGAGTGAGGGTCTCACGCAGTTGGGAATGGAACGCATGACTGTGCGTAAAAGGAAGGAACGCATTGTGAATACCTGGAAAGAGAAAAAGTTCTAGAGGTGAGTGCGACGCTCTTCCCGAGATTGATGAGGCTGGAAATGGTGAGTCTGGACCATCGAATGATTGAGTTTTGCTCAACGGGGCTACCAAAGGTGAGAAAAGTTATGGTGACGAATATTAGAGGAGCCAACTGGGCGGGTATGGAGCGAGATTTGCAGAACTACAGTTCAGGGAGGCTTGGAATGATAGAAGAGATTGAGCGAGGAGCGGCTATGCTGCAAGGAACAATGAGGGAAGCGTGCACGAGGCATGTGCCTAGGAGAAAAAGGACGATCGGAGGAGCGTGGAGTGGAAAGCTCGCATAGGTATATGACGATGATGAGAAGAGAAGCGCAAGGAATCAGGGACGAGGATGCAAGGAATAGAAGTATAGTTAAGTACAAGAGAGAAAAGAATAGGTATGAAAGAATGATAGGGAACGCTAGGATGGTGTGGTTTAGGAAGAGGGTGGAGCGGATTCAGGATGAAAATCTGTGGGACCGTGTCTACCGTCTCCTCAACGGTGTTCGCCAGAGAAATCCCTTTTAATGTCGAGAGAGATGATGTATTTTCTACCGAGGGGAAGAAAGAAACCAGAAGGTATTTGCTGGGAAAGAACAGTTACCTGTGAAACAGTCTTTGAAACAATATACAGAGGCTGTCTATAAAGTTCTAGTCTAGGACCGATCATATGGAAGAATGGTTCGAACGAATGTGAAGCATGAAAAGACAAGGCATTGAGAGTATCGAGAAGAGATGGAATCTGGTCCGGAATGATTGCAAAGCATGAGAGGAAGAAATCTGGTTGGGGTGCAATGACATGAAAACATAATGCATATATATATATATATATATATATATATATATATATATATATATATATATATATATAGGCCGGAAGGGATGAAACACCTTCGGTCAAAAGAATGAATAGCAGGGAGGTTGAGATCAGAATGAGTGTTAGATACCTGAGAATTGTGTTGGATTCTGGATTTTTGTTCGTAGACCACCACAAGGAGGCTAGAAAAAAGCAGAGTGCGCTAGCAGAAAAAACAAGAAAATGGACCGTGCGGGACATCGGACTAAGGAGAGAATGTGTCAGAGTAATACGAGAGGTTAGCCAAGCCTGCAGTCATGTATGGAGTGCAAGTATGGGGGAGCAGAGTGAATGATAGCAGAGTCAGGAGACAGCTCAGCGCGGCCCAGAGTCCTTTCCTAATCGCCTCATGTGGGGCGAACAGGACGGCACCGTTGAAGTTAGGGTCAGATACTATGAATGGAGAGCAACTGGGGAAAGACAGATTGAGGACAGGGTGAAAGGGGTGGATAAGGCACTCCCCTGAATGCAAGGGATATAAGTGGAGGAAGTGGAGGACGAAGGTATGGCCGAGGTGTACGTGGATGCCGAAGCGAATATGGAAAACGGAAGAATGGGCATAGGTTGGGCGTATGAAAGGAATGAAGGTGAATGGGTATGAGGAAATGAACGAATCACCGGACAGGGTATCGTGAACGAGGCAGGACTGATTGCGATAGAGAAACTGATAGTTATACTTGGAATATGGGGAGAATGGACAGTAAGAATGAGTAGACAAAAAAGATAAAAGTGTGCATTATGGAAGAATGACAGAGGGAATGAGAAGACGGAACGACTGATCGGCTGTTATACATATATTGTAAAACAGGTGGGTTTGAATTTCTCAATCTGTCGAGAAAGAAAGTTATTTCACAAAGACATTTCGATTATTAGTATCCACAATCGTCTTCCACTTTGGTGGATGATCCTTGTACAAATGAGGCGACACCAACAATCCTGCTAACTTTGGGTCTATTTGTATGCTACCTATATCTGCTAAAATTATAGAAAAACTTGTAATACGAAGAATCATGATGTTTTTGAGTGGAGTAGCAGTCAGTTCGGGTTTCAGAGTTGAAAAACACTGATTTTGCTATGTTTCATCTACTAGAAAACATATATCTTCATTTGTGTGATAGTGAAAAGGCAGCGGCAGTTTTTTGCGATCTTTCAAAAGTTTCCGATTGCTTCATTAGAGATATATCTTAGAAACGGTTCAGATCATACCTGTCAGAACTCACTCAAAAATATTCAACGAAAGTCATTTTATGTGGAGGAAAAAATCAGTTTTTTATCGACTTTTTTTGGGTAATTGTTACCTTCCACAATCTGAAAAAATATAAAAATTATAATGGAGAACTTTATACAAGTGTAGAAGGGCAAACTTTTTAGTTTGTACTTTGTATTACATCGAATATTTCAGTTGTCAATCAACAACATTGACATAATTTCATATTTCAAAACTTCTTTGACATCTGTCGAAGAAGTAAAGAAATAAGCTCTCAAAAAAGGTATAACTGCATATTGTATATTCGAATTTTTATCCATCCCTGAAGACGGAGGCAGATTTTGGCCTCCGAAACGTAAAAGATAAGTATTATTTCTTAATAATTTTTTTGATAGGCAAAATTGTTAAATACGACAAGTTACTGATAAATAGAAGATTTTTCTTTGTGAAAAATACTTTGATTTCTACGCAGTAACTTATCGGGGTAAACTAAAAAGTTTGCCCTTCTACACTTGTACAAAGTTCTCCATTATAATTTTTATATTTTTTCAGATTGTGGAAGGTAACAATCACTCGAAAAGTTACAGTTACAGAGAACATATCCAATTCCCCCACAGTTACTTGCGGTGTGCCACAAGGATCGGGTGTAGGCCCAAGTCTCTTCTTGTTATATATTAATGATCCACCCCGCATTGATAAAGCTGCAAAAAAATAACCCAATTCACAGATGACACTACATTATAGAAAGTTATTGACCTTCTACTTCTCTGTTTTGATACAAAAATGTGGAAATCTCCTAAAGAAATGAAGAAAGCAATCAATTTTGAAAATTTACTCTATACTCTTTGCGTAGATTATCGTGCAAAGAAAGAACTTTCAGACTCCTATTGATCTTTGTTTCTGAAAGCCATATTGATGATTGTTCGAGCAGTTCAAGTTTCTCGAATATTCATGGATATGGTGGTTCACTGTTTTCTTCATGATTTTTGATATCACTGAAAGCAAATTGACTAGTTTATAGTCATTTGGAAGATTTTTCTTACCATTTTTGGGAATAAGCTGAATGCGAGCAATCTTCCAACAAGAATGGAAGCTAGTGCGAGTTCATTGGCGCTCTTTTAAAGTACGATGATGAACACTTTATCGGGACCCTACGCATTGTTGATATTAGGCTGTTTCAAAATTCACCTGACTGGACGTTGTCAAGAGTAATTTTTGGCATTGTGGACTTTAGTGTAGGAATAGTGGGTGGTGCCATTTCCAGAAAATCAACTGTGGAATGAGACGCGACTTATTCAGCTAGTAGATTTGCTTTTTCTATGGTATATTCATCTATGACTCTGTATCTAGTGCTGCTATCTCTTCTGAAGAGTGTTGTGTTCCATTTTCATGTAAAACAAAAAAATAATGGCAGCAACTACAACTATCTTCACCTGTAACAGTGGGTAATCAATTTCCTAAAATATACCCATTCGTTGAACTCTGATAACGGAATAAGTAATTTCGAAAATGACCATGGAAAATATTTCATTACATTACAGCACAAAATTTTATCTTTTCGAACAACCGTAATCTGTTCGAACTTTAGCATAGATATAATGATTTATGAATGAGACATTTCTTGTTTATTCAAATCAATGACCAAAAGTTATCAATTGGAATTTATATCTATATGTCTGATTCGATTTTTTTTGACACTATGTACCAAATTGTATTTTCATTCGTTTTTCAATTTCACCTGCGATAATATATCATGTTAACAATCTACAGGTATCAACTACTCATATGCTTCATTTCATCAACACTTATCTTGCGTGTCATGATATGTAGTCACATTGTAGATAGACACATCTTTTCTGAAATTTCGAATCCAACCCATATCTAATTTGTCTCACTTTCGACCTATTACTATTTCATCATCGTTATCTCGACCACGATATACTTTGTTTGAAACTTCGCTTCCTTGCAATTAACTTCGTAATGAGTTACTTGAGTGATTGCCATCGAAGAATATATAGATGGAGCAGTTTCGGAACTATTACTTGTGTCGAAGGGAGTATCACAAGGATTAATTATTAGGCCCTCACTGCTCAGTGTATATATTGTGCCTTCTGCAAACCTATGAGAAAATCTAATATCACTCACTGTACAGATGCTACTCCAGTTTCAGTAATTATCGTCTTTTTCTCCCAGTTTTCATTTTGGGAATTCTTCTACATGTCTTCTGATGGTGAATGGAGTCGATTCATCATTATTTTTAACAATTTTTTTCAATAACTTGATAAAAAAATAATTAATTTGAGTGGAACTTAGTAGGACATGTGAATACTTACACGTGGAATACATCACCAAAATCTATCCCATCATTATTCCAATATGCATCTCATTTTATTCCGTAGTTATACCAATAACATTATTTCTCACTCTCCTCTGTATCATACAAGATCTTGAAATAAGAAATTCCAGTAACACATTTGCTTTTTCAGCTGCAGGAAAACCGGAAAAACCTGCAGCACCATATTATATGAAGATCTTGATCCGCCAAAGTCCTCTCTCTCATAAAATAAAATGTAGGGTGTCTCCGGAGGCTCCAATAAATTCAATATATCGCTAGAATACTTAGTGACACGACTATTGTCAAACTTAAACCAGTACGTTTCGTCTTTGACCATAGCGTAATAATGACCAGGTTCAACGCCAAAACCACAGTAAACAATAACTGCATGAAGATTATAATAGTAGTCTGCTAGATTGAAGAGTTTGGTGCTTCCGTCAGAGGTTGAGTCATGTTCAAAGATCATTAGTGTTATTATTAGATCGACTGGTGCCTCAGCTATACTTATTGTTTTTTAATAGTCAGTCAGTTTGGCGCATGTTCAGCAATACAATCGATCATCACCTGTTGAATGTTCCATTTTCAGATGATTTATCAATAAGCTTCACATGGACTGGGTATTAGGAAACGCTAGTTGAAGTTCCAGAAATTCACATAGTTTTTGCTACCTCTTGAATATTTACTACAAAGTAGGTGAGTGGGGATTTTTCCAGCAGGAGATTTACAAACACAAGACGAGATACTGTACGGAATCATTCAATCCAGAGCAGTCAGGAGTATTGAATCTGCTTTTGTTTTGCTCACGAAGAGTATTCAATAAAGACGTCAAGAATTTGGAACAATCCTCTTATTGTCCTAACGAGTATCTAGTGGACAAAGACTCCGGGAAATCGGTTGGAGGGGAAGATGATACATTCTTACAAAACTGCAGCTGCATGAACAGGTGTTTGAGTTTGGTGAATAAGTAGAAAATATTCTCGTTCTCTTCCATCATTGAAACATCTTGTGATATAGAAGAGAAGGAGAATTATTGTTATTGGTGAATTCACGGAATAAAATGGGATGACGTGTCTCCCTACTCGAGAACTAATCTAAGGCAAACGCGCACCTCACTCCACATCTTCCAAACTTCCATAGAATCATGAAATGTGATTTCACGTATCACTTTTTTTTCAAATATTTCAAAATTGAGGAATAGAATACAATCTTCTAGTCTTCAACACATTCAGTTTGAAAACCAATATTTTCAATCATACCAATGAGAGTATATTACAACAAACCATCCATTTCCTAAATTGAAAGGGGTATATTTTAGAGAGATTGATTTTTGGGAAAGAAATGATTTGGATTTCTACTTCTGCATCACAGGGTGTCTATTGAACGTGCGGCAAAAATTTAAAGGACTAGTCTAAGGATATTTTGTCCTATTGTGACTTTTGATAGGGCGCTATGTTTCGAAAATACAAAGCAAAAAACACTTCCGATAATAACAATGTATTATAAAAAAATACATGTTATGTTCCTTAATCTACAAGAACTGTTGAAAATGACTACCTCCCGCTCGGATGCAATACTCCAATGTTCTCCTCATCGACTTCCGAACTCTTTCAAAAATATCAGGTTCACTTACAAGACATACTATTCAAATTGAAGAATTTTTCTAGTTCGGACTTCCATTGTCTAATATATAAGATGATTTGGAATCCCTGAACCAACTGTAGAAAAAGAAGAATTAAAAATGAATAGCTGTAAATAACAATTATATTAAGCAAAAAAACCTGATATTAAATAATAGTGAAATAAAATACAAGTAAAAATAAAACAATTGAAAAAAATGAAAATAAAGATATACAAAATGAAAATAAGATGAAAATGAAAAAGTTAAGAGATTTCAAGCCAAGTTAGTTCACGACGTTTCGATTGTTAGTATCCACAATCGTCTTCGGGTGATGACTGGACTGATTCCTCCGAAAGATTACTATTTATGGGTCGTTCGAGTACTTTCACTCATCCCCGCTTTCCATTTTTTTTATTTTCCGCTTCACTGGTGTTCAGTGGGAGATGACCGTTTGGCGGAATTTGACCATTTTTATCTTGATGATGGGTTTCAATAATGTTGTTTCAGGGATTTCAAATCATTTCATATATTAGACAATGGAAGTCCGAACTAGTGAAATTCATCATGAAATATTGTCAATCACCTTCAAACAAACATTCAAATTGAATGTCTGCAGCTGTTTGTAGTAATCGGAATTTTATTGATTGGTACCAATGGAATAGTTAGTTTTTTTATCACTTGGTAGATCTAGTGTAGTACGCTACACTTTCATTTCAGCTACGTTAATAATTAAATTACCAAAATTGTTATTGTCGAAATTCTTTCCCGCCCCGTATCTTCGAAACAAATCGCCCTATCAAAAATTATCATAAGACAAAATATCCTCAGAATAGTCCAAGGAATAGTCGCTCAAAGTTTTGCCGCATGTTCAATAAACACCCTGTAAACGAAACGAAGCAAACCATTTGAAAAAATTAACTCTATGCAGATTTACTTTTCTGCATGAAATTGATTGCTCCCTTCCTTCTTAAGATTCCAGATTTTTGTATGAAAATGGAGAAGTAGAAAGCCAAAACTTTTTCTCTCCCAAAATTAATACCTCCTGAAAATATACCCCCTTCAATTTAAATAAGATTTCTATGGGTGAGATTCAATCAATGAGCGAATGTCATAACGTACTGTCTTTGATGACAAAAGTATATCAAACTCTTTCGTAATATTAGATCGTAATTTTATGAATGAATTGAGTGGCTCGTCTTATGATTATATCCAAATTTAATGCTGAAGAGACAATAAGACATGTTTATCATCCCGAAACATGATGTCAGTGCTCTTCCACTCACCATATTGTGAGTGGAAGAGCACTATGAATGATATCTGATTCAATTCCATAACGAATATTTGGAATACAAACTGATAAAAGAGAAATATTTTTTGTATAATTCAGTGTTGATATGAAAATATTTGTTCCGAAACATATTTATATCAAACTTTTTTCAGTACATTTGAGAACAAAAACAATTATTGCAGAATGGACAAAAAATATGTCTATATGGCAGACATAGACATAGACGTAAATCAGAAATGTCATTCTCCTGACAAGCTACAATCTTGCTTATCTATTTTCCTTGTGGTATTTTCATTGTTTCAGTTGCTGCGTAGCTTTAGATACTGTAGCTTCAGTTGTTTATGTCGGGCAGGAAAAAGTTTTTTTGCATAAACTTCACATCATTTTCCATTGGAATTATTTGCTCTCTTTCTTTCTTTGGAAGTTTCCCATATTTTTTGGATAAAGAAACTTTCTTTTCCAAGAATTATTTTCTGCTAAAAATATATCACTTTCAATTCAAACAACACTATGTTTCTTCACTATGGTACATACTGCTTCGAAGCCTAACAAGAATATCTAGAACCAAACTGGCAGTGATGTTATCGTTTCTAATTCACGTGCCATCTTGCTTTTGCGATAATGTGCTTTTTCTTTGATTATTTTGTTCAGTAATCCATAAAAATGAAATTAATTATCATTACAGCACCGATGGAACATCTTCCAATGAAATTTCCAATTATTTTCTCAATAATCAAAATAGTGTATGATTCTCCGTCAAATTAAGTTTTCTTTTTAGAATATTTAAATGGTTTTGAGTTTTTGAATGAACTTACAGATAATCAGACCATTATTTACTAATCTCAACGTTAAAGCATGAATATTCATTTCACAATCTACTACCTACATAAGAACTTTCAGGAATGATGGACATTTTTATTCAAATTGTCATTTTATTGTTCTATTCGATGGTAGCCACACGCTTTGCCTCTTCAATCAGCGTGATTTCTCGTAAGATCTTTCATAGTAAGTACAACTGCCATATATTCATTGATGAAAATATTGTTTCTTTATAATATAACCCTCCAAATTTATCAATAATAATATTAATGAAGTCTTCAAAACGCTATTCGTGGAAAACATGAGTCTTCCATGAGAACACATTTTGATAAAAATACTGATTCAGATCTGAGAGATCGAAATGGAAATATTATTGCATTCCTGACAAAAATTATCATCATTATTTTATTATTATTTATCATTATTATAGAGCCTCCCTCCCTCCATCCCGCGTTTTAACCGCGTTTCTTTGATCATTTTCAGATGATTTTGTGAACTGTTTTCTTTTATTTCTATTACTCGTATCTATAGATTATTTTATAATTATGAGTAACATCTGTGTTCTTATTATGGATCAAGTTATTATTTGTTCAGTTCAAAGTTTTGTATTTGAACTCCTCACAATTTTTCAGGTGAAATGGTTGATTTGGACAACTGGCTAAAAACAAATAGAGAGTTAGTGCTGGAAAATTCTTTGAAGTCTTTGGGGAGAACAGAAAAACAGCTTCATGAGCATATCAAAATTCTTGAAGCATGGTTGGAAACTCAACCTCATCTACCGGAAACTCCGAGTGAGTATAATTTTTTCTGTTTATTGTACTACAGAATTGAATGATGAGAATTTTATATCAATTGACAAGTTATTTTTAACATGTGTTCGTCTTGGGTTCTCACGGTTTCACAGTTTTTCACAACACATAAAGTTCGCGACATATTGATGTTTTTTTATTATTAGAAATGATTAAAATGCGACTTCACAGTTAGTTTGTGTTTGAAAAATTTGTAGAAAACAGCCCTCTCGTCATGTGCAACTCTGAACTTCACACTTTTCTGTAAACTCAACATCAAGCTACAGTTTTATGACTATTGAAATGACTCGTTTTAGCAATTTGTAGTAAACATGAACAAGTGTTATATGATTAACCAAATAGTGGAAGTGAAACAGTGACTCAGTCAGATGTTTAAAGGCAGAGTCATAGGACAAGCTTGAGAAGATTATTGGTCACCAAGATCACCGGACTTATCTCTCATGGGCTTTTTTCTATGGTGTTATCTGAAACGAATAATGTATAAGCACAGAACATTTGCAAACATAGAACATTCAGAGAGTACCATTTGGGAGTGTCGTGCTAACATAAATCCCCTATTTATTAAAAATGCCACAAAATCTGTGAATGAAAAGACTATAATTTGTATAGAACGGGATGGACGGCCTACTGAATGTTGAATACAGGTTTCTTATAAGATTATTGAGATTAATCGACACTGTTGTAACTGCATCAAAATATTTAGAACTCATCTGCAGCTAATGGAATACAAATCTGCTTGAAAACGGAATACTAATGTAATAAGAACGAAGAGATATATATTTATTTGATTACTGACAAATTAACGTCAATACATTGAGAATCCAAATCAGTTTGACAGTGAAATGAAAAACTAGATGAACTTTGCTACAACAAAGACGAATTTCTGGAGGTGTATTTATTTTTTTTTCTGATAACAGGCCAATGCGAATATTTTCTGGGCGAAATATGACGTTGAATTCTCGTATTCATCAAAATGATAGAATTTGAATCATGTTCCATTCGAATCGATAGAGAGATAGATTTGAAAATTAAAGAATTGGAAAAACATTTAAGTGACAGTAGAGAGTCCAAATTTCGAGCAACGGTATAAAATTGGAAACTAATCATCTTTTTTTTTGGCATTCTCCGAAACTTTCAAAAAAGAAAAATTTTCAAATTTGACAGGTTCACAGTAATACATGATGAAAGGAAAGAGGCTGTTTTTTACTCATTTGCCAAGCTAAACTAACTGTGAAGACAAATTTCCATTACACCTTCAATGAAAAAAAACTTCCATATGTCCAGAACTTTATGTGTGACTACAAAACTTAGGAACTATCTTTGGGTGGTCAACAGAACGGAATTGTACTCTTATAACACAAGTTATTCCAATATTTCGATAAAGTTCATTATCATTATCAAGGAAGAGCTACAAAAAGTGATACAATAATATGAATTTGTTACATAATTAGGAAATATATGGACTATAATTCAACCAAAATCTTAGCTACTGAAGAAATACTTCCAAAAAGTTGTTTTTGGAAATGTCATATCACAATCGAATAATTGCCTCAACAAAAGATCAGACATTGATAACCTCAGTGACATTTATGTCTGCCTTTCTACTCAATATTGATAAAAATTCACATTATTTTCAAATCAACAATGATGCTGAATACTCATTAACCTAACTCAAAACTAAAATTTTCAAAATTGCAACAAATTTCCAACCTCCCTATGGCAGGGATTCACTTCATTTTAATAACACTTTCTCATGTATTCAACATTGGGTTTTCTTATTGATAATCTCACAAAACAGCAGATGACTCCGATCACAGTTGCACCATAGTTGTTCTCTTGTTCCATAGTTCAACTGTTTCATTAACTCTTTCTGTGGTCTGTAGTATCCTCATGGCTTTTACCAGTATTTTATAATTTCAAATCGTATAACGATTTCATTATGTAAATTTAAATGATCTTCTTTATATCAGTGAGGAGTCAAACCATTTTTAATGTAGTGATTTGTTTTATTTGATTGACATGTTTCAACTGTTTAAATTAACATTGTTTTCGACACGGACTTCTTCACGAAATGTTAATTCTTGTGCATTAACAGAACATGTTAATTCGGAGGATCATAAAATGAATTTTGAAAACCCACATATTTTAGATAGAGAAATTAATACAACTAAAAGAATATTTTTGAAAATGATACATATCGATCACGAATAACATTCAATGAATAAAAGAACTGATATTGAGAGTCTCAGTAAAATTTACACATACCTACTGAAATATGATAAAGAAAATAAAAGATCTAGTAATTCGAGTATTTCATGTTTTTTTCTATCTATCTATCTATCTATCTATCTATCTATCTATCATTTTATATTTTATTCTCACGTTAGTAAGCTCTCCATATTTATATATTTTCCACAAGAATAATCTTATTATTGTAGTTGTCCTGACGAAGGTGTGAAATATACCGAAAGCTTGACATATAACAAAGAGTTTTTTTTGTAACAGCTCAGCTATTGACTGCAACCTCACAAATGGAACCGATTTTTGATTAACGAATGAAGGTGGTAAATGTAGGTAGGGATTAACGGGACTTTCAGTTAAACACGTTCAAGAAATCAACTCTAATGAATATTGGAAGATTGTTTTCCAAAATAATTGAAGTTTTCCAAGGTGAAACAATTATCAAAATTTGTTGATGACATCTTTAAAAAAGAAACTGTTTCTGAAGTAGTACTAATTTTTGAATGTTATATAAGACATGCTCTCTGATTACGATTTTGCTAATTTGAGACAAAGAAGTTTTAACTTGATACTATTGGTCAAGGAGAAATGTTGTTTTTATGTTATTTTGGTTGTCCATAGAATTTTGGGAAAGTTGTGTTATGTATTTTGAGCGTTTGTCTTGCAATTCAATTGATTGATTGTAACGTAGTCTATTCTATTCAAAATGACAGATTGATAGCGTTTGTCTAGTTTTAGAATATTTCATTGTTATTTTCGAAAGTGACTTTGTTTTTTTAAAGTTTTTCGTTAGTACTTTCTAGGTGGAGTTGAAACATTTTTGGTTGAAATAATTGATTAGTGTTTGCTTTTCATTTTGTTTCTATAATTTTAATAATAATAATAATGATAAATGCTTTCATTGAGAGATCACTCAGTAGAAGAGATACTGCTCTAACCTAACAAATGTCAGAATTCAACTCTGCACATGACAAATCAAGGCAGAAATTGCTCTTCCATCCAACCTTCTATCTTGGTATATTCTCTATGTAACTTTCGATACTGGCAATAATATCAACAGGCCGAATATCTTCTGGAGTAGGCTATATTTTCTTGAATGTGATCATAACTTTTGTTTTAATGAATCATTGTATTTTTAGGTACCTTTTCATTTTTTAATGATTCCGTACAGTCCATCTTGTCTTATGTTTGTAAATCTTCTGGTGGAAAAATCCTCACTTGTTTACTTTGCAGTAAATATTCAAGAGGTAGTGGAAACTTATGTGAATTTCTGGAACTTCGACTAGCGTTTTCTAATATGACTAATAACCAGTCCGTGCAAAGCTTATTGTTGAAAAGTCTGAAAATGGAATTTTTAACAGGTGATGATCGTCTGTATTGCCAAACATGCGCCAAACTAACTGACTGTTATAAGGAAACAAGTATATCTGAGGCACCAGTCGATTGACGGGTGCCTCAGATATACTTGTTTTCTTCCAGATATACTTTAATAATAACACTGCTGATCTTCAAGCAAGACTCAACCTCTGACGGAAGCAAAAAATCTTTCGAAGGTTCAAATCTAGCAGACCACTATTATAATCTTCATGCAGTCATTGTTCACTGTGGTTCTGGCGTTGAATCTGGTCATTATTACGACTTGGTCAAAGACGAAACGGTCTGGTTTAATACTGACTATAGTCGTATCACGAAGTGTTCTGGCGATGTATTGAATCTATTGGAGCCTCTGGAGACACTCTTCATTTCGTTTCATGAGAGAGGACATTGGCAGATCAAGATCTTCAGACGATGTGGTGCTGCAGGTTTTTCCGGGTTTTCCTGCAGCTGAAAGAGCAAATGCGCCACTGGAATCAATGAAGTCGCCCTGGAGCGCCAATTGATTTTCATTGTTGTTTTTATTTTTATCGTTGTTTTATAATACCAGGAATACTATTTCTGATAATATTTTGTATGATTTTGTCAAATCTTTCAGTTTCTTATGTCAACTGAAAAGATGGTGTAAATATAAACATTATGGATTCTACTCACTCAGCATGATAACTGTTTTTAGAATTAGCAAAATGTTGGAAAAATTACACAAAAATAACAGGAATTACCACAAAACCGAATTTTGATATGAACTATTCTCAACCAATTGGAAACTTTCATTTTTCCAAACTTCAATTAGGTCAAAATACTAGGTTACGTTTCATCAAAAATTCAATTATGTCTCTAAGAATTTCATTCTGCCAAACTATATTCTTCCAGAGTTTTGAGTCAACAAAAAGTTATTTTGTATCAATTGAGTAACAATAAAAATACGCTTTCAAAGAATATCGAACTGAAAAGTTAATTTAAAAAAAAATAAGCCGTAAACAATGACGACCAAAAATTACTATGATTAATGTGAAAAAAAGCGACTAGCGCTTGATATACAAAAATAATGGCAAAAGGCGCCCATGCTGTTTTCACAATAATACCAGTATTTTTCGTTCGTTATTGTTTTAAGCTTATTCAAAATAAATGGTTATATTTTCAACTTTTCAGTTCGATGTTTTTCAAAAGCGTGTTTTTTAGTGTTTTGAACTATATCAATTTTTCATTTTTTAGTTTCGTATGCTATAAAAGCGTGTTTTTTAGTTTTGCAAACTATATTCCGTACATTGTTCAGAAAAAGAAAAAACCCAAGACAGCAGGCACGCAAAGTTGGGTTACAAATAAGGCAGCAGGCGCGTGTGTTAATAAAAAAAATACTTTCTTCACATGAAGAAATGCATGTGAAGTGAGTTCGAATCATATCAAGGAGGTTATGTACAGCGCCATCTGCCCGCGAATAGATCAATCAATAATTTCGATTCATCAAAGAGGTTATGTACAGCGCCATCTGCCCGCGAATAGATCAATCAATAATGTCGATAATTCTCTCAAATACAGATCCCTATATGAAATGAAAAGGAGAGTTACAAACAAACAAGCAAACATACATACAGATAGAGCTTATATAAAGCGTGTGATAGTGTAAAAATGAACATCATATGTTAATGATTTGATATTGTGACGCCTGAATACGCTTTTGTATAGCGAAACACGTGTCACGGTTCTGTAATCTTTCCAGAGTGAATCACACTTTAAAGTGTGTGTTTTGAATACGCTAAGATGTGATATGACTAATGTTCGAAAAATAATATTCATAAATCAATCATTTTGTAGCTATCCCATCAACGGAATTGAAAAAATATCAAAATCCTATATATGATAGTGAATTTAGTATAAACCGTATATTACTGTGAAAAATTACATAGTGTTTCATCGCCCCTATCTCAAGTGGAATTTCGAAATTAATAAAATAATATATTTTTTACTTAAATGTTAAAAAAATCGAATTGAATAAATTTATTCCAAGTTCAAAAACAATTACTGTTTCTCTTTTTTCCATTCATTATACCATTAGAATGATTGGTATTTGGGTTGCTATACTCATCTGATCCATTTTTTTTCCAGGAGAAAATCATCTAATAAATAGTTTGCTGATAAATAAGTTCAGTATCGAAAATTGTAAACAGCGCCTCGATATGTATTACACAATAAGAAATTTGCTTCCTGAAATCTACGAACCAATGGACTCCAAGAATACACTAAAATTTGCAGATATTTTGTGAGTATCATATAATTGAGAATTATTCGTGATATCATCAGTTCTGAACTTGAAAGAAGTAGAAATTCAACCCACGTAACCCAATTTTCTCGTAACTTCATTTTGATTATATGAAAATCATATTTCAGTTGAATATCAATCTCCTATTGGAAAGATGTGTGATACTTTTGTTTATTGTACTTTTCGCTAATGTCCTCCCATCTCTTTCTCAGTTCATTGAGCCTTTCAAAAAGCCCGTTATATTCTTCTCAGCAAATTAAAGAAATTAGGACACTCTCACCAAATGCTTACTCTAATTGAATCATATCTAGTTAACAGAAAACAATTCGTTGAATATGAATCTTTCAGATCAGCTCATTACGTAGTTATTTCTGGGATGCCACATGGTTCTAATCTTGGACCTCTTTTACTTTTACATGCTCTATATTAGCTTCACCTATATGTATGTGACCCCCTTTGTGCGCCTGCTGCCTTGGGCTTGGTAGCTGATTTTCAGGCTCCCTCTTCGAAATCGTAAAATATCAATGGTCATTTTTCTAAACAATATACGGCTGATTGATCCCAAAGTTTTGATAAACTAAATATAGTTTAAAAAAACTGAAAAACGCGCTTTTATAGCATAAGAAACTGAAAAATGAAAAATAAATTTAGTTAAAACTAAAAAACACGCTTTTAAAAAACATCGAACTCAAAAGGTATTTTTTTTCAAATAAGCTTAAAACAATAACGAACGAAAAATACTATCCGAATTTTATTTCATAACGAATGTTTGGAATACCTACTGAGTAGAGAAAAGTATCTTCTGTATAATTCAGTGTTCATGTAAAAGTATTTGTTGCGAAAGATTTTTTTCTTTCGTGTAATTCAATGTTTATATGAAAGTAGCCGTTTCAGGAGGGCTTTCTTCCAGTTTGTGTTTGAATGTTGCTTCTTTGCATGATCTACTCATCCATGTATATAGTTACTTTTTTTTCAAATTGATCACTTTCTTTCTTTCTTTGGAAGATTTCTACATTTTTTTAATCAAGATGGAGTAGTAGAAAGCCAAAAACTTTCTTTCTCAAAAAGTATTCACTCCTAAAAATATACCCAATGGTCACTCACCCCACGGTGTAGGTCATCGTTCATGATAATAAATATACTTTATTGTCCAAAGAGAAACTCTGATTTACAAAGCTTTGTTAAGTATTCCTTTTTTGAGAAAAAAAAAAACATAGTCAAGTACATGAAATCTGAGTATAAGCTAGTAGATCAATGAAAATATTCAGAGTCCTACCATGAAAATAAAAAATCAAAATTTTAAATGTCACATTTTCTGAAAATCATTTGAGCCTATGACTTCGGTTTGGTACTCAGGAACACTAACACTGTACCAAGTCACCGTCAAAATAATTACTATTAAGTACGTGAATTGGAAGTGGAATATTTTCAGGAGATATTAATTTTTGGCAAAGGAAGGTTTTGGATTTCAATCAAAAAGTTAGTCTTCCCTAAAAATATTTTGGATTTAAACAAGATTCCAATGGCTGGGAATGAATCAAATAAGCGAATGAATGTCATTACGTACTGTCTTCGATGACACGAGTAGATTAACTCATTCGTGACAAGAAGTCGTGATTATATGAATGAATAGGGTGCTCCATCTTATAATTTTGTTCAGATTCGTGCTGAAGTGGCAATACAGTGTCTTTTTCCGAAATACCGGATTTCCACCAGTGAGGATGACAATGTTTCATAAAAGTAAAAGTTTACCTGATCCACTGTCTATATTGTGTAGCAATCCTGTGAATGAAATCTGATATAATTTCAAAAGTGTGTTTGGAATACAAACTGAATAGAGGAAAGTAGTTTTTGTATAATGCAGTGTTCATATAAAAATGGTTTTTTTGGAAAGTATTTTTTTCTTGTGTATTACGTAATGTTCATATGAAAGTAGTTGTTCAGAGAGGGCTTTTATCATGAATTCCATCAGTTTGGACCTTCATTGTCGGATATTGTAAAAGGTGATTTGAAATCCTTGAAATAACTGATAAAAAAAAGAAGAATTAAAAACGAACAGCTGAAAATAACAATTATATTAAGTACTTGTGATGCACTGTTTGGAACCTTTGGTGTAGTAATGAATATTACTGGAGTTTTTTCCCAACACCAAATCGTTATTTTCAACACCTTGACACGTGTTTCGATCACCAAGTGATCATCTTCAAAGAGGAAAATTAAAACTGAGTTTTAATCAAATAAAAAATTAAGAGATTCCAAGCCAAGTTACTTTACAACGTTTCGATTGTTAGTATCCACAATCGTCTTCGGGTGTTGACTGAACGAATTCCTCCCTTCCCTTCATGGGTCATTTCGGTACTTCCGCTTATTTCCGCCTTACTTTTTCCGCTTCACCGGTTCAGTGGGAGATGACCTTCTAACGGGAGTTGGCCATTTTTCGCTTGATTAAACGTTTCCTTATGTTGCGTATCTGTACGCTAGCGTCGTCGAATACATTGTTGGACAGAATGTATACGGCTTATTTGAATTTTCTTCTATACCAATGTTCCTTCCAGTTTATGATCTGAGCGTGGGACCACTCGATGTTATGTTGGTGGGACCAAACATGCTCTGCTATTCCTGATTTACTGGTTTTCCTTGCTGTGTGTTCCTTGTGTTCGGCAATGCGAACATTCAATGGCCTCTTAGTTCCACCGATATAGGATTTTATGCACTCACAGGGTATCCGGTAAATCCGTTAATTGCATTTCCTGGATGCGAAAAATGCTATATCGCTGAAACTAAGAGGCCATTGAATGTTCGAATTGCCACACAGCTAGGGGAAACCAGCAAATCAGGAATAGCAGAGCATGTTTGGTCCCATTATTATAACATCGAGTGGTCCCAAGCTGAGGGAGGAACATTGATTTAGGGGGAAATTCCAAGTAGCCACATACATGTTGTCCAACAATGTATTTAGCCAAGCTAGCGTAGAGATCCGTAACATACGGAAACCCATAATCAACTACCGCTATCTCTCGCCAACTCAGTCATCTCTCAATAAACCGGTGAAGCGGAGAAAGGAAAGCAGAGGTGAGTGAAGGTACTCGAATGACCCATAAATAGTCATCTTTCTGAGGAGTCCAGTCATCACCAGAAGATGATTGTGGATCCTAACAATATACTTGTTATTTTCAGCTATTCTTTTTTATTCTTTTCAGAAGTCCGAACTGATGAAATTCATCTTGAAACATTGTCAATCCCCTTCAAACAAATGCTTTTTTTTCAGTTCGTGTCTGAAGTTCACTTCTTTGCATAATCTACCTACCTTTGTGAAGAGTTGAATTTCAGAAATGTATGGCAAAATAACTATTACATATTTCAGATATTTTTTGCCATGGCCAAAACGGACAGCAGATGGGGACAGAATTACTTTCGTGAAAGCAATAAATACACATAACTATGATTTTTATTCTACGATTGGCTATTGTTTCAACGTTTTTGATTTGAGGATGGCCGAAGATATTTGTAATTCCGAAATTGTAGTCACCGATTTGCAGACAGCGAATTTAGCACAATTGACTATAATGACTCCAGTTCATATGAAGAAATTTGTTATGATTCTGGAGGTACGTATGACGACATCTTTCATCAATATCCTAATTATTTCCTTATCATACTAACTTGGTTAGCGAAACGCGCCGCAAGAGACAGTAGTTTCGTTTTGGTGTTGAAAAAGTGTTGCCAATAAAATATTTCATCGAGTTAATCTAATCTGCTTAACATTGAAATTCAATAATATGAACATATCCAATCAATGCTATGTGAAATATGCCAATAACTAAAATTCATTACTGATCGAATCAAATCAAATCAGTTTATTTTCAGAGACTTTACACCATTGAAAAAGTCAATAATGGCACTGTACAATGTTAACGATTACTGTTGTTGAGATTATGTACGAATGAAAGAAAGAGAATAGGTCCTAGGACTCTACCCTGGGGAACGCCGGTGGGAACGAGACAGGTTCTAGAGTGAAATGTCTCAGCCTCCAGTTCAACCCTCACAGTTTGCGTCCTGATATACAGATAAGATCTCACCAATCCAGAGATGAGCCACGAATTTCTAGACAAAACAGCTTGCTCAAAAGTAAATCGTGATCAAAAGTGTCGAAAGCTCGTGACAAGTTGAATATAACACCTATCGTTTTCTCACCTCTATCAAGTTTATAAATGACTTCATTGACTAAATTCATCGTCGCATCCTGAGTGGACTTCTTGCAATAAGAAAAGAGTCTTCTTTGATAAGTTTTCTCGAATATTTTGGAAAATGCAGATAGTAACGCAACTCCTCTGTAATTGGAAACCGAGTGCTTGTCATTTTTCTTATGAATAGGCACTATTATTGCATGTTTGAGTCGAGTAGGGAACATACCTTATACTGAGGAGATATTAATGAGGTATAAGAGGGGTTCGATCAAATTTTCAACCACCTTGAACAAGAGGTTGCAAGGTGAGTTGGAGTTGATGTCACAGTTATTAACTGAAATAGGAGATGTTTCTTTAACTAGTTTTTGGACAGAATTCGAGAAGTAATCGCTGAATGTTTGGGAGATATCAACACTCTCGTTTACAGATAATTCATTTTCATCAATAACATAACTATTTCAATGTTTCTTTCTTTTGTCGATGCTGTTTCAAAAGTAAATCATATTGTTGGTTAAGGATTTCATCAGATCGGATTTAACTAAATATCTCTGAGTAATTTTCCTTCATTAACGATCTTTTTAGTTATCCAAGGTTTATTGTTATTAGATTTTTATGTGTATTGGTTTGATGTAATTCCTGAGGCTTCATCGAATAGGTGAGAAAAAGTCATAAAAAATAGAGAATTTTTCATCAGCATTACCGTTGCTGGAATTATAGATAGCCAATTCTCGCAAGCCAATAAAGCACTCAATAAGTGATTGTTTTGATCACAGAAGGATCTTTCAAGAAAATAATTGGTTTTCTTTACAGAAGGAGCGGTGATTGGAGTGCATGATCCGAGAAATCTATGTGACTGACGGTAGAATTAGAGATATTAGATGTAGATGAAAAAATATTGTCCACCATAGACATGCTATGATAGTTCCATTTTATGTATGAATGATAGACTATTGGAAGATGGTGGTCTGTTAAAACAGTTAACGCGGATTTTGGAGTTGTGAGCGGTTATTTCGACAGCAGCATATCCAAACGTACCCTGAGATTTTTTGACGGTAGTGTGTAAGACTGTATAATCGTGAATAATTTTAACAAAGATAGCTACCCCTCCACCAACTTTATCGTTACGGCAAAAATAATCGGAAAGAGTATAACAATTGACATTGACAGCTAATATTTCATTTTCTTAACACCAAGTTTCTGTTAAACAAACTACATCCGGATATTCAAGAGACTGTAATAAAGAATCAAGTTCACTTATTTTGTTTCTTGAACTATGAATGTTCAGATGGAAGTTTACAAAAATTCACTCTATTGCCAATAAAAGGATCAATCAACGCATGAAATCTTATCCAACGCCATTGAAAGACATCAAATAACCTGTCCTTCGCTTTTCTCAGGTTGAATGAGCTGAGGTAGAAAACTGAGGGTTTCATCTTGGACGGCCAGAAAGTTGTCTACCGCAGTCGCGTGAGGGTTGAGAGGTTCCTGACAGGGATACAGGGCCTGCCGAGAAATACTTTGTACCCCAGGACAGTCACTGTCAGCATGTCCACCATATTCCATTTCACCCTATATCTATTGATATATTCTGGCCCTGAGGCCCAGGCACCTACGGCACTTTTACGGTATTGACGAAACACCGGTGTTTCTCTACGTTCTGGGGCATATGGTATCCATTGTGAGGAATGAAATGTGCCAAACTCATAGAATCATTTGTTTGGAAGTGGTTGATAATGTTTTATTTTGCATTCAATAAGGAACTACTATTTCCAACTGAAGGACGAATTCTTCACGCAAGATGAGGGACTGCCAAAGGGATCATCACTTTCACCAGTTATAACCAACATAAATATGAAGAGAAGCTCACAAGAAATCCCGAGTCTTGTTGAGATACGTTGACGACATCTTCATAATATGGAACCATGGAAATACTGAACTAGATACACATCAACAGCGTAAGACCTTCCATCACCTTCACAATGGAGAAGAAAATCTACAACGAATTGCCATGTTCAGGTGTATTGGTGGAGAGGACTTAGTGAGGAACATCTTCATACCAAAAACCCATCTATCCGGGATAGTATCTGAATCACAAATCCAACCACCATCAATCTACCAAAAGAAGGATTATCAAGACTCCAGTGAATCGTGCTATCGGGCTCCGTAATACGAAGGAAGGTGTCGAGAAAAAAACTAGGCATCAACAAAGTGATCTTCAACAAAATGGTTACTCCAAAGCGATGATGGAACAGACTTTGGCTAGAAGACATCAAGAGCCTCACAAGAAAGAGATGTCGTCACAACCAGTGCTTGTTCTCACCTACGTCAGCGAATTGTTGAAAAGAGAAAGAAGAATTGAGTCCAAGTACAACATCAAAACCTGTTTCAGATCCGGAAACACTATCCGTAGCAGCCACACGAAAACCTGGCATGAAACGTGGAATGCGATTCTGAGAATTTCATATACCGGATACCCTGTGAGTGCGGAAAATCAGTTAAACTATAAGGGGCCATTAAAAGGGCGCATTGCCAAGCACTTAAAAGACTTACAACGAGGAGAAACCAGTAAATCGGGAATAGCAGAGCATGTTTTGACTTATCAACATAGTATCAAGTAGTCACCACAAACAGAAATACTAGTTTAATGGGAAGTTCATAGAAGCTGCATGTATGTTGTTCAACCACGCAATTAGCCAAGCTAGCGTGAAGCGGAAAGAGAGAAGAGGGGATAGGTGAAAGCGCTCGAATGATCTATAGATAGTCATCCCCCGGAGAAATAGTCTAGTCATCACCCGAAGACAATTGCAGATGATGACAATCGAAATGTCGTGAAATATCTTGGTTCAAAATATTTTTTAGATTTTTAATTATTTTCTTGAATTTTTTGCCAATTATTTTTGCACTATGTGGCATTTTAAGTTTGTATTCTGATTTTTTAATTCGTTTTATTGTATTTTGATTTCACGTTATTTTGCTTGATATAATTATTATTTCAGCTCTTCATTTTATTTCAATTTGTTCTTCCATAGATGTCGAATCATATTAGAATCATTTCAGACAACGGAAGACCGAACTAGTGTTATAGTAACTATCCAGTCTCCATCCTCATGCTATAATAGGCCTAGTGAAGTTCTTCGCGACCATCAGAGTAAAAATGTATTCTCCCTGAAGTTTTCAGCTCCACGTGAGACAAATATGGTTCGAATAGAGGAGGGCGAACGGATGAAGTATCTAGATTTTCCCTTCGAATTCCACATACCCTATCCTGATCACTCTGTTGGGACGGTGGTTCTGATAATTGAAGTCCCTTGCAAAGGAGGGTGCTGCAAGCAGCTTCGTCGGACCAGAACCTGTCATTGGCATTGCTTTAGGCTTTGCTAAACAAAGATTGAACACCTGGATGACAAGAAGATTTATGGACTCCTGCCAGAATCTTTCAGAATTGGCTCACACCAAGGCGTTCATCTACCCTTCGAAGCCCAACAGTTGTTTGACTACAGTAGGGATGAACTACGATGTCTAACAGGCCTTCTTACAGGTCACTGCCATTTGAATCGTCATATGCAGAAACTCGGACTGTTGGAAGACAGTGTGTATCGTCACTGTTTAGAAAATGATGAAACAGCAGAGCACATACTTTGTGCCTGCCCCACTGGGAACTGAATCAGGTTTTTAGTGTTCGGCAGAGCCGTACTCTTACCATTCGACCTGAATGACCACTGACCATACGAGTTAATCGGCTCCGTTAAGGAGCTGGGTTTATTTGGTCGACTGTGAATAGGCGTGGCCCACGATAAACCCTTGCGGGTTGCGATGGAGGGTCGAATATACCCACTCACTTTGGACCTAACCTAACATAACCAAACCTTGGTGACTTGTGGCTTGCCGCACTGAAATATTTTCCAGACGGATGCAGAAGCTTGCCATTCTTGGCTCATTGTATCTGTGTAGAGCACATGTAGAAAATGTAAAATAAATAGAATTTTTGGTATTGAGTATTACAAATCATTTTAATCATTCCTGTAAAGGATTTCATATAATTTTTATTTTTCAGAAAGTCTACAGCAACCGAGTAAAGCAGTTTCACTACGTAAATTGCCCATCATTTGCATACAGTATACTGACATTTCTCAAATCACTCATGAAGCCAAAATTAGCTTCGCGGGTAAGTACGAATATACTATTTGAAAAATAGTTATTCATAGCCACGGTGTGTTATTGCGGCTGACTCAAGTTAAATCATTCCTAAGAAACATGGCGATTCAAAAACGATTCGTTCCATCACATCATCAATTCTAACCTATAAAGGATCTGTTTGGAGTCTGGCATAAAAAATCACAAACATATATGGTGAGCCGTTTTGTAGATCAGGCAGGTTAGTTCACCATGTAAATAACTTCGGACAAACAACAATGTTCCAAGAGACAGTGAAGAAGACAAATGGGCGATATAATTTTGGAGTGTGAATAAATTCGAATGAGTGTATCACTCATCTATAGAAAATCTACAGATAGACGCAACACTGATGTCAGTATTAATAATAATAATGAGATTCATTTGCCAACACAGTAACCAATGCCAATATCACAAATAAATGAAGAGTTACACATGATGCATTGCTTTGTATAATAGTTGAGAGGAAATAGAAAAAAAGGGAAAGGATTACAAAAAAAAGAATGAAAGTTATCACTTTATATATATCAATGATAAATACTAACACTCTTCAGTCAATATCAATGCATATCAGTCGTTAACTCATGTGATCATAACTAACAATGTGTATGTACCAATTTTGGAACGGTTTCAAAAAAATCTCATATCTGAACATAAACCGGCTTCTATCATTCAGCAGTACTCCACAATTATGATATGTTTGATGATCATTCGATGAGTCATAGTTAAGCTCAATAATAAGATGTAGTTGTAGATAAAAAACCGTGAATAAAGAGAAACCGTGAAGGGAGAAAGGAAAGAAAGGATGAAGAAGGTCTACGAACTAGAGTTGATTCAAACAATTCAAGTGATGCGTATTTTTGAAGTAATTGAAAAACAATATCAATATTTTCTTTTAGGTATATTTCCATGCAGACTCTTCCAAAATTGGAGAAATCCTACCACTTGACTTATTACCCAAGGATTTTGGTGGTTCGGAAATATCACTTTATGAAATGAATGGTATGTGTTGAAGGGAATTTAAATAGTATATACATAAAAACATATCATTTTGTTGAAGATATATCTTTTCGTCTTTGGGAGAAGAAGGTTTCTGCTTTTCAATTCTCCATATACAAAAGTGGGAAAGTTTCAAAAGTTGAAAGAAAGTAATTAATTTCAAAATGGAATCTCCACAAAAATGTCTTGATTATGCATAGAACTGACTTTCATATACAATGTGGAAAAATAACCCTTGTGAAACAACTACCTTCATATGAAGATTGTATTAGTCATGTATTTGTCTTATTGCCTCATCACCACCAACCTGGATAACATCACAAATCATTCACAACATCACGACTTTATGTCACGGATGAGTTAAATCTAATCATGTTACTACGACAATCATACCCCTATTTGATTCAATCCCAGCCATAGGAATCTTGTTTGATTTGGTAAGTAGTATATTTTCAGGACAGACAATTTTTTAAGACGGGAATCTTTTGGCTTTGTACTTCACCAACTTCATCTAAAACGTGGGAAACGTGGGAAAGGACGGAAATAATTGATTAGAAAGTAGATTCTTCACAACTATGTGTATGTATGAATTTCACTAGTTTGGACTTCCATTGTCTACTATATAAAATGATTTGAAATCCCTGAAACAACTAAAAAAGAAGAATTAAAAATGAATAGCTGAAAATAACAATTATATTAAGCAAAATAAACCTGAAATGAAATAATAGTGAAATAAAATATAAGTAAAAATAGAACGATTGAATAAATAAAAATAAAGAAATGAAAAAAGAAAATAAAAATAAAAAGTGGAGAGATTACAACTCACGATAGTTCACGACGTTTCGATTGTTAGTATCTACAATCATCTTCGGGTGATGACTGGACTGATTCCTCCGACAGATAATGGTCGTTCGAGTACTTTCACTTATCACCACTTTCCATTTTCCGCTTCACTGGTTCCGTGGGAAATGACCGGTTGTCGGGAGTTGGCCATTTTTCGCTTGATGATGGGTTTCCATATGTTGCGTATTTCTACGCTGGCTTGGCTGAATACGTTGTTGGACAACATGTATGCGGCTTCCTTGAATTTCCTCCTAAACCAATGTTCCTCTCTGTGCAGGATCTCAGCTTGGGACCACTCGATGTTATGTTGATGGGTCCAAACATGGTATGCTATTCCTGATTTGCTTCCTATTTATTCAATTGTTCTATTTTTACTTGTATTTTATTTCTCAATTATTTCATTTCAGGTATATTTCGCTTAATATAATTGTTATTTTCAGCTATTCATTTTCAATTCTTCTTTTTTAGTTGTTTCAGGGATTTCAAATCATTTCATATAGTAGGCAATGGAAGTCCGAACTAGTGAAATTCATCATAAAACATTGTCAATCACCTTCAAACATATGTGTAAGTAATTGTCACATACAAACTGAATGAAAAATTTTTTCTGGAACAACTTCCTTCATATGAACATTAAATTACAGGTAAAAGAAAGTACTTTGTAAATAACTGGAATATTATGAACGAATTAGGTTCTTCATGTTGGAATGTTATTCAGATTGGTGCTACGAAGGCAATAACACGAATTCTTCATTCCGAAACTTCGAAGTCCGCTATTAAGTGATAGTGGTCCATGTATATTGTGTATTCCCATGGATGCCAAAATGCCTCAATGAATATTTGGAATATAAACTGAATGAGAAAAAGTTATTTTTGTTCAACTCAATTCTTATGTGAGAGTAGTTGTTTCAAAAGTATTTTTCTTTTTTCAATATTCACATGAAATTGTTTGTTGTGGAAGGGTTCTTTCTATCAATTTGTATCTGCAGGTCACTTCTATGCATGATCTAACATATCTTTGTGAATAGTTCATTTTGAAGTTCCTTCCTCCGTAAGTTTTCTACATTATCTGTATGGACATGGAGGATCTGAAAGCCAAAACCTATCTTTCTCAAAAACTCCCTTCAAAAATACAACTTTTTTCGATTTATTTATTTTAATCATAGGGAAATTGAATTTTGAATGTTTTCAATTCAAATAGCTCAGAAATATAAATTCCATTCAATTTTCTAACTCAGTTATTCACATCATGTATTCCTTTTTTTCAGAATTATGGAAAAAGAAGTTGGCGAAAAACGGAGATCGATTTGATGCTCTATGCAAAATGAAAATCAACGAAAAGTTAAGACCATCACCTTTGGTCAACGATGAAATTCTTGGGTTTCATGGAAACTTTAGGAAACTGGAAATGGATTGATTGTTGTAATCATTTCGTGATTCACTGTTTGTTGATCCCTTTTTAATTTAATATCACAGCTAAAACACTCATATTGCATAGAAACAAAAGTGTGTCAATAAACTGCAGGATAGTATGAAACCCTCCAGTATTTTTTCACGCCATATTAAAAAAAATAGTAAAATTCCACAGCTTTCAACAGTATAACTTTCCCTGATTATATTTAAGTTTCAATGTTATGTACCTATATGGTGGAATGACAGAAATATAATATATATTAAATATTAAATAAAACTCATTCGACAATATCATATAATTCTCCAGTCTAGCAAAAAAAAGCGATTTATTTCCAACAGGAGTACCCAGTTACAGGAAATGCTATTATTACAGAGTATATATGTATATATGGAATAAATATTACAAATAATTGAATGTATAAAAGTAAAGGCTAAAACAAAGTATATATAAAATATTCGTATCAGTAGAATTTCAAAGAGAAATGAAAAATTCAGTATAAAACACAAAAAGTTGCAAATCATGCAATGTTACAGTACTGACACAAAAGTTATTCATAGTATTATTACAAGTAATTATGGATACAAGATATCAAGGCGTTCAGAGAGTCTAAATGAATATCGCAGTGTTCACAGATTTTATTGATTTTTACTTCACATAAAATTCAATGGTGATCGTAGGATAATATTTGTGCAAGATGCTTCACTATAGAATTTCAGATTGTGTTTACCTTCACTTCTTGGTACTAAGAAATTGATCTCGGGTAAAGGAACCGTACTCTCAATATTGTTGTTGAGTAATCGATACAGAAATTTCATAACAAGGATAACCACTCCTATTTTCCAAAGATGTCATATAAAATCGTGTCAACAATATGTTATGATCGATGCTTCTCGTGGGGTATTGACCATCAACTTTTAGACATAAATATTTCAGGAACTTCCTTTGCACGCTCTCAATTGATGTTTTTTGGTAGTCGTAAACCGGATTCCATAACAAAGAGCCACCCAACCAGCAAAGTTGTTTTATAATTCCATGGTGTTGCAACAGTTTCATTTTATTATTATTTTATGATTACTTCCAAAATGCTAATTGATTATATTAGATGATCGGTGAACACAATATAGTTGTAGGCAATAAAAGTGTTTTATAAATTTTTCATAGAAGCGTTTATAAAATAAAATTAAAAAACTATTATAAAATAGTCAGGAACTTACTTATCACAGAAACGTTTTTGCAACTAACTTTGCTTATTTTATAAGTGTTTCCTGTAGCTTTAATGAAATTATTTTATTAGAATGCTTTCAGATACTGTGACCCTATCTTTCATGTAATACAAAACTTATAATAGATTTACTCGAAAGATAGGCACAATACGTACGGCAGCTCTTCGTCGGTATGCACTATGGATTTCGTTCAAAGAAACTTTTCTGTATCATGAAATTTCAGCAATTGAATATTTTGTTTTATAAAGATTCAAGTTGAGCGCCACACAGTCAATAAAATGAATGGATACATGATCTGGTCGACTGTGAAACCAAATCTAATCAAATTTAGTTCTTTAAACCACGGCAATGAAATGAAACTATAAAAATCAGATATTCTAAAGCTACTTGACATTCACAAAATATTGGCTGGTAAATTGAATACGGGTAGAAATCAAAATCTGAATGTACTCCAAATTTGCCATTTAATCATGTGTAAAACAAATTGTAATAATCCAATAATGATCGTAGTACGCTTTCATTTACCTAAGGATAGTCCAGGTAAAAATATCAGGAAAATAATTACTTATAAGATTCCAGTCATAAAATAGCTATTAGGAATGGTATTAAAATTACCTCACCAGAGTATACTCAGTTCAGGTTTGCATTATGAATGGATTAACTCAAAATTCAATAATTGTATCATGTTAATAAAACAGTATTTCTGAAGCAAAAAGTTGTGATTTTCGAAAAAAATGAGTCAAATGTAAGTAATATTTGCCTGTCAGTTTCTCGTCGAGCTGTAGCTGCAGTTTTCTTCGATCAGGAACGGGACAGACTTGGAGCACGTACTCTTCTAATAATTAATATGGACTTAGACTATCTTGTGGACGTAGACAATAACATTTATCGGACTGGACGAATGAAAAACCCACCATTCGGTATATTAACTGAAAATCTATTCCATAAAGCAACCAGAGAAAGAAGTCCTTGTTTTTCCCTCTTTAATGATTCCAAGCAAATTCTGTAGAAACTCTTCAGCAGAAAAACTATTGTAAAAAGTCTCCAATACTAAAACCCTAAAAAAACAATTTCCATAATGGAAATTCATTCAAAAGTTCGATTCACTAAAAGGTGAATCTCATACGCAATTGAAAGGTTCGAAATGAATTTTCATACCTTCTTAAATGAAGGGTTCCGTTAACCAATAAAATCACGAATAACGTCTTCAAGGAAATGGCGTCACTCGTTCTGGAAAAGTGGTTGTGACCCAGTAGAATCTTCAGGAAGTGCAACCTTTTATGGAACTCTCAAAATTTATACATGAAACTATATCCGAAACGATATCGTTCTAGTTCTTGAAAATGGACCACACGGCTCACCACTCAACAAATCCCCTCTCGAGATTCTCGTTCATCACTCCTTTCCAAAAAATAACACCACTCCTTGCCGTTCTCATAATCAAGAATCACCTACAGCGCAAGTCTATTCTGAGGAATTCACCTAAATAATTTTGGCAACATCTCATTCCTGACTTTCGGTTTAACGGAAATAGAAAATCTACCTCGAAGGGATCCGAATGAATCGGTCCCATTGGAAAAAAACTTAACAATCTGTACCAGAAACTAAATACCATATGTGTAATGAGAAGCGAAAATCCTAGCGAGGCAAAAGGTGTAAATTGGATTGCCTACTCCTCAGAAACTTTCTTTAAAATCAATTAGGATTACCTCCGGTGAAATGAAAATTAAATGAAAAGTACAGTAGGTTTTTATAAACGCTACAATACTATTTTATTTTCATTACCATATTGTCACTTCGAAGATAATCTCTATTTTATAATATGGTATATTCACTACAATTCCAAAACACTAATATAACTGTTATAAAATCAAATTGCTTTTGCTGATATATATTTGCTGCCACCAAGAATAAAATGCAGTATTTAAGAACAACCAGCTGACATCTATTCCTGATCAGAGTTTTGAAATATTCTTCAAAATTTTAGTTATGTTTAGTGAGAATATTTTTGTTTATTTATTCAAGTGGGACACCATCGATATCGTGGTGGAAATTAGTTCTTCAGCAACTTTTAAATATTTGATTTTTATTGAGTATAGGTACCCCATAAGAAAATTCAATATTTTCAAGGCATTGGGTTCAGTAACTCAACCTTATAATTTGGAAGACTGTAAAATACAAAGGGTTTGCACTTTCAAGTTTCAGTTTTTAGTTATCTATTTAGAAAACCTGAATATTTTGTTCTGAGTGAAGCAGTTTCGTGTTACAACCCGTTAAATGATGACAAATTCAGGTACATCAAAGTACCATAAATCACGGTGTCCACTAAAAGATACATAACTGTGGCTTTTCCATACTTTCTGTGAAAATAACCCTGCTTGCTTTTTGGGTTGCATAGAATTATGAATTTCTTCTTGTTCTGTATCGTCATTCTTCAGCTTTCGCTCTAATAGTTCTTCAGCGATTTGATAGGTCATCAAATGACTTCCTTTCAGTTTATGAATTCGTATTAGCTCATCAGCATCAATTTTTGGCCATGAGAGTTGGTTAAACGTAGATAAAATGAGTCAAATCCAGCTTCAAAGAGACAAAACAATCATCTGAAAATATAGGCCTGAATTATCGAATATCTGGTCAATTACTGAAGCTAATTGAAAGATATCAAAAAAATCACCCGTCATTTCCTCTAAACGCACGACAAATTAAATATCAACAATATTTCATCGGCGTTCATATAGGTTATGTCTAATATTCACCATGCATTTAGCATTAGACAACGGATATTTATCATAAAAAAAGTAATATATGATGAATATAAGTAATTTATATTATAAGAGTCACCAAAGTGTCGTTTAATAGCAAAAATGTTGCCAATGTTGTCACAATAGTTGTGTACCGACAGCAGAGCCACAGCGAAGCAGAAAGGCATACAAATATTAACAGGGCCGTATTCTTAGTATTCTGTGTAAAAACCATCAAAATAACGGGGTGCTTAGTTGTGTTTCAAAAAAATATTCCGTGTAGAAATGAGTTGTTAAGGTTGGATGGGAGTTCAGTTTTAGCAGCTAAACCATACAAGGTGATTCCCGGCATTTTATCCATTTGAGAGTATCTTGGTTTCCGATAATTTTGTGATTTGAGCGTATATGCGTTCGCATTCGAATTCGATTGTATAGGTTCGCTACCCGCTTTCTATAATCAATCGGTGACAGTGTTCGTATCCATAGGTATTCGTTAAAAGGCCTTTGATTTTGAGATGTTGACTAATTGACGTATGATTAATTTTTGTGGCGGTTTTGAATACTCTATTTGTAACAAATGATTTTTATAATTTTTTGTTTAGTTAAAGAAGGGATAGGATTAGTTAGGTTTATTACGTTATTTCAGAAAATCCATTCATTAAAATAATACGGTCGGAAATCTTGATAGTGGATCTAGAACGGTTTGGTATTGGGAGAAAACTCCAGTAATTTGAGGTAACACTCTAGCAAAATACTTCCCAACTTAGATCTGGCATACACAAAATATAGCAATTTTAAGGTGGCAATACTTTTGAAGTTCTTGCCATTTCTGTAAATGAATCCAAGCATCCTATTTGCATCAGCAGTCATATTCCTTATATATGTTGTAAATGTTAATTTACTGTCGTATGTTATACCAAGATCTTTATAATCTCATGTACGCGGTTGATTGTAAATTTGTTGATTGAATAATCGTACATTAAAATTCGCTTTTTTGTTGTAAATGAAATCATTTCACATTTGGATACGTTCAGTTGTAGACGATTATCATTACACCAAAGTTTGATTACATCTAATTCATGTTGTACACGTTGGCAGTCAGTAATGTCATCGATTTTATAATATTCGAAGAGGTTGCCAAGTCATTAATAAAAATTAAAAATAAAAGATGTCCAATATTAGAACCTTGTGGTACCCCAGGTGTAACTACGTACTGGTTCGATTTGAAAGATTCACATTCGACGAATTGTTTTCTATTAACTAGATATGATTCAATTAGAGTAAGCAGTTGGTTAGAGAGTCCCAATTTTGTCAATTTGCTGAGAAGAACGTAATGGTTTTTTTGATAGAAGGCTTTTTGAAATTCTAAATAAACAACATCGACTTGTTTTTGCTTGTCCAGGTACGTACAAATATATTGATTCAAACATGCAAGATTTGTCATACATGATCTTTGTTGTACGAAACCATGCTGAGTGGGAAAAATAACTTTTTGAATATGGGGGTACATAACATTCTGCACACATATCTCGAAAAGTTAAGGAAAGTTACATACAATTGAAAAATTGCCCTGTAGGTTGTGATATCGCTAGAGTTGATTTTTTATTATCGAACAAATTCGAGCCGTTTTCCACTGCTCAGGGAAGGCACAAGTTGATAAAATCAAGATGAATATGCCTGTAAGAGGTATAGAGAGAACGTCAATACAGTCCTTTATCACAAGACTAGAAACATTGTCAACGCCTGCGGTGAGTTTATTTTTTAATTTTTTTGAAGTAGTAATAATATCCATTTTAGAGAAGGCAGGGATGTTTAATGTATCTAAATCAGAATCATGAGAATTTTCACGAAGCATATTCTCGTCCGAAACCAAGTATACACTTCTGAAGTATTTGGCGAATCCATTGACAATATCCCCAGGCTTATCAAATACCTCATCATCAAGTTTCATTATACCCGGTATACGCGAATGACCTTTTTCACTGTGTATTAAAGACCAGAAAGTGGAGCTGTCAGATAAAATATTATTTTCAGCGAAGTTTGTCAATTGACTATATGCTGCTTTTATTTTAGCGAAACACATCAGGCCACAAACCAACCAGAACATTTTCCACCAAACATGTACGACGTCGATGAATCAGTCAAGCATCTACAAGTTCGACTTTCAACTGATTTTGTTATTCTCAAAGGAATGACGGACCTGTCATCCTCATATTTATTTTTTTTTGCAAACTAAGGGAAAGCTCATTAATTTTTGTACGACTGATTTATGTCAGGCCTGAATTATTTTCTGTTGATTTTCGTGAAGCCTTTGACAAGGTAGATTATCTCTATTACAGAAATTAAATGAAAATGGATTTCAACGTAGCGTGACGATGAATGTGTAATGCAAAACTCCTTTTCCAGTTGGGAAAATCTACTTATTTTCACATTCAGGGTTCCCCCTATACTATATTCAAAACAGGAGAGAAAAATGTCTTCAACAACATTGATGAAGAGGAACATCAAAACGATGAATAACGAATCATCTGCTTTTCTCCCAGCGATTGCCCAACGATTCGAAAGAAATATCTCAAAAATTATTTCAAATGAGGTTGAGGAGGTCATTTAGATTCTTAGTTCTAACGATACTCTCGCTTATTATGAAAATGATATTTGATAGAAGCTCTTTCTTGAACATCATCAAGCTGAATCAATATCAAATGCATCTGAACCTTCATTTGATCAAACAAGCAATTCAACGTTTTAGGTTGCTGAACAACTTATACTGATAATAGTAAAAGTGTTCCTCACTGGATCAGCAGGAGGAATAGATGCCTTTCGCCCAAGTCACATACAAGGCCTTCTCAGTTATAGTGTCGGTAATTTTAGAGATAAACTGCTTACTTCTGTGCCAGTTGGGAGAGTTGATCCAGCGATTTGTTCAATACGGTGCATCTCTCTGTGCTCTTATAAAGGAACACGGAGGAATACGTCGCATTGCCATCGGTACTTTCTTTTGCCCCGATCAAAGAAGACCTTTGATCCATTTTACGTCCCATTCAAATTGGTTTCGGTGATCCTGGAAGATATGAAGCGGTCGGCCATGCAGCATGCCGATATATTCATCAACATCCAAATTCGTTATCAAAAATGTTCCTAAAGTTACATTTTAAAAACGTATTGAACATGATTGACAGACATTTGATGTTACAACGGTCACTAAAGTGTTTGCCAGACCTACTTCCTCTTATATATCAATGCTACAAATTTCCAAGTTTTTAGAATTTTGGTTAACATTTGATTGAATCTCAGAGAGGTATTCAACAAGGCGATTTTTCAGGATCAGTTTATTTTCTGCCTAAACATTCAAGAGCCAACTAGAAAAATAAATTCATAATTCAACTGTTGGTATCTGGATAACAGATGCATTGGAGATGATATTGACATTTTATTGAAGGATTTGGAGATAATTATTAACAGTTCAAAACAAATTGGTCTCGAACTCAACTTCGATGAATATAAAATTATTTTTAATTCAAGTCTTGAATCAGAATCTCTTGCCGACATTATGGTGTTGAAGTAGAGGGAATATCTCAAGTAAACTCTTGAATGAATGATTAATTTTAGACAACTCAACTCACACTTTCATTATGTCAATATTAATCTCTTAACTACCTATAAACATATACAACGTGGACGAAAACAAATTAACAAATTATGAAAATGGTAGTTTTTCAACACCCTCTCTTATCGAATAATTTGTTCAATCTCATTGTTTGTCGTAAAATATTCAATCTTGGCTTGAACAACGGTTTGGTAAGTGCATCTGCTACTTGGTGTTTTGATGTTTTTTTTTTATTGAAATAGCACCATTCAAGACCAGTTCCCTTACAAAGAAATGTCTTATATGAATATGTTTGGTACGTCTGTGATATTCCGGATTTTGGGCCAAGCGTATTGCAGCTTCGTTATCGACCATCAATACTGGATTACATTCCATATCTAAAAATTTTTCATATAGCTGTTTCAACCAAACCAATTCACGGGAAGCTTCACTTGCAGCTACTATCTCAGCTACTGAAGTTTGTCGTTGACTGAGCCAAGATATAGCACCGCCAGCATACGTACAAATAACACCTGTTTTTGAACGTCCTGTTGTTTCATCTCTGCCTTGAATACTTCGTAATAGTAAGCTGCTCTTGTATTTCCATGATGACCAGTTTGACTTGCCCTCAAGTAATCCTATTTGTATTTTAGTTGCATCCATTTTGCTTTGGGTAGAGCTTGGATCCAACTGGATAAAAATGATAGCTTCAGAACACTTGTCAATGTCAAAAATTTTGAGCAAGAAAATTTCAGCAGTTTCTTATGATTTGCAAATATTTCTTCTACTCCGGAACCTCAGACTAACCAACCACGCTCTGCTACCATGTTGAAGTAGAGGGAATATCTCAAGTAAACTCTTGAATGAATCTATTAATTTTAGACAACTCAACTCACACTTTCATTATGTCAAAATCAATCTCTCAACTACCTATAAACATATACATTGTGGACGAAAACAAATTAACAAATCATGAAAATGGTGGTTTTTCAACATATGTTTCACTGATATTTCTTAGTCTCGAGCAACATTGCCTGTGAATCATGGAGAAATGGGTCAGTGCTCAGCATCATCGCTGGGTTCACCAGCATTTATGTCTTCCATCAACAATGTTTTGCACTTGAGAGAAATGATACTTCTATACGTCTTTACCAATATAATAGATAATTCAGCCATCGAAGGCGAATCTATTTGGGGTTCTCAAACCAAAAGTCTCTCAAATCTGGTATAAGTTTGACGGTAGTCGTGTCACTAAGTGTTCTGGCGATGCATTGAATTTAGTAGAGCCTCTGGAGACACCCTACATTTTGTTTCATGTGATAGAGAATATTGGCAGATCAAGATCTTCAAGATGGTGCTGCAGGTTTTTCCGGGTTTTCCAATTCCAATTAATTTATTCATAAATAATTTCATGATTTGTATTTTACAATTATTAAAATTTCAAACTTTGATTTATGTCCTTTGCTTTCCCACAGTTTTAGATGTTTTAAGCACATTCTTTTATTCAAATTATGTGTGCTTGAAAGAAATGTAATAATGATATGCGAATGTATTATGCTATCGTTATGTTATTTCTTGTTAAATTTATCATAAAGCAGGTGCGGTGGAAGATAGCCATAGACTAACCCTTACCCTTTTGTGTGTAACTCATGCATAAAAGAGTTATCATTATTATTATCATTATTATTATTATCATGACTATCCATCAAATATTGACTTGAACAAATGAAATAATTCATTGTCCCTTGAGAACAATCAATTCATTATCGAGCTGTTTTTCGTTTCTTCAAAATTAGTTTGCTTTTCTATAAAATGGAATCTAATATCTATATATTTTTCTGGAGAGGCTCTTATTGATTTTGATATGTGGATAATCTCAGGATATTTATGTTTATGAATCATCATCATCTTTCACATAATTCGCAAATTCAAACAACACTTTCAGAAATATTAATTGAGTTACCTTTTTCCTTAACCCATATGGGAGTCTAATTGAAATTGGTTTCATGAGAAAACAAGTTTTCAATGCACTGATAACTATGCAAAAGTTTCAGGAGTCTTTACACTACAAATCCTGCTATATAAGTAATAACTAGAACAAGATCTAGGTTAGGTTAGGTCCGAAGTGAGTAAGTCTATTCGACTCTTTACAGCAACCCGCGGTGGCTCACACCTATTCACACTCGACCAAATAAATCCAGCTTTTCAACGAAGCCGATCAGTTTGTATAGTGAGTGGTCTTTCAGGTCAGACGGTAAGAGTACGGCTCTGCCAAACTCTAAAAACCTGATTTGAACCCCAGCAGGGCAGATACAAAGTATGTGCTCTGCTGTTTCATCGTTTTTCAAACTAGGACTTTCCGCAATCTTTTATATCTGAATTATATTTATTTTCACTTGTATGACAGATGAACAGTTCAGTATGGATATCAGTTGGAAAGGTATACAATTTCCACTGATAATATACCTCAATTTCGAATGGCTCGCAATTTCTCTGTATATGCCTCTGAACTGTTTCACAGTTTTATTATAATTGCATCCTTCATGAGATCTTACGTTCCCAAAAATACTATTCAGAGATATCTTGACTGAATATGTACATTTGAGGATATTTTGATAAATCAGTATATATGAAGTCCTTGTGTTCTGAGAATTTACTTCACCTCATTCTTGAAAATAGGACCTTTATCGCTTCTCAGAGGTCAGCGGTGGGTAAATGTTAGTCCACACATTTCATGTATCCCCTTTAAGGGGCTGTATCTTTACAAGGGACGCTCCAATGAAATTCCTTTATATCAAAGATCCTACCTTGTTGTCGATGAGGAATCACCTCCTCAAATGTTTTACACTTATTTAGTTACACCCTGTATGGATCCCTGAGGAACACCAACGTTGATGGTGAAACTATTTGAGAGATATTCATCGACGGCCATTCCAAATATAGGTGACATACGGTAGGAGGTCTCCTATTGATCTTTGTTTCCGAAGCCATATTGATGATCGCTCAAGATGTTAAAGCTTCCCAAATATTCAATGATGTGGTGGTTTGCGGCTTTTTCCTCGATTTTTGATATCACTGATAGCGAAGCAACTGGTTTATAGTTATTTGAAAGCTTTTTTTTGGAATAGGCTGAACGCGAGCAGTCTTCTAACAAGAAGGAAAACCCCCTTTCTTGTAAGACAGGTTAAAAAGTCTGCAAAATACTGGTGTTGAGCTGTTTCAAACGTAACCTGACTGGACGTTGTCAGAAAGTAGTTTCTGGCATTGTAGATTCTAGTGTGGGAATAGTGATTGTGAAGTTGAACAAAAATTGTCCAGCAAGTAGATTTGCTTATTCCATGGTAGTTATTGTAATTGAACCATCCGCTTGTGTTGGTGGTGGAATTGTAGATTTTGTAGAATTTTCTTCGACAGCTTCTGCTACCGACCAGAAGGAATCGTTGGAATTGTCAGGCAGTTTCTCCCTCATTCTTTGATTGTGAAGTTCTTTGCTTTCGTTTATTCTGAGTTTGCAGCTGTTGCGAGCATTATTAAACCTAGTTTGGTTCTCGATACTGGGATTTTTGCGACACTTTTGGTTTCCCGAAAGAATGTGCATAGAATGTCTATAAATGGATTATTCTCCCTTGAATATTCTAAGAATATTGTCGATCGAATATACCATATGGTATATTCTTAGAATATATCCCCACGGTATATTTTGGAATATTCTATACAATGGAATTTTGAATTATCTTATAATAACGTATTCAAATAATTTAATTTATTATTCAATTTATTGAACACACAGTTATTAAAAGAACAATTCGTATAATGATATTCCGTTGATCTTGCTGTATTTGCCTCGGTTACTGCATAGGTGTTTCCATGCATACTATTGATTATTTGGTTATGATGTTCCTGATCAATATTCAACCATTGTTGTCCTTTTCGATATGAAAATAATCAACTAAGCAAGCAGCACCTTCACCACCTCTCCAAGCCAATTCCACCGCTGCTATGTGATAAAATTTGCGTAGGAGTCCTATAGAGGTATTTTCATCCCAAAAGTTTATAATTTTACTCATTTCATTTGAAGTTAATGGTACTGAGCTTGTTTTGCGTTTAGTGGGATCTGTTTGTAAATTTCTTCGTGCTGCGTCGCGTGAATTCCGCGCTTGTTTGAATGCAACACTTTTAAAGGGGTCTAGCATGATATTATACTCCTTGTAATACTTTTCTTGTAATAATTTGCTTGTTATATTCCATACGGTTTTAACAGTAGCCTCTTTAAACTCTGTGCTATCCTTTTTTCTCATATTAATCGCCCAATCCTTGAGTATTAATGCAAGCTCTTCGAGAGTACGATTTCCATCCAATTCATATTTTCTGGCGTCACAAAACTCCATAAATATTTTCCAAGTGTATTTTTTACTATTGACAGTATTTTTTGGTGTATTTTCTTCAATGATTTTGTCAATTGCCGTATCATTTTGAACACCAAAGCGAGGAAGTGACATTTTCGAAATAAATTGAATTACTGAAATGTCAAACAACTTTATTGTGTTGGTTGCTTAGCAATGTCATGACATAAGTAATAACTACCCGTGAAAACTATCTATGGGTAGTTATCAGTGTAATGATGGTTTCATTGGTTATTTCGACACACATGACTAGAAATAGACAAATTTGATAGGATAATTTTTTTGGCAAAAAATTTTCAAAGTATAATTCTGTCACGTTCAGTGTACCATTTATAATTTGGGGTTGTCCAATTTGCAGTACAGCGAATAGTTTGATTTTGGATCTTCAAACAGGAGAGTTGCATATATTCAGTCTTCAAAAAAAGTAAGTAAAATGCAATAGTATCGATAGTAAAGTCATGGTGATTAACCTACTATACCTCATTTTAGGTTCGAGGAGAGTTGGTGTGTGGGATTTGTTGGTTTGACTAAGTACATGTTTGAACTAGAGTGATTTCAGTTGTGTATCTTCAATAGAGAAAAGTAAGTGAATGACACATTCTTTTGTATCATTTGTTTTCATAATTTTCATCACTCGTTTTCAAGATAGTATCAATTTGCCCAAAACGAAACAGAGTGGTACCTGGTACAGGCAGGTGCGCCAAGGAACTGAAAACATAATGAGTACTTTTCAACAAGACAATGCAAGTTGCTCTTCAAGTCATAAAATGTTGTAAATGTTCATGAGTAACCTATGCGAAAAATATCTATTTGATTTTTATTCCAGTTTTATTGTGCCACTTTCAAATAGTGATAATGAACGTTAATGTTCATTTTGTTTCAGGTATTACTGTTGAAACACTGGCTGATGCATTGTTGGACAAATATAAGGAAAACTATTCTGGTGAGTAAAGTTTGGATAACATTAAGTAAGTGAAATTCATTGAAGAACCCATCATACCACTCATTTTAAATACTTCATTTGTGGGTTTATTTTTCTAAGTGAGAAACCTAACCTAACCTATTTCTTGATGTAATTCATTTTTTCTTTGTCAATGAAATTAATGATATATTTATTATTTTTTAATTAGTGCTGATGAATTCACAGAGTTGTTATTTTAGTATATTTTTTAGTATACATTTGTTTGAGAGTAGAAACATCCTAATTTGAATACATTTCTAATATTTGTAATATGACAGTGTTCAGGAATATTTTATTCAGTGAATAAATATTTTGAATTAGATTTTCTATTTTTAATATTGGTTGAAACGTCAAATATTTCAGTGTATATTGTTTTTGAAATATATTTGTTTATGAATATTATGTGTTTTATTACTTGTGTGAATCTTGTATCAAAATGCAATATATACATGCCTAATAGCGGTTACTCGTCACATTCTTGGAATATTCAAAATATTCCTAGAATATTCATAAAATATATTTAAAGGATATTCTATGGTGTTACCTACAATAAACTAAGAATATCCTGAATATTTTATGAATATTTCTCGGGTTCTATTCCTGGGTTCTATTCCTAAGAATATTATAAGATATTCCAAGAATATTTCCAAGGAATATTCTTAAAATATATCAAAGGTTCGCCAGGAGCACTTCCAGGGAATATTCTCCAGAAGATATATATATCCATGGCATATTCATAGCATAATACAATATCCTTAGATGTATATTCATGAAATATACCTGGAATATCTATTGCTGTTTGGGTATATCCTCTTTTTTACTATTCCATGTAGAAAAAAACGGGAATGATATTTTAGTAGTTTTACTCCCCACATATATTGAATTGTATGTTGACATACAATTCAAATCTTTTCTATAGAATATCACTTTCTAGAAAATTCAATATTGAAACTTCATAATAGATGAAAAGATGTAATACATGGAAACTTCAAGGTCCTGAGGTACTCGCACATTCATCAAATATTGGTTTGATTGACTTTGAACATGTTGCATTTATCAATACATGAGTGATTGGCATGTACTTGTAGTCGTTTAATTTCACTTAATGGGGATAATGATACTGCATATTATCTAAATTCAAGTTGAAAATATATGTAGTCTCAACTCGTTCACTAATCTCTCTAGCAGAATGGTAGATATCGAAGACTGGCTGTCAGCAAATAATGAATCTGCTCTGAAAGTAGCACTGAAATCTGCAGAGAGAACGGAGAAACAACTAGAGGAACACGTGAAAATATTGACCGAGTGGATGACAACGCAACCGCATTTACCTGAGAAACCCAGTGAGTATGATTTTTAATTTTTTCGTGAGCTTAGACAGTGTAGATAAATACAAAGTACTGTTCTTCTACAGAAAACTTCCTTCGAAAATTTTAGAATATTCGATAAATAATATGGCTATCGAAAACGGTGACACGTTTAAAGAATGTTCGTCGTCCCATATGTTATTTTGATTTAACGGTATCCAGATGACCGGCGGCTGTTTCAAAAAGTTCATAATTTTTTGATATCACTTTTGAGTTATTTTAAGCAGTGAATCAACACTCGCTGCACATGATTCTTCCAAAATTTCTAAAGAAATTTGATTTTGTTTTTTAATTTCTTCAATTTCATCAATGGTCGTTGTTAAAGCGAACTCGCGAACACAAAAAACTGTTAACAGTATTGTTATGATATTGTTAAGCTGTTCTATGACATCACGATGTTGGAATTTTTCAGTAGAATCACGAGGTATGTGGTTTGTTGCTCGGTCAGATTCGTTTTCTATACATTTCGATGTTATTTAGTTTCCAATTATTATACCAGGCATTTTGATAAAAAAAAAACTATAACTCGAGAACGGTTTTAGTTAGGCACATAGTACTCCATATGAAATCATATTATTTTTTTCTGGCCCATTTAAAAGTGTAACAAAATATAGAGTGTTCCATTTAAAAAAAAGACAACTTCGATATGTCACACTTGTAAGGGGTGCCCAAACTGTATAGAAATGAAGTTTATTTATCGAAATTGAATTGAAAAAACCTCATTAAATAATAATATATTATTGGGAAACACTGGCAATTTTTTAGAATGAAGTTTTTTTTTCTGATCCGTAATTTGATGAAGACCAATAGTAATTTCATAAACTACATCTCACGATTCGATCTCCACAAACTTTATCTGAAAAATATATATCACAACATGATTTGCTAACACAGTAGCTTTATCAAGTGATTTGAACACTTTATGTTGTTTCTTACACTTATATTTATATACTACAGGTAACCATAATTAGGACTACCTCCAAAAAAATTACTTGGATCACTAACTAAGGTACCTCTTCAATTATGATCAGCTAAAACATATTACCTCACTTCTATATCAATAATAATTCTTTCTCGGTTTTTCTAAGAAAACAAGTTCAATAATGGTGATCTATTCAAATTCAAATCAGATCAAATCAATCAAATTTATTTCAATTTTTCACTACAAATATGTGAAATATATTATGTCAAAACTACTACAAATGGGTGAAATACACCCAGGCATCAGAATGCCCGTTTGTGCTGTTTCATTCCACTCATAGTTGGAATATCATTTAACAGTACATGCTTACATAATTCAGACAAAAATTATTTATTTTTCATTGTCAATTTACAACAAAAGAAACATAAAAGTGACAGTGAATTAAAATTTTATTGAAAAATCAATGGGGGTGAAGGTCGGGGGTGAAGTAAACTGTAAGTTACCTCCAGCACTAAATAATATATTTTCAGAATATGTCAAGTATTTTAGAATTTTCTGATATATACTTTTTGATAGCAGATTTCAATTTTTCAATTTTTGATACTGTTTTAAGCTCCATAGGAAGCTGGTTATATAATTTTGGCCCGACAAAAAAGACGAATCTTTGCGTATGGGATTTTCGGGGGTTCTAACATTTTGATTATCAGTAAATCTAGTTCATCAAAAGTTGTCGTTGTATATTTTTTTGAATTTGAAAACATCCAAATCAAACACTGGTAGCAGTAGTGTGCTCTAATATTAAGTAATTGACAATACTACCAACTGTCGAAAGCGCTCGCAGATAATTAATAGAAGATATAAAGCATCAAATCCATTTTGTAAAATTCAATATATATATATATATATATATATATATATATATATATATATATATATATATATATATATATATATATATATATATATATATATATATAAACCGTTTAAATACATTTTTTAACTAACTAATAATATACTTATTTAAATATTATGATGTTATTAAGGAAGGTTCTGTATAATCAACGTCAGATTTATAAAGAAAATGACTCAAATGATTGTGCTATATGATTCAGTTGGGAAATCATGGGTGAAAAACAAACAAAAGTATTCATTTCGCCGGCTACTTACTCATATAAAAATGTGTGATGAGCTACACAAATCCGTACGTCATTTTGGTTTTCCATCCTGGAAAAAGCTCGATTGAGCAATCTAAATTGCATCAACGCCCCCATGCACATGAGGGGGAACATCGTGTCAAATCCTAGAGCACCAGCATATATACCGGAGGACAAATGTTCAATTTCGAATAAAGAGATAGCGTAAAACCAAAATTCTCCTTCCGGCAGCCAACACGGTAAAGGTAGTTCGTGAAGTATAAACGGCTTCACTGTCACCGCCAAAAGTGTGCTGGAGATGAAAACAAGATATACTTTCATGAGTAAGTACATGTTTTTGGGGTATATTCTTCTTTCGTCTTCGAACTCCTTTCCGAATTTATCGTATTTCCAGAATTTCTCTCGAAGGACAACGCAAAATTACTATCCTTCGATTTGCAGAATCTATTTCGCAGTATACCTCCTGATGATACCATTACTTCAGTGATAGAATTAATAGATGGAAATAGAGTGAATCCAGTCATAAAACGAGAAATCATTGATCTTCAAAAGGTTTAATTATGGAAAATAAATTAAGACCCTTACTTGCGAAAATTTTCATGAATAATCTAGAGAAGTCGATTTCTAAACATCCTATGATTGAAAATTTCATGAATTGCCATGGATATGTGGATGATGTTTTGGTATGTTTTACAGGTACTAAGAGACAATTAGATACTTTTCATAGGGAAAATAACAAAATTCATGAAAACAATAAATTCACTATTGAAGTATGAGCAGACAAATCAATAAATTTCTTGTACTTGATAATTAGTGGAATGAACAACAAACATGATATTTCAATTTATCACAAACCATCCTATACAGATATTACTATATTATATGATTCTACCCATCTTCATCAACACAAAGTAGCAGCTTTTAATAGCATGATCCACAGATTAGTATCAATAGATAATTTCAATAAAGAACTCAACATCATCAAGCAAATTGCGGTTAACAATGGGTTTAAAGCCGAATCAATAAACAAAATACTTTCCGAGAAAGTCTACGCAAAAGTGATTCGAGACCTTTTTTCTATTGATAAGGTAGATAATCAAAATTATAGAGCTTCAACGTATTTTGGTCCACACTGTTTCAGGGATTAATATATTTCGAAATTCATTGGGTTCAGGCTCTCGGAGTCATCTTCAGAAATATGAAGTCTGGGGTTTTGGGTTGAGGAGCTACAACGACGTATAAACCATTCTCAAGAAGGATTCCACCAGATCAGCGGTGGGTGATATCTACAAGAGGAAGCTGTTGGAATTAAAGAGAAGGAGTTTCGCGCCTTCATTATTATTGTCAATACTGAAAAACTCAGTAACATTTTCCACAGGTGGTGAAATTAATGCCGATGAGATTCAAAGGTTCAATTTTTTTCAGGTGGGAATTTCTTAGTTAACATGTTGTTAATGAACAAGTTCAGCATTGAGAAGTGCAAACAGCGTATCGACATGTTTTACACAGTAAGGACTCTACTTCCTGAAATTTACGAGAAAATGGATTCCAGAATGATGGTTCGAACAGCAAATGAATTGTATGCATTTTTTTCAATTTAGTTATGACATTTTTCCATATTTCAACTGAATCGAATATTACCTGAATAATTCAATAATAAGAAAAAAAAATAGTTTTCAAATTATTTCATTGTTACATTCAACTGAACATCCTTCACCACTGTAAAAGGAACTCAAAACAAAGGAAAGATTTTCATTTTCATTTGGTTATTGGGTGAATGTATCAAATTCTTGAATCTAATTATTTTAAAGTAGTTAAAAGTGATGAATTTCAAACATTGCTTTTTCAAACGTCATATTTGTGATTGAACTCATGACACTCCGCAAATGTGGAATTGATCTTCATATTCAGAAAAATTCCTCACCACTTCATTGAATGTTCGAACTAATTCTACCGTAACAGGGATACAGCTTTTATAGGTTCTGGTAATAGAAAATATTCTGTCAGGATGCTGAATTTTATTCTTCTGTCGGTAACGACTCTCGAAACTGAAAACTAACTATTTCAAATATCACATTCATTTTAATGAAAAAAATCACACATCTAACACCAGGAAAAAAATTTGCATTGCAATATCCAACAAATTATATCTTATTCCAGAGGACTGTCAGCATTATTCGCCGGCACCGAAATTTCTCAGAATGAGGTTGACAATCGAACAAAAACAACACAAACCTTTAGTACATTTAAAATATTGGCGACCTGAAAAAACAGCAGTTGCTTATAAAAATAAGAGTACAGTCATAAACATTTCTTGCCTGTGGCCACTAGTCGCCCAGAGAGTTAGTAAACGTGCTATCAAATGTAGTTGAGGAATGAAGGCTCGGTTATCTGGACTGGCTGAATACTAATTTTTTGTCCGTTTCACAATATTAATTCATCAGTGCCGTGTGTTCGTGGGGTTAGGTAAGGTAGTGAGTGGTTTTACAAATCAATTTTTGAAAACTTTTTCTAGAGATCAATTACCCTAACACCAAACTGATATTTTTGCACTCGACGCGCGTGTCGCTAACAAGGTTAGCATCTTCAGGAGAAGCAAATTGATACTGAATCTAAAAACAAGGGTTAGCTGTTTATATACCTAGAGTTTTTTGGTCCGATGTGGACTTTGTTTGTTGAATGATGATTATCCTAATTGATTTTTCGGCAATTAACTAGTGGAATCATTACCTGCAAATTAATTTGAGCACTTTTTAATCTATTGTTGACAAATTAATTTGCAGGTAGTGGTTCCACTAGTCAATTACCGAAAAATCAATCAGAATAATCATCATTCAACAAACAAAGTCCACATCCAATAAAAAAACTTCTGGTATATAAATAGCTAACCCTTGTCTCTAGATTCAGTATCAATTTGCTTCTCCTGAAGATGCTAACAGTTTGGTGTTAGCATCTTCATTTTTGTGAAAATCTTAGTGTTTTTGGGTACTTTCATCAATATGGCTTTCTGGAGACCTTTTGAAACAAATGATAACATTACGTGTGAGAAATCTGTGTCAATCGACAGGTATCCGGAATTTGAAAATAAGGACTCACATGTTCAAGTTCAGCGAGTAATTTTAAATATTCATGAATGCTCGAAGAAGGAGAACTGTGAATAGAATATGCGAGTTAACGAAACTATCTCCTTCGACAGTTTTTCAAGTCATTAAAATAAGGGATGTCATGGACCATCCAATGAAACGAAAACAAAGGAATAAAAAATTCCCAAACGTTGATGGTGCTACAAAAGATGTGATTCGGCGAACAATTTATGGTATATCCAAAAAATGAAGTACCAGCCTTGGAAATGATTTGGTTTTGATTACTCGACTATCCCGATTACAATTACAAATCTTTAGACACTCTACGAGGTGGCTTATTGTCTCGAGGAATGGAATCGACACGCATTGTTCAACTACGACAAGAATATTTGAGGCGAATGAAAAGCTACCGAGAATCCAGCAGACATATAATCTACCTCGACGAAACTTGGTTTGACACCCATGATGTTATCAAATATGGCTGGATAGACGAAACCAAGTATTGTGCTTTGAACACACCTTCTTCAAGGGGAGAAGATTTGTCTGCTGATTACCACGAAGATATAACTGCGGCTCTATTCGAAATCTGGTTCAGTGAGCAGCTTCTCCCAAATATTCCTCCAAACTCAGTTATTGTTGTGGATAACGCTTCGTATCATTCTCGACTATTGACTACAATATTAAACAATAACACAAAAAAAGCAGATATTATTGATTTAATGCGAAATCATTACATGGAATTACCCGAAAAGATTCAAATGAAAAAGGTATTACTGGCGACCATAAAACAACGTAATGTCAAAAAAGAGTATATTATTGATTCGACTTGTGAAACACGTGGTCATATTCTCTTACGTTTGCCTCCATACTATTGTGTGTTCAATCCAATTGAAATGATTTGGGCCACAATGAAAGAAAGCTTGCGGAAATGTAATCAGTCACCGATTTTGAATGCTGTGGTGCTTGACAATATAAGGCGAGTGGTGAATGAAGTAGGTAATAGAGATGTGTGGAAGAACTGTGTCGCCCATGTTATAAAAGAAGAGAACAAATATTATGTGCAAAGTTCCATAAATCCGATCGTTATTCAACCCGATGATGATTCCGCCTCATCCGAATATAGTGAAGAAGAATTTTGATTTCTCTAGCAATTTTGTTTGCCTCTATTATTTTGTAAATATATGTTTGACGAGAATTCGGTGTCATTATTTGTAGTTTCATTGTATTTCAGAGTTTTCGACTCGTAAATCAACTACCTTAAATTTCGAAGTTCTTCATAATCACCCATGGTGGAAAAATTCAGTTCAGATAACTTTTTCATGGGGTGATCAATTGCTATGATTGTAAGAATAAGTAAGTAACTGAAAAACTACCACTGAAAAATAATATGCCGACGCCTATGTCGAGGCGGGAATTCCTTCTGTGTGCAGTTCCAATTGGTATTGGAAATATTATAAACATAATAATATTATCAATAATGATGATGTACCAATACCTAATAGTAAGCCATATAGCTTATTAAAATAATATTCTATTTATTGAATTTACCCCACTATCACAAAAGGACACATTGTAAAACTTAGTAGATGAGGCAATATTGTAAAATTGAGTTTTATATAGCTTATAATATTTCAATTATCAGATTTACTTAACCATAACATAAGGGCACATTGTAAAATTAATATAAGACTAGTAAATAAGACAAATTATGAAATTAATTCCATATAGCTTATAATATTTCAGTTATTAGATTTACCATACTATTACATAAGGACACATTGTAAAATTTATGTAAGACTAGTGGATAAGGCAAATTGTAAAATTAATTTGAGACATTCAAGAAACAGGTATCTGAAACAGGTATCTATGGTATAAATGGGGATAGCTTTGTAAGTATGATTAGTTTGATATTCCTCTTGAAGATGATCACTTGGTGATCGAAACACGTGTCGAGGTGTTGAAATAACGGTTTGGTGTCGGAAAAAAACTCCAAGTAATATACTAAATTTCGTCGCCAATTCTGATCGTAAATAATTATTTCCCAGATGGTAAACAAGTACCATCTGGTGGTGAATAGCACATGGTACTTTCATATGCCACAACATGCATCCCGATTGTACTAGGGTATTGATTACTGAATAACACTCTGTGCGGTTCATCAATTGATATCAGAAGGGTTGTATTTTTATACATGACTAGCATGTAAATTTTCGCGTTCTTGAGGAGTTCCGATTTTATCCAGTACAAAAGTTGCTTTTCCTTCTTCTTCTTTTCGAGGACAAAACACAAGCACTACAGAAAAATCCTTTGGGCGCTTTCAGAGCGGTGCCTGTGCGAAAGTAGCAATTTCAATCGCTGGAGATTAAATCCATTTGAAAAAATATTCTCAGCAAGTTTATTCCACATGAACGCACTTCTTTAGATGAAAGAGTTCACGAAGAGTGAAGTTCCAGGTGTACTAAAACGTTGAGCAGCCTCAGTCCGTCGCGTATTTCTGATACGTACTGCTCTTGGTGGAATAAAATGTGCCAAGTCACTTGAACACTTTCCGTGAAAGTATCTATAGAAGAAAGATAAATTTCGAACCTTTCTTCGATGTTCCAGGCTATCAAGTTTGCACGTGATGTTCGCGTCTCCAATCAGGCGAATGGCTCTTTTCTGGATGGAATCCAGCAACTTCAGGGTATGTTTGGGGGCAGAGGTCCAAACATAAGAACAATGCTCCAAAGATTTTCTGGTCTGAGCTTTACAAAGCATCAAAAGTTGCTTAGGTGGTGTGTACAGTTTTCTGGTTGGGAACAATGTATCGAACTTTTAAGAAGCAGCCTTTGCGACGTGATTGTGCCAAGACATATTGGTGTCCATTTTAACCCCACAACAAACTTATCGAAGCAGAAAGCGGAATAGTCTGACCTGATATTATTATATCTGTTTCATTGATATACAACTTCGCGACTTTGAGATTGGAAAATTTGAGCCATTCGATATTATGGATATTGAAATCACAGAATATGGAAAATTCAGCACTAGGATAATTTATTTGCAGAAAGTCAATGGTCTTTGCAATTGAAGGAAATAGTGCTCTATATTGTGTATCGCTAGGTGGTCGATAAACGCAGTATATGAATTTGGTTACAGGAGAGATAGCTTCTGATGGAAGGAGATATTCCAAAGTTACATCTGAATCCGGATTGAAAATCATAACCGAGATATAAAAAATTGACGGGGTTTGTTGAAGCACTGACATTGATTTCTGTGGGCGCAAGAATATGAGGAATATTTGATGGTACACTGAGGATATATTTAAGTTGAGTTCTCTGATGTTTTAGAAATCGATTTTAAAGTTGCTAGTGATCATCTTGAATATTACTGGAATTTTTTTCTAACACCAAATCGTTATTTTCAACACTTCGACTCGTGTTTCGATCCCCAAGTGATCATCTTCATAGAGGAAGATCAAAACTAGAAACAAACGCGAAGCTTACCCTATTTATGCTATATAGGTATGCCATACAGGTGAACTATCCAGGTGTACCTCCCATTCAGGTATACTAACCTGAAATAATTTTACAATTTTTCCTCATCTATTATTTCACAATATATGTTATAGCTCTATATAAAACAATTTTCAGCTATATAAAAATTAATTTCACATTATTGCCTATCTAAATTTATTTTTGCAATGGTTAGTGGTTAGGTTAAGAATGAATGAAATCTCGACTTTCAGAAAGGACAAAAACCAAAATAGATACATCTCTGTTCCATATCACCAATATACGAGGAACTTTGGAAATATTTTCAAGGAACTAGGTAAGAAGGTGGTTTTTGAAACAAGTCATACACTACAGAGCCTTTTGGGAAGTCCAAAAGACAAAGTCGAGAATTCGGAAAAGTTTGGAATTTACGAAATTGAATGTAAGGACTGCGATGCAAAATATTATGAACAGACAAAAATATCTATTGAAGTAAGATATAAGGAACACATAGCACACTTAAAATATGGAAGACCTGGAAAATCAGCAGTCGCCCATCATATTTTGGAACAAAACCATTCCATAGACTTCAGTTCATTAAGATTAGTTAGATAAGTTGACAACAACAGGCAACTAGATGCCTATGAGAGTGTAGAAATGAGTAAACACAATAATATTATGAATAACGATGACGGCCCTATACCAAAGAGCATACTATATAGCTGAAAATTGTTTTATATACAGCTATAACAGTTAAACATATACTGTAAAATAATAGATGAGGAGAAATTGTGGAATTGATTTAGGTTGGTATACCTGTATGGGTGGTACACCTGGATGGTTTACCTGTAGGGGATACCTATATAGCATAAATAGGGTTAGCTTCACGTAAGTTTCTAGTTTTAATCTTCTTCTTTGAAGATGATCACTTGGTGATCGAAACACGTGTCGAGGTGTTGAAAATAACGATTCGGTGTTGGGAAAAAACTCCAGTAATATTAATTACTACATCAAAGGTTCCAAACAGTGCATCATAGGTGATCCTCTTAGCAACTGCAGTTGCCATGTTATTTCTTTGTGGACTGATATCAGGAAGACTCTGCTGACTGTCAGAAATAATGTTTTTTGAATAACTTCTGAAAGTTACTTTTTCGCCTAAACTACAAAGTTTTGTATAGAGTTTATTTTGGAATCAATTACTTCCTTACTTTCTTTGAAAGATGACCACATTCTTCTTTGTATCGAGATAATTGAAAAACATTCTGAATGGAGCATGGAGTGAGGAAGAAAGCAAACATCCAAGTTACAAAAAAATCTCTCATCAATGCAGACTGCTGTTTTTCCTACATTCTATTGCATGAAATAAAAAACGCAAGATTTCCTGGTTACGAGTGTGAACTTGTAATAACTTTGCATTGTAACGGTTTGTCTTGTTGTGGATTTGTTCGTCAACTGAACCTCAAATTGTTTTTCTAGGACATTCAAAATTGTAACAGAAATTAACTTGTCCTATTCATCATTATGAATAGTTAGTAGGATCAATACATATTTTATTCGTTCTATTTCATCACTTTCAAAATGAACTTTTCACAAATTCCTCTCGAAACAACTACTCTGATTTGAATAATGGAATACATAAAAGAAAAAGTACTTCTGGAATAGCTATTTCTGTAGAAACATTGAATTATTCAAAAATCAAATATACAGAATCCAATTCATTCATAGGGATTCCATTCATTCCGTCAACTCAAGGAGAATAAATTCATTCTTATCTCCTGAAGATCAAAATGAAAAATATATCTGACAAGTCATGAACACATCATCCGGTAAGAATCATTTTAGTATTGTGTTTTTAAGTGTTTCTAATGATTTCGATCTGTTTCACTAGGAAACACTCACTGGAGAAAAAGGTTCCTCGCTCTATTCATTCATGATATTTCCCATTATCTGATTGATTTCATTGAAAATAATTTTTTCTCACGAAAATTCCAGGTACTTTTTTCCTTTGCCGAAAAGAACGGCAGGGGAAGACAGAATATACATAGCGAAAATAGTGGAAAATTGTACAGAAAACTGGGACTTCGATAGATGGATGGGATATGCTTCAAATATACTGGGATTCAGAATGGATGAAGATATTTTAACGACAAACATTGTCATTGACGATGTGAATAAAATAAAGTTATCAGAACTGTTGAAAATTACGCCGATTCATTTGAAGAAAGCAGTCATGATTCTAGAGGTTTGTATAAAATATTCTGCCGTTCACATTCACTTCGAAATAGTTCGTTCAGTAATCATCAATGGTATTTTTGTGAAGAAGCTACAGCTTTCATTCAATTCAATTGATATTTCGAAATGAGAAAGTACTCAAGAGAGAAAAGAGAGGAAGATACAAAAATTAAATTAATTGTGGAGAATATCAAAATATTTGTTTTGCAGAATCCAACAATAAATTTCATTTTTCATTGAAGAGGATAAGTATTTTCACATTTATTCCCGACATCATTTCACAAGTTAACAACTTTGAGAACGATGGAATGGGTTCATTAAATTCTGAACAATTTTTTCTATAGATGAATAGTCTTGTCTCCAAACCACTCTTCTTGGTGTTCATTACCGGTTTCGTCTCCATCCCCAACATCCTTCATTACACTCTTGGCTATACTACAATACACTACATAGTTTTAAAATACTCGGACCTAACACATAGAAAGCTGTTGAAATCCAATGATATTCTACTGATTAGTTTGTGAGTTATCGTGTGAGAGTGAGACTACTTTAGTTTGTTTGAAGGTGGTTGACAATGTTTCGTGATGTACTCTATCAGTTCGGACTTCCATTGTCTAATATAATGTAAATTTATCTGAAATCCCTGAAAAAAATCAAACAGAATAACCAAAAATAACAATTTTATCAAACAAGAAACTGAAATTACAAAGAAATAACATACAAGCAACAACCCAAAAATAAAAAATTTAAATATCAATAAAAGCTGAAAATTGAAAAATTGAAAAAATATTATTGACAAAAAATGGAAAAAAAAAATTAAAGATTCCAAACTTCGTTACGTCACGACGTTTCGATTGTTAGTATCCACAATCGTTTTCGGGAGATAACTCCTCCGAGATCTAATTATTAATAGGTCATTCGAGTGCTTTCACTTACCCGCTCTTCCCTCTCACCGCTTCATTGGTTTTGACGGGAGATGACCGTTTGGCGGGAGTTGGTCGTTTTTCGCTTGATTAGAGGTTTCCAAATGTTACGTAACTCTATGCTAGCTTGAATGCGTTGTTGGACAACATATACGTGTCTCCTTCGAATTTTCTCCCAAACCAGTGTTCCTCTTTGAGGATGATTTCAGTTTAACTCCACTTGCTGTTATGTTGATGAGTCCAAACATGCTCTGTGCATTTGCTGGTTTCTCCTCACTGTGTGTGTTTCTTGTGTTCAGCAATGCGAACTTCCAATGACTTCTTAGTTTCACCGATGTATGATTCTCCGCACTCGCAGGGTATCCAGTAAATGCAATTCTTGGAATCGCAGTCCGCGTTTGGTGGCCTGGTTTTCGTGAGGCTGCTACGGATAGTGTTTTCAGATCTGAAGCAGGTCCTGATGTTATACTTGGACCCAATCCTTCTTATCCTTTTCGATAATCCTCTGATGTAGAGAAGTACAAGTACTGGTTGTGGGGGCTTCGCTTTCTTGTGAAGCTTCTTCTGTTTTCTAGCTAAAGCCTGTTCTACCATCACTCTGGAGTAACCAATCCGTTGAAGGTCATTTTTGATGATGCCTAGTTTCTTTTCGAGACCTTTCTTTGTATTACAGTGCCCGAAAGCACGGTCTGGTAGAGTCTTGATGATTTCTCTCTTAGTCGATTGATGGTGGTTGGATTTCTGATTCAGATACTGTCCGGTGTGGGTTGATTTTCGATATACAGATGCTTCCCTCTTTACCAAAACGTCTGAGGAAGGCAATTCGTTGTGGACTCCCTTCTCCATTCTGAAAGTGATGGAAAGACTTACGTTATTTATGTGCTTGAGTAAAGTGTCCAGTTCTGCATTCACATGGTTCCATATTATGAAGGTGTCGTTTACGTATCTCAACCAGACTCCGGGCTTCTTCTAGGCTTCCTCAATGGCCAGAGTTTCAAACCACTCCAAATATATATTAAAGTAGCAGTTTCGTACACAGAATCCTAGTAATTCCATGATTACTTGTATCAGTAAGTTTGTTCTATCTCTCAGGTCCACATTTTCGGATAGCTTCTTCTGTATGATTGTGCTTCTTCGACAGGAACGTTGAAACTGATCAGTTGATAATGCACTTTGACTTTGATTTCCTCTAGTAGTTTAACGAAATGCTCCGAATTTTTCACAAAAGATGATGTTCTACCTTGCAGTGGTTTAATTATTGGTAGTGAAAATCTGGACAAGTTCTGAGAGGCTGAATCTCTGGAGCTAATGATCGGTCTGAGCGAAACATCCTTTTTGTGGATTTTGCGTAGTCCATACAAGTGAGTGGGCTCACTGTGGTGCGGTGTTAGCGATGATCTCTCTTTTTTCGAAAAATAGACTTGGTGTTTTTTCAAAGTCTGGTACAACTTCCTTCCAATTGATGCAGTAGGGTCTCTTACGATCTTCGTGTATTTTCGGTTCTGAAGCACCTCTTCGATCTTCTGTTCGTAGAGATCAGTATCCATCACAACAGTAGCATTTCCCTTATCTGCAGGTGAGATCTCGATAGTGTTGTCTCTACGTAGCCCGTTTAGGGCTCTCCGTTCTTCACTGCTGACGTTAGAAGTTGGAACTGGTTCTCGATCTAGCTGTTCTCTGATTTTCCATTTGAATTCTTCTGCCTCGATCTGATTCATAAGAGAACTGATGGATTCTACTGCAGTTATCATTTCTAAAGTGGACACAGATGTTGGTGCAATGCAAAGTTCAGACTTTTCCTCAACAAAGATTTCTCTATGTTCGTGAACGGGCGGGAACTCATGTTCATGACGTTGGTGACTTCATAGTTGTCCTGTTCTCGTTTCGCATTTGAGCATTGTTTCCTCACCAACTTTCCCCGCTTCCTGTTGTAGGTATTCTTCATGTCTTGTCAGATCTTCAAGCAATGTCTCTCTTCCTATTTCTTCAAATCGTTCTGTGGCAGTGACACCAGAAAACTTAAAAATGTCCACCACATTATTCTGAGTGATCGAGAAGTGAAGTTGCGTGAGTAAGCTGACATTGTGAAGATACCCAGAGGATGCACTGGCTTTATATTGTATGAGCTCTTGACTATGAGAAAGCTCTGTTCGAAGTGGGTGCTGCGCGAGATCAGTGTTGACCAGAAACAAGAAAGTTTTGATGAATCTGTGCAGTGTTTCACTATGTTTGAACAAAACAAACATGGATGAATCGTGTATCCATCATTTCACTCCGGAATCCATACAATCGTCATCTGAGTGGAGAGCAACTGGTAAATCTCCTCCAAAGCGTCCAGAAGCACATCATTGGGCTGGAAAAGTTATGGCCTTGGTATGTTGTGATGTGCCTGGGGTGATTTTCATCAACTGTCCTGAGAAGGGGCAATCTTGAAGCGTTTCAATGCCGAAGTTGCGAAAAAACGAGCGCATATGTCAGAGAAAAAAATGTTATTTCATCAAGACAACGCACCGTGTCACGAGTCGCTCAAGACAATGGCAAACCTACATGAATTGGACTTCGAGTTGCTTCCACATCCAACATATTCGCCAGATTTGGCTCCCAGCGACTGGTGGCTCCTCGAAGACCTCAGAGAAATGCTCAACGGTAAAAAATTTCGCTCGAATGAAAATGTTATTGCTGGAACTGAGGCCAATTTTGAGTGAAGATAGATATAAATCGTTCTGAAAAAAGTAGTATTGAAATGATAGATCGGCGCTGGAATGATTATGTGATGGATAACGTCGATAAATAAAGCCCATTAAAAAAAAAACAGTTTTTTTCTTGGGCTCGGGACTTTTCAGCCCATAAGTATTTGTATCGAACGCAAAGTATTACTTCATTTTCCACAAATTTGTATCCGATTCGTAGATGGTGTATGAGCGAATTTTTGACACAAAAGAGCCTTAGTTGCACCCCTGAACAACAGATTCCCGAATTTAAAGTTTGCAGGTAACCAGTTTAGTGATCCAATAATTCACCTGAAAAAAGGTTGGTTTGGTAATAGGATCAATTTTTTTTTAAAACAATTGTTTCCTTGTCGACGTTTCGAATTTGAATGAATTCTTCTTCAGGGTGTGACATAAATTTTACTTATACACTGTGTCCGTAAAGTATAGAACGAATTCATTTTTAGCTAAACAGGTCATTTTAAGAAATAATCCTGAAACACGTCGATTTTTGATGTTAATTTACCGTATTTTAAAATAATAATCTAATATACAGGGTGAATTACGTTCGAGTAATGATGTCACCGTCATTTTTTTTTAATAAAACACCCCCATTTTGTCTCAATTTTCGGATTACTCTAGCTGAGCTGATTCCAAAAATGTATAACATGTTGATTCCAATTGGTACAGGGTGGACAAAAATACAGTAGTTGTGTGTGTGCTAATAAAGTACCGCGTAACATTCTTCATTACGTAAATTAACAATATTATCAAAAATACTTATTGTCTAACGGACAGAATACGCTGGAATACATGACTTTATATTAAATGTACAAATTCTTGTTGAACCTTGTGTATGGTTTCTTGCGTAATATTGTTTATTTTTGTTCGAATTTTCACTTGTACATCTTCAATATTTGCTGGTTTCGTTTTATGAATAACATTCTTCAGATGGCCCCACAGAAAATAATCCAAAGGATTTAAATCTGGTGACCTCGCTGGCCATTCAGTGGGTCCACGTCTACCAATCCACCTGTTCGGAAAAATTTCATCTACGTACCTTCCATCATCTACAGCATAATGTGGAAGTGCACCATCCTGTTGAAACCATAAACTTTCATCAAAACCTCCAGGATTACGACTGCTGGGAAATAAATTACGTAAAGTAGGTACGAGATACCCCCTTAAAAACTCAAGGTACTTTGCCCCGATAAAGTAGGGTCCAATGATTCGATTTCGTACAATTCCAGCCCATACATTTACCTTTTGAGGGTATTTTGTATGATCCTCACGCATCCAGTGGGAGTTTTCTTCTGCCCAGTATCTACAATTCTGATGGTTAACCTCACCATTTAAAGTGAAAGTGGACTCATCAGAAAAAATAATGTTTTGTATCAAGAGAGGGTCTCGGTGACATTTATCCATCATTTTTTCGCAAAATTGGAGTCGTCTATCGGGATCATCTTCGTTTAATTCATGCACAAGTTTGATTTTATGAGGATGCCATTTTTCAAGCTTCAATAGTTTGTGTACCGTTGTTTTGCCAACAACGATTTCGCGACTAACTTTACGAACAGAAGTGTGCGCATCTTCTTCAAAACTCAGTAAAACATCTAATGCTGTATCAGCATTTGCAGGGGGACGACCTGATTTGCGTACATTTGCAACCGTACCAGTTTCTCGAAATTTCGTTTCCAGCTTACTGACTGTTGAACGCGTTATAGGTCTTTCTGGATATTTATCATTAAACAAATTGCACACTTCCATCTGAGTTCGCGATCTGTCTCCATACCCAATCATCATAAGTATTTCAATTCTTTGTTTTACACTCAACTTCATTTCTACTTCCAATTAAATCTAAGCAATCATTCGAATATTCACGAATACCAAAAATATTGTAGTACTAAACTGTCACTGAACATCAATAAATTACTAAACAAATAATGATATTTCACAAAAAACTAGACGACTATGTTTTTTATAAATGTAGATAAGAAATAATTTCTTTTATATTCTGTCTGCTAGACCACAAGTACCAAACATGTTTGGAAACAGCTCCTTTTCATTACTCTAAACATGGAGCAAACTACGGGGTGTTACATTTAAACCAATTGCCGCTAGACAATAAGTATTTTTGATAATATTGTTAATTTACCTAATAAAGAATGTAACGCGTTACTTTATTAGCACACACACAACTACTGTATTTTTGTCCACCCTGTACCAATTGGAATCAACGTGTGATACATTTTTGGAATCAGCTCAGCTAGAGTAATCCGAAAATTGAGACAAAATGGGGGTGTTCCATTAAAAAAAATGCCGGTGACGTCATTACTCGAACGTAATTCACCTTGTATATCAGATTATTATTTTAAAATACGGTAAATTAAGATAAAAAATCGACGTGTTTCAGGATTATTTCTTAAAATGACCTGTTTAGCTAAAAATGAATGTGTTCCATACTTTAAGGACACAGTGTATATACACACAGTGAACGGCAGCTGTTCGTCTGGCGGCATTAGACATGGGTTCAAGTCTCAACTAAATATCGTTTGATAGCAAAAAAAATGTTAGGTGCCACTAGAATTTTATTTTATGAAACCCTGGAAACAAAATATTGAGAATGACAGAGCCTTATGAAATGAAAGTCAAAATCCCCAACAATAAATTATTACTACAATAATTTTTGTTTATGGCGTAGAATGATAAGATACAATGAGTTATATACAATATCTGGGACACTACCCAAAATAATAATGAACGAATATGTTTTCTCCATTACATGGATGATTAATAAAAATAATAGGATTTTATACCTTTCAAAGAGCTTCAGAATCAGCTCTGCCTTGGACGGTATATTGGTGGTGGTGAACGTGTATGGTGGATGTGTCAAACCGGGTGCCTGATGGATTTACTTCCAGCTGAAGTAAAGGCGGATCAGCTGATATTGGTGGAATCAAATCTGCTTTGCAATGGAACCTGCATCCTGAACACTTCATTAGAACTATACATCGGACCTGGGATACATCTTCGGAGTTTGGGATACTGCTACGGTTGAAAGTACTGATACGGTTCAATTACAAACAGGAAGCCGTTGAACAGGGCCTCGTGGTACCCGTGTTAGACTTCTTGAAATCAGACTCGAAAAAGGGAACTCCAGGAATGGATTATTTCTTCTCAAATTATAGTGAGTAAAGATCATCAAGTCCCAACGAAAAAACCCTGTGGAAGGTTTAATTACAACCAATTTCAACATACCAGAAAAAAGGCAAAATGGCGGAGGGAAGCTTGCAAGATTTAAATACTGAAATTACATACCTATCGGGTTCAGAGGGTAAACTTGCTCTCAACAGGAACAAACTAAATACCAAAATAACAATATGTGTGAGCATATCCTCATCGCAAAAAAAAATGTCACCAAGAAAACCAGTGCTTATGACTCGCCACTCTGAAGTCACGCCGGCCATCCAAAAAAAAGGACCTTCTTTTCAATTTTCGAAAAAAACTTCTTAAAAATCAACCTACAGCTTATTCTGACTGGCATGTATTCTGAGTCTGTTTTTCACGTCGAAACGGTGACGTCAGACAAAGTTTCATTATTTTCGGACAGGTTAAGATTTGAACTGGAACTAATAAAATTTTAATATATACATATATATGGATGTTCTCAAATGACGAAAACTGCAAAGCCAAAAAAGTCTACCTAATGTCAAAAGGACTACTTGAAGAAAAAAGTAGTTGTTTCGACCCGCCAGATGACATGTATAGGGATTCACGTTTCGTAGTGTCGAATAAACAACGAACGCATCGAGTGGGGAAGGATGGTGAGAACAGCCCACATTAACCGATCTGTTCTTGGAACATGAAAGAAAATATCCTTCAACTGATTGAAAGTTAGAGGTCGACATCCGATTGTTCATTTTCTGATGACAGATGAAAATACTCAATCACCACCAGCGCAAATAGACGATCCAAGGCTTGAAAATACATAAATACAACGGTGAAAATATATACAGATATATCAATGCATGATAACTAAAGTGATTATACTCTTCAGTAACAGGTGAGTAAATGTAACAATATATAGTACCAGTGACGGCTCGTGCATTGGGGAACAAGGGAGGCTTAAGTCATATAGACTATATACACACAGAAAAGCCCGCCAGAGGCGCGAACTTTTTTATGTTGTTGCACGCTTTGCTTAATTCTAAAGTAAGGGCATGGGCATGACAATGCGTAAAAAGTGCTTGAGGAGCTATGGACTTTATTTGGGTTTATAAACCATTTAAATGACCGCCCATCATAGGTTTGCGTACGAATTAAAAAATTAAACAAATCGTCAGCTGTGTGCCCAGATGAAACATCATGAAAACCCATAAAACGTTCTACCACATTAACATCTTTGACATATCTAAAAACGAGTGAAAGTTGTGATGTACAGGTAATATCGGTAGTTTCATCAATTTCCCATGCAAAAAAAGAAACATTTCAATCTCCTTGCTTATATTTTCCTTTATAATGTATGCCACACTGTCTATAATAAGATCATTTTGGATGGTTTTTGAGGTGCCCGAAAAAACGATACCGTTTAAAAAAGTGTCAAATTGTGAATCATATTTGCCTCATAACACGAGGTAATTTTTTTTATATCGGAGTATCCTAATTCGAACAACGTTTGGTATTCGGTTTGTACGGAAAATAAAACACAGGGCCAACAAAAAAAGTTTTTCTCGTTTGATGGAGCCAGTTAACCAATCGCATTTATCGTACCAACTAATAATAAATCCACGATTTTGTCGATTATCTGACGATTTAAAATTGAATTCTAATTTGGTTGAGGCCTTCCCAGAGTTTTAATAATGTAAAATTTATTATCATAAGATGGAGACTTGAAATTATTTGTCAGCAACCAATCGACTATATCGTCAGATTTTTTAATTCCGTCCAAATTATCCATAATAAATGAAAAAAAAATTACCGAAAAGTGAAAACCTGAAAACACCTTGAAGTTGAAAGAAAACACTTCAAAAACACAATAAAAATATTACCAAAAAGCACTGCTATAATATAATACTGCCTGTTTTATACACAAATAACAAATATTATCAAGAAACACTAAAACGATTCACCGGAATACTTTTCAGTCCCGGTCCGTCACGGTATCTCGTCCTTATTATTAAATAAAAAACAAACACATTCATACACTAACGGAGACCAACTGGAGGCAAGCCTCCTCTGACACTAGAATTTCAGCAACTGAAATTACAAATCGGGACGTATGTCTCTGGTTGGATCGGTCTCGTGGAGCCTATGTTCTTTAAAGCGGTCGGAAGCTTGGCTCCCTTGCAACATATGCCATTTTTTATTTCGCGTTGATAGTTTATTCGTTATTCGTTCATGGACGGTGCGTTTGAGTTTGAGCAGGATACAGTGTGGTACGTATTACGTAGTGAGTGATTAGTGTTTTTCGGGCATAATATATATTTATATTAAAAACTAATGGTAAAGTAATGATACCCAAGCATTTTCAGAAAAAAATAATCATAATTATTTGTCAATATCTTTTAATTTATTGCGATGAATAGCCTCAAATTTTATGGGGAGGCTATGCCTCCCTTGCCTCCTCTGACGAGCCGCCGCTGTATAGTACAAATTTATAATAGAAATCTGTTCAAATCTGTTTTAAAATCTGTTTTTCTGTTAACCAGCTGTCGCACTCCTACGAACGACAACCTTTTAACGTGTGATTCCTAACACTTATACTAAATTCCTAAATACTTATACACATCACGTAAAATTGTCTCTTTCGATTCATAGGAACCCTACTAGTAGTGTAATCTGCAGAAGACAGCATTTAGGAAAGTGTTGTGTGCTCTACATGATAGAGTACAATTATATGACATCTTGAAGGTAGATAAGAAACATAATGAGTATTCTACAACACCACTAATTCCTTTTTTTCCTTTTCAGAGATTGGTGGAGCATTATTACGGTCCACATATGAAAAACATGAACACCTGGTTATCTATATGATGTGAATCTATCATTTGAATAAAAAATATTAGTATAACTCGCTTCAGTTCATAATTAGGTAGTGTAAGTTGAATATGGTTCAAGTTGACCAAGTGAAACATGAGCTACACCTTGAAAGAAATAGCATTTGATAAGGATGGAATAATGCATGGCAAAAGAAAATGCTATAAGAGCTCGAATAGTAGTAGTTTTCAAAATAGTAATATCATCAACACGAATAAACTACCTTTCGAACCCCGAAGATGAATGTAATTATATTTGAAACGTCGGCAAAAACAACAATTGTTATTTTAAGAATAAATTGATACTGTTACGCAACCTCTCTTCATAAGAGTTACAATTTTTTGATGTGTTAGTGCTTAAAAGTGATCAGGATCTTGAAATTGATATCTATAGAAATGATACTACTTTCTCTTCCATAGACACGTTACGTTTTTTTTGGGCGAAAAAATATATGACTCCACTGGATTTTTATGAAACTTGTACATACTTTTTTCATTTTTCAGAAAGTCTACAGCAATAGAATAAAGCAATGGCACTTCGTGAACTGCCCATCATATGCATATAATTTACTGGCATTGTTCAAATCACTCATAAAGCCAAAATTAGCTTCGCGGGTAAGTACAATTCCACTTCAATGATCCCAACATAATTAAATATGCAATCAGTTATTATTCAAAAATTATTGCGGAACAAATATTCCAGACATTAATTTCATACCAGATGTATGTATTCGCTGGATATTATCAATAGGGATATAGATGAAGACAGTCTTGTACAGGGTTACTCAAATTCTAGTCAATGCATGGGGATATCGTAAACGGCAAACGATAGAGTTGAATCATGACAAAATTTTCTGTTTTATTATTTTTGAAAAATTGCACACTCGATACCGGGTGTGCATGTTTGCTCGATAAGTCAATAATGCTGTTATACAGTGTTTAACAGTCAAATGGAATAAATTCATTATATCGGTTACGGTACATATTGAAAAAAAATCCCGAAATCAGTCAAATGTGAATTATAATTTGACATGTCACCCCTACCTTCAACCCCCTTCGAATGACAGGTACAACCCCCAATTTTTTAAATGGGAATTATAGGTTTGTGATATATCGTTTGAAAGGTCTCGTTATTCTCTATCCACAAAAATTATCGTTTTTGAGTTTATTGCAACAATTAAGATGAAATAAATGAAAATCATGTGGTTACCAAAATTCGATAGAATACAGTCAAAAACTAATATGTAATGCAAAACGTAATGAAATGTAGACTACGAAAAAGAACTGTGAATGTTAACGAAGTAGATGTTCGGACTGTTCATCGCGAACGTCTTGGCAACATTCTAATTTCAAATAAAAGTGTCTTTCGAAATTATTCAACATATCAGGCGTGACCGACCTAATAGCAAGCGTTATTCGGTCTTTTCAGACACTCAAATCTTAGGAAATTCCTCATGAGGGAATAAGCGAGCAACTTCCTGTTCTGTTCGGGTTTTATTTCCGTAATCAATCATCTGTAAAACTGTTATTTTATGCATTTACGTTAATCTAAGCATTTGTCAGACTTGAAGTTAACGAACTTTAAACTTGATTAAAAATACTGTCAACCAATTTTGTAACATACAAAACAAGTTGACAAGGCGTTTTAAACTAACGTTGCCACGGAAATTATTTAAAGTTTTTTAAAGGATATCATCTAAAAAGAACGTTGCTATCAATACCAATACCTCAACCAATACCTCAAGTTTCGAGTGTATTTTATCAAATTTCGGTAAGCACATGATTTTAATTTATTCTATCTCAGTTGTTGCAATAAACTCAAAAGCCATAACATTTTTGAATAGTGAATGATCGGGCCTCTCGACCGATATATCACAAGTCTATACTTTCCATTTGAAAAATTGGGGGTTGTACCTGCCCTTCACCGGGAGTCGAAGGTAGGGGTAGCAATATGTTTCGGGATTTTGTTAAATCATGTACCGTAAGATTCAAATTCTAGTCTATACATAGGAAGCTAGTCAACAATAACAACTTTTTTTAAATTTTTCTGCCAGTCTTCTTCGGTTATATTAGATACTTCCTCTTTAACTAGCTGTATTACCTCCACATCAAATTTTAAATTTGATTTTCACAGCTGATGCTTTGTTTCAATATTCCCCAAATCAACTCGATATGATTGAAAATACAAAAGAAGGGGGGAAGTCTCAGTATGGCGTGTCCATACTTTTCAGCAATATTCTCAAAGGCATACACTTCTTCAGATGTTTCTGTCTGTGAAACTTCAAGTAGTTGGTTTTTGTTATAGTTATCTTCAAAATACGAATTGTCATCACTGAAAAGCTTTATATTTCATCTTTCCTCGAATTTTCATTCGGTACATTGATGAGCTGTCGCGAATGATAGGAAGTGTAGTCAAGAACTATTACATTATTCGCATCCAAATTTGGGATCAATGTATTTTCAATCCATTCTTTGAAAATACTAGCTTCCATGTTCTTATGATAGTCAAGATTGCAGTCCTTTGTTTGCAGGCATGTTAGGCCTACTCATATTCGAAACACCAGTCCACCCTTCCGTAACTGTGCCGTGAATGACATACCAAGTTTCGTTCAAATAGAAAATTTGCGGTTGTTCTTGTGTATATTCAGTTATTTGTTACGCAATTCCACCATTTTTCTGCTTTCCATATCAGCTTGACGTTTGTTTATTATTTTGAATCTGAATCCCAGTTTTTTTTCCAATTCTAAAGAGTTTTGTCACAGCAGCTCACGTTATGACCGGAAGTATTCAATTTCTTCCTTATGATTTCAATTTGAGGAATCTCATTGCTTTTGTAACAGTTGCATATATATATATATATATATATATATATATATATATATATATATATATATATATATATATATTTGAATATTTCATTAAATGAAAATCTAAAGGTTTTAGTAATCCCGTATCACGTCGCATCTTGCGTTCATAAGGTTTGTTTTTGACTATTTTACGTACAGTTGAGGAAGGAATTTCGAACAAATCTGATGTTGCTTGTAATAGTTTTTTTCCCTAAAAACCAAACTTGAGATGTGGATTCTTATATACATTGAAATATACTCTCTGTGATTAAATATTCAAATGCATCCGTATCTTATTCATTGGTATCTCTTTTCGCATCGTTCACCAGCGCTATTTGAATCACTACACAGGAAAAAGTCTGCGTTGTTATCACACTCGTTATTACTATTAGTACTTGTCCAAGGACACCACATTTTGAGCAGATTACAAAAATTTCAAGTAATTATAACTACACCAATATCAAATTTCAACACCCAAATCGCGGTCAGTTCCTGAACTGAACATTTAGAACACAACGGGGCGATACTCATCCTCATACAGCACGACTCTTATAACCATCCTCGCATTCTATTCGTCACCATAACATGACTTTTAATTTAATGACTCTTCAGACAATCATAAAACTCGATTAGTAAAAATTATCCAATACGAACCGCCAATTCTTCAGTCCACGTGGACTAGTTCGTAGCGGCATTACTTCTCTCTATTGGTTTTTTGGCCTTTGAGAAGCCGATAGCTTTAAGTATTAACAATAAAGATTACTTCGACCATACCTGGTGAAGGTTTTGAAACTGAGCTTGGTACTAAGGCATTGCTTTTATTCGAGTGATCACCAGGATTTTTGAGAAAAATTTTATATAAATAATGTGAGCATTTGAAAAGAAATCATATTTAGGCACGACAGATCTGACGACATTCTGTATGGAAGTTATGATCATATTCTGATGGTACAATGAAAATTCATGTAGCAAAGTGTGAACAAATTTTCGATATATTTGCAAATAAAGATGATACAGTGAAAAGAACAATTTTGGAATTTCAGTTTTTTCTCGCAAGTAGTACTCGTCATCTTCCACCATTTGCGAACTCCATGACAATAAATTTGAATTTGAATAACTCCGTGAATGAATACTTCTACAGTAATCCAACCAGGATATTGAAAAATATTGCACGGCACCAGAAAAACCACGTTCTGGAAATAGTTTTTAACCATCCGTTGCTGTGCTATAATCATTTTTGTTAATAGAGGAAGATGCAAGTTTCGAAATAAGTAATCCTAGTTGAACTGTTTCTTCAAAGATCTGAGTTTTGTCTGATGAAGTGGCATAGAGAAAGCATATTAATGAAACAATTTTGAAAGATATATCATGTGTAAGGTTCCTGGGCCTGTGCACCAATGAGTGTCTTGACTGGAGGAGACACTGTGAGTTAGTTATTTTGATATTCAACTCTATCAGCTATCTATTCAGCAATGTGAGATCAGTTTTGAAGAAGAAACAACTGGTAGTGATAATGTTATATTATACACAAGTCGAATCCCGACCCAGACACGGAATAGTTTTTGAAGGTCATCCACTTGTTTTAATGATGCATTCACATCGTAGAAAACATTGATTCGTGTAGACTGGTCTCTTTCGTACCTCTAGTTGTGAATAATTTCTTAAAACTCATTGAATTTTAACCTTGCCTTGTTTGTACATATTTGAAGTGTGTGTTTTGGTATTTTGTTATTCAAACTCTTTTATAGTTGATGGGTTAATTTACACTTAAAAAACAAGATAGCAAAATGACTTACATGTGTCATTTTCAAGGACTAACTTTTCATATAGTTCACCCATTGTGACTGAGCAAAGGTTGTTCAGTAAACTCACCACTGAAATTGAATCATGTGTGAATTTAAAGCAATCAATCAATTTCTCAGAGAGAACCTGCTAGAAGTTGGATTTTACTTCTTGAAAGAGTTTTAGTTATATTCTCAGTTCTAGTTCTATTTTTTAGTCAATTGGCTACTGTTTTCCACAAATTCTATACCTGTTTCTGCATGCCACTGAAAATGAAGTATTATTATAATCAAGGTAGCAAGTAAATGCTTTGTTCATCATTCAATTGCATACAAAGTGATTCAAATATGATTCTGATTCTCATATAACAACACTGTATTTGAGTTTGTCTCCACATTCTACACGAAATGGGCTTGTTTCATGATTTATTGGCTTATAGTTCACTTGATAGAAATTTTAAATTGAAAAACAGTGCACTTTGTTTTATCTCTCTGAACACCGTAGTTTTCCCGTAATTAATTATTGAAAATCGAAGGTGGTAGGGTGATGACGTCACGACCCTATTCCCGCTTCTTGTTCGATTGACCAATAGAAACAATAGAAATAATCAACATTGCCAAATCGTAACATTTACGGAGCCTATAGTTATCAATTTGATTATGGAAGTGTATATGAACCCGTTAACGTTTCAATTAATGAAAAATTCATCACATGAAATAAAATGTACAGGATAAATCATGTTTGGAAATGGGTTCTATATCTAAAATCAGTACACAAAGTCGATAGATCACAAAACTATGATTTTATGCATTATTTGATAATATACAGTTATGAAAATCCAAAAATAAAGCAAACTGGATGAAAGAATCATTTCAAATATTCAATTTATTCTGAAATCCTCAATCTGTACAACTGCAATTTATTACAAAAAAAAACGATTCCTACATACATACCTCTTTCTAATATAGCTACTGAATTCAAGCGTTATAGGCTTGATTGGGTACTCTGTTGAATCTTCCAAAACTTGAGAGGAAGGTTGAGAGGTTGAATCCAACAAAAGCTTCTGAGGTAGTGCCATTAATCATGTGATGAAATTTAATGAAGTAAAGTGTAACATACTTTCACCGACAGTATTAACTCCAGATAATACTTTCTATGGAGAATACTTGAAGTTGAAGATAAAGTTAAAACTCAATGTTGTAAAAATAAGCAGAATGGATCCCATATGACATACATTTTCAATGCCGAATAAACCAATGAATTGTGATATGGGTACTACATTTTCCTGAGAAAATGAACGATCAATCAAAATTTTCTGTAATTATTCAATAATTTTTTTTAAAAGAAGTCAGAAAACAAATAAATTTACAATAATAAGATCGCTCGATTCCACGAATTAAGCATAAACATGGACAATAATATTTGGCTTGGTAACTGATATAGTACAAGTTATATCTAAATATGATTCTAAATAGAATTAAAAGAGCTGTATTTTGTGTTCGAATGATCATGAACCCTAATAAAATTAACTGATAATGCATTCATGCTACCCACCAAAAATGAGAAATTCAATGTTTAGCCATATTGTCAGCCAGCGCCTTCTGTAGTGAATGCGACAATGTGCTCTTTCTAATGTCAACGGTTTCCACAAACTTTGTATTTTTGTTAAAATAATTTCAAAATGAATGTTGAGCCTAGTTTTGTTGAAGCTGACTCCCGACAACTTACCAAGAGTCTATTTGAAATGATCGATGAATTTTACTTGAAAAATTTGCATTTGGTACCGAAATGAAGAATGAAAAATTGAAACGGTTGGTGGAATTGACTAGGTCCCTTTCATTTATATGATATTCATTCCAGACTTTGTCTTTCATCGATAAATGGAAAGTTTATCCCGGCCAAGGAGCAGTATGGTGACTGAAAAGAGAAGCAAAAATATATATAGTGAAATATAGAATCACTCCAGAACATATTAACCCAAAAATAATATTTTTCGGAATGTGAACTAATGACACGGAATATGCAGCAAAATAGGCACCCGCCGAGACCTACCTTTCACAAAAAAAACGTTCTTTGAGTAGACAATTATTACAGTTGTTTTCACACCGAGTTGACAACAATAACAACAAAAATGGCGTCTGTCAAATTGGATATTCAGATCTGTGATTGGATATTAAGAACCAATACACTTGGCAACTCCGCCCCAGACACGATCAATTTTATTGGTCAACAGACACGCGGCAAATTTGAATTCTTCTTTTCGAATTATTCTTTTTTCTGCAAATATAAAGTGATTTTGGGATCGATCAGGCTTGATAAGTATAATATACGCCTTATTCGATCAGTCTATAAGCAAACCAGTATCATTTTCCATAGCATGAAACAAGCCCATTACTTATCTGACGATACCAACATGTTTCATGTTATTTCTAGCTTTCTTCGATTATTTTTTCAACTTCAAACTGTTTCCAAAATATTCATCAGTTTTGATTCAATTGAGAGAGAGCAAGTCAATAAATACAAAAACGCGGCTGAAATGAAACATAATAATTTCGAAATAAATGTTAGTGTTTCATTGAAAATAATTGCATAAACCCATATTGAAGTTTGAAGGCGATGAAATGTTTGAATTTTTCTCTGACGTTTCGTTGGCACGAGTGTCTAGCTTCTTCAGAGGTTCATGCATCCTGGGTTGGTATCCGATTACTGGATATTACTTCAAGGCTGCGTAACGATTATAACCCAGGTAGTCTGGTGTGATGTTATCCGTACCTAGAGTAGATAAATTGTCAATAACATTTTTTGGCTCTTTCCTACCTGTTGTTTGCTATTCATGAACTTAACTTGGAATAGGATTCCATATTCGGTTGAGGTCCACATCTTTTTCTCTGTTACGATTAATCTTATGTATTTGGGTCACTATTTCCTCCAGTACCAGTCAGCTATGGTATCTCTGGTTGGGGGCAATGAGTTCCATGTTTTCAAATAGAATCCATTGGTTTTCTTCACTGAGTGCGTATTCTGGCACAACAGATTTGTCAGTTCCATCTAGTCTGCAGTTTGTTTCATGCTCTTCAGCCTTGTTCCCATCCATCTTCTGGTGCTTCCGATGTATGCCTTTCTACAATTGCATGGAATGTGATGAACCCCTGCTGCTGCTATCTCAAGCCGACCCGAGGCTTCGTTATATTTTTTGGTGGGTTTGAAAACCGTTTCAATGTTGTGTTTTAACAACGATTTTCAAACCCACCATGAGGATGAAACAAAGCCTCGGGTTGCTGAAGACAAAAGAAACCCACAATCAGCACGGACTTATCGTATACCTTCCACTTGTGGGAAGGGATATTTCGGAACCACCAAAAGATCCATAGGAACAAGGCTGAAAGAGCATGAAACTGTCGACTAGGTCAAATGGACGAGTCGGTTGTGGTAGAACATGCACTCAGTGGAGGAAACCACAGGATTCTGTTTGAAAACACGTAACTTATTGCCTCCAACCGGGGATACCATGGCCGACTTGCACGAGAAGCAATTAAAATCCACAAACACATGGATAATTTCAACAGAGTAGAATTCCATTCTAATGAGTTGAAGAAGAGCAAACAGTATGATGGGAGGTTAAAAAAGGTCAACAATTGTTATTGACAATCTACCTAATGCAGGTACAGGTATTATCACACTGAACTACCTGAGTCAACATAAATAATGTCATCAGATTGTCAATGTGACGTATATATAGTAACATGTTGTTTATTTATCCATTTCTATTTTCCACATATATTTCAATATGTATGAATGTGTTTGTTTTACAATATGTATCATGTTTTTTTTTTATTCAAATGACCTCTTATGATATAACACCTTCATATTATATCTGAGAAATATGACCTATCCTATCTACATAATGTAGCACAAAGGACTGATGAATCTATCTATCTATCTATCAATATGCTTTAAATCCAAAAATTAGTGACACTGAAAACCTCAACCACTTTGTCATATTGAAGTGGTCGAATATTGAAGTGAGATTTGGAAAACCCGTTGGAAAAATGAATGATGATTAATAAATAACAACTTACTCCATTGTTTTTCATACCATTCCACAAATTATAAATCTTTGAAGAAACAGTTCAACTACAGTAATTCCAGTCAGAGCCTGCATCACTTCCGATTTTCCGAAAAAAACAATAATCTGGCTCCGGCAAACTTGGTTTGATAATCTAGTATTTTGTTCATTGAATATTTTGTTTCCACTATACCAAACTTTTCAGATAAATCACAACAACCAATCATGATATAGTATTGAAGCCTTTCGAGTCTCAGAAACTAAACAATAATATAATGAGAGGCAACGTATCTACAATTTCGGAAGAAATTGTATCTATTGATCGATATGAAGTTCAGATCTGTAATAGTAACATATTTTTGAACTTTCAGATATTTATCCACGAAGATTGCTCCAAACTTGGTGACATTGTACCTCTTGAAATATTACCCAAGGAATATGGTGGTTCAGAATTGTCTCTTTTCGAACTAAATGGTAGGTATGTTATGCCAACGTGATTAGTCATTTGTACGAGTATTTCCAATCTAATCATTACAGTTTTTAACGTCTCTTTCATGTTTTTGTAACTGTACTGGTAAAATCACAAAATTGGTCTGAGTAACTATTGAAGAAAACAAAATTTGAGCTCATATGCCATGATTGAAAGGAACTCGTAGTACCAAACGTTTTATCTGCTACTGCGGCAGACTTTATCAGTAGTTTGTATACAGACTTCAAAGGTGAAGGTTATATCTCGAAATCTCAGTAGTATGTGTTTTCATTTCGTTGTATATTCGTAAATGTTGGGTGTATCTCTGAAAACGCAATAACTATGACAACTTTATCCAAAAATATTTAGCAACTGAACTTCATGAAATGTTAACAACAGTTTTGTTATTCAAAGTCTCCTCTGATCCCCATAATTCACAAAATATTAGGTATTTTGGTTCTCAGGGCTGCCAACACATTCTTCTCATAGTTGGAACTCTTCAAGGTATTTCGCAATTCTCCTGACTCGTTCAGGTCTGAGTTGAATGCTATGATATTTCCCTAGGCTATTCGTTTTTCTGTTGATGCATTCTATCATCTTCATTCAATATAATCTGCGGTTTCATCTTGACATCAAAAGAGTCCATTAAAATATCAAGCGGTAAATAAATTCCTACATTTTCAGAACTCTCGGTATGTGTCTTACTCATCTGATTGACGTGTACTCTAACTAGTTTATCTCTAGTTATACTTCGTACATCACCTCTCCAATTTCATTGGTGATCTTCCAGGTTTCCAGTTAAACACATTCCTGCGATAAACCTCACAACAGATGGTTTCCCCATCTTTGAATTTTTAATAATGGTCTACACCATCATTGTGAAAAACTGGTTCATGAGACGATTGAAAATGATCAAAGATTATTTCAACTTTTCTACCCTTGAGTGTTTCTGCTGCTTGGTGTGTTACGATTTGGACTTGTTCGATGCGTTGATGAGAATATTCAAATCCAATGACTTAATGGTTGCCCTTTTCTTTTGATTTTTTTCAGCACCCCCTTGAATGTGTCAACGCATCGTTCGGCTTCTCCGTTACATTGAGGAAAGAAGAATGCTATTTTCATGTGTTCAATACTATTTTTCACGCAGACATATCTGAATTGTTCCCTGCAGGATTTGGTTCCATTATTAGACACAACTGTTTGTGGATTTCCAAGCCTTGTAAAAATGTTCTCTAGATTCTTTTCTTTTCGGGTTGTGATTTAACTCATTATATTTTTGGTACGGAACATCTGTGGGCATTACGAGTAGCCGTCTACAACAATGAAGATATATTTTCCATGCAACAGACTGGCAAGGTCCATTTGAATTCATTGCCACGGTAGACCAGGTAGACCTGGATAAGAAAATAATGTTTGGTAATGGACTTTGCTGCCTATTCAAAATTATGAACTGAAGTAACAATATAAGGCTATTGGAGTCTATTCAACTCTTCTTCAACTAAATGTTACGATGTATATGCTACTGGTCGATTCAGAAGAAATACTGATTTGTTTATATCTGATACGTGCGAAGGAATTCTTGCTGCTGCTACATTAGCTGCTGCTGCTGGAGTTGATCTTGGCCTTGATCTTCAATGAATACGAATGATACCCGATTAGTTTTTAGAATTGAAACGTTGTTTCTTAGGAAATTTGAATGATTTTTAACGTCTGCTTGAGTGTGAGTCTGCTGATGATGAATTGCCAAACCGAACTCACTTCAAAACAACAAAACATTATCAAATTGGCTGTCATACAAAATATTTTTCACAATTCAAAGTTCCTTGCCACTGAAAAAGGATTTATTATCAGGTGTAGGTCAGATCCAAAGTGAGTGGGTCTAATTGATCCTCCACCGCAACCTGCAAGGGTTTATTGTGGCTCACACCTTATTGTGGCAGGCACAAAGTATTTGCTCTGCTGTTTCGTCATTTTTCAAACAGAAGCAACACACACTGTGTTCCGAGTCTCTGCATATGATGATTGAGATGACAGTGACCTGTAAGAAGGCCTGTTGAATATCGTAGTTCATCTCTAATGTAGTCCGACAACTGTTTGGTATCAAGCTTCGAAGGGTGAATAAACGCCATGGAGTGAGCCAATCCTGTAAGATTCTGTCAAAAATCCATAAATCTTTCTGTCATCCAGGTGTTCAATCTTTGTTTGGCAAAGCCTGAAGCGATGCCAATGATAGGTTCTGGTCCGATGAAGCTGCTTGCAGCTTCGGGCAATTTGCTACCAATTCAGACATTATTCAGTAGGAGCCAAAAGTAACGCCGCTTGACTGTCCGAAAATATTTTCATTGACTTGTGTATGTGGTTGGATTCTTCCGATCTCTCCATACACAATTCAATAGCGTAAATTTTCGCTTGAAATACAATCGAATAGGTTCCTACGCAGGTTGATATCTCTGTTCTGGGTCTGCGACTGAAAATACCTGCACCAGAACCTGGAGGTATTTTTGATCCATCTGTGAATCCACAACTATCTGCTCCCGGAGAATCCAGTCTTCTCTTCTCGGGACCAGTACTTCATAAGGTTGTTCGTAGTTGACAGTTGGAGGCATAAAGTCATAAGTCATTTTCAGATTGCTGTGAGTTTCAGTGTTAACTAAGAGTCTGTTGCATTCTGCATTGTATTGATTTGTGCAATTGGCAATATGCACAAATCTATATGCAGAAAAATGTGGAGAAAAGGTAGATCTAGAAGGATCTCTATGGCCGCTGGCGGTGTGATACTGATGGCAATGCTGATGAATAGACAATCATGTCTCTGTAAGCCAGAGAGCTTGGCCTGAGCCGTTTTCTGTAAAGTCATCGGCCACCAGTGATGATTCTATACATTCAGGTAGTGCAATACCAAATTCTCCTTCAATATCGAGGAATGCAGCAACCGCAATCTCCTTGTAGTCAACAGATTGGGAAATTTTCTCTACAAGGTTTTTTAATGCTAAATCTGTCAATTTGTCGGTTTGATAAGCTCACTGCCACCCTCCTGATGTATTCGTCCAGTATCCTATCAAATTCTTTCAACAGGAAGGATGTAAAGCTGACTGGTCGTACCGATTCAGGGTGTGGGTTTTTCCGACACGCTTCAGGTATATATACCATCCTTGCTGGCAACCAACTGGGTGGTAGCCAGACTAGTTCTATACAATTTTATGAGAAAAGGTTATTTCCAGTCCGTTTTGAAGAAGAGCTGGAAATATGACATCCTCTCCAGGAGATTATTAGGTATACTACATGTCAAATATGACTTTCAAATCTTTGGAAGGGACACATCTCTTGAAAACAGTAGTGAGTATTGAGTGCTCAGGAGGTATTTTGCTATATTTTCGAGAAAATAATGTTACTTTATGTTCGGGGAATTTTGAGATGGATATATTCCTGGTACATCATACCTCTATTGCTTCCAGCTCTTTCTGAAGTCTCAGTCATTGAGTTGATCAACTTCAGTGAAGAAACACAAGGGGAGCAATGTTGAATACTTTGTAGCTAGATAATGGTAAGAAGTATGGCCCCCATTCTATATTTTACCGAAGTCAGTTTATCAAATGCTTTCTGAATGTTGGTATTCGCGTTATGCATACTGAATTAGTTCGAGTTATTCTTTTGCATGAAGAACCTCATTGGTTGGATGGAATAGTGTTTCTGAACGAAACGTACGTAATGCTGTGAGCTCAAACAGCATTCGAAATGATCTAGCAAATGGTTTTATATTTGAGCCGAGTTTCTACATTTCAAAACGGGGCAGATTGTTGTAGTGTTTCACAAAGTTGAATAACCTATATTCATATACAGATTCATTACGAAAACTCGTTATTTAATTTCATTTCAGAATTATGGAAAAAGAAATTAGCTACCAATGCAAGTCGATTTGACACTTTAGCAAAACTGAAAACCTATGAGAATCTGCGACCGTCACCTCTAGTTAACGACGAAATTTTTGGATTTCATGGAAATTTCAGAAAATTGGAAATGGATTGATCATATTCAATATTAGATTGTCCTTTGGGTATGAGAACGTTTTATTGGAAATAATAAAAATTATGGAAATATATTTTTGGTGAATCGATAGTGTAGTTTCATTTTGATTTCAAAATCAGTTTTGTATTACATAAATAGCAGACAATAAGTCAAATGCATAGATGAAAGACTGTGAATAAAATGTTAACGGCCGTTATTTTCAATTCCCAAGATATAATCTTATTGTAAAAATAATTCTTGAACAGAAAATTAACAATATTTTTCATTATCCCTGTTGAACCTCACTTTGAATTGTATTTTTACTCAATCTGGAATTTTTGATGATATTGAAGCGGTTCGAGAAAACGATAACAATAAAACTGTTCACCTAACATCATATGGGTGCATAAATTTCTACTTCAATTCACTCCCAAATGACTGTCACATTGAAAATTGGAACGGTTACCTGTGATGAAATTTGATAACCACATGTTATCATACCTTTTTGCCAACCTATGAAAAAACAACAATATGTCTTCCCACGATATTTTCATCACCCAGGTCATGCCAATTCGTCTCCCACTGACGAATCTTTTTAGCGTTATATGTATTGCTGCGATATATCTATAGCAATATGTCGCTTCAGTATGGAATGCATCGTGAAGCTTCTTTCTATGTCTTACCGTTTACTAGATCTCCATGCATACCCTCGAATAGCCCCGCAAATCAAAAATGAATCGTGAAATGTAAAGAAATCACATTTGGTTTCCATCATTAATCATAACATTTCAGAATTATGGAAAAATAAACTGAAAAAAATGTTGCCATTGATTTGAGGCTCTGTTCAATACAGTTGGAAACAATTAAACGTTCCAAATGTATAATATCATCCACATAAATAGATCATTCTCAACAAGTTGTCATCGAAATATCATCATTCTATGTTCAAAATTGTATTATTACAGGCAGGAGTATATCGTAGAAAGGTGAGTAACTGGTTTACTCCAACTACTTTGGAAGCGAATGTCAAATATTATTATCGTTTCATTTAATAAATATAACTTTCTAATCACTGATTTCCACGTGGAGTTTTTTTAGTTCTTTTGAGTCACGCAAAATAATGCCTGCAATACGGTTTCCACGATTTATTCTACTATTATACAGGCTGATTCACGGTGGATGGCACATTAGACGTTTCTGGTGAACCAGACAACGGATCTATTTGAAAATTCAATGGAGGGCATATTCGGATATTCTCTAGCCAACTAAAATATTTTCGACAATGCGGTGTTGCCGCTTCTATTAGAAAGCAGTAGCAACTTTGATTTTTCAAATGGAACACTCTGTATATAATATTATTTTTGGAATCTCCAACAGTTGCCCGACAACTTTTCTTGATATTTCCCTATACCTATCTGTTACCGTTTTCGAAATTAAAATTAATTTCAATTTTTTTCTTCGAAAATCATGACTTCTAAAAATGCCGATATCTTTTAGTTAAGAAGTACTATGATATCGAAATTTGGTTTGGAGTTAGGTGATACTTGGACACTTCCCACACGTCAGCCTAATCTCCGTTACTCCAATACAGGGTGGTAAAAAAATACAGTTTTTTCGTTTGCTTGAAAAAGTTGCTGAAATTTGATTATTTTAAATAGAACACCCTGTATATTATTGAAAATTCGGGAAGCTGCTGAAATTTGCTTTCTTTCTATGTATATCATACCTATACCTAACTAGTCAAGTTTCGGACTTATGAACATTTATTTGTGAAAATGTCCCTTCAGAATGGTATTTCCATTCGGTATTTGGTAAGCAGGCCATGATTACTATTTGACAGTAGCGTTGTGACATTCTCCTAATAATATCCACATTTTCGTCACTTCAGAAGTTGCAAATACCTTCAAAACGATGGAACAAAACTATTCAAACGAAGTTCTTATGAATTTGTTTATTATTTTTGAACAGTGTGACAAAATTATCAGCAGAACATGTAGAAAGTTCAATGAAATGTATCCGAATCTACCGTCAATGAACCTCAAGAAATTTATACGAATTCAGAACAATTTCAATGCATTTGGATCAACTTTAAAAGCACCAAGAAACTTGCCTCGACCCGTAACTTTCGAAGACAACCAGATTGATGTCTTAGCATATTTTCACGCATTTCCCGAGTCATCGATAAGAAGTGCTGAAGAAGATTTGGGTATAAAATATTCATCGGTTCAAAGAATCTTGCGAAGACATAAAATGCATGATTATAAATTCACCAAAATTCAAGCAATGAAGCCTCAAGATCCTCAACAGAGAGTAGAATTTTGTGAAATGTTGTTGACACGCATTCAAGAAGATCCACTTTTTTTAAATAAAATTATTTGGACTGATGAATCGAAATTTTTGAGAGAAGGGATTTTCAATAGAAAAAATCGTCATTATTGGTCCAGTGAAAATCCTCACGTCACAAAAGAAGCCGGATTTCAAGAAAAATTTAGTTTTAATGTCTTCTGCATGTTGATGGACAACAAATTGAGGTACGTGATATACGAGGAGTCATTAACATCCAGAAGCTACCTGAATATTTTGGAGAATACTGTAGACAGTTTCGTGGATAATCTGCCACTCGAAGATTATCGAAACTGTTGGTACCAACTAGACGGAGCTCCTGCACATTGCACAAGAGAAGTGAGCGCAGAACTGGATAGACTATTTGACGATCGGTGGATGAGGCGCTTGGGACCATGGAATTGGCCAGCGAGATCACCCGATCTTAATCCATTAGATTTTTATTTGTGGGGAATATTTAAAGAAAAAGTTTACAAAATACCCTTGCGTTCGAGAGATGAATTGTTAGAAAGGATTGCCCAAACATTTGAAGATTTGGATCCCAATGAAATCAGATCTGCCACCACGAAAGCAGTCAACACCCGCATTTTAAAGTGCTTGGAAGTGAACGGCCAGCGATTCGAACATATTTTGAAATATTCCACATGATTGTTTTACTTTTTTATAATTATTCATATCAATATTTCCAATTTCAAGTTTATTGGTGCTTTTTTAAAGTTTATCCAAACATATTGAAATTGTTCTGAATTCCTATAAATTTCTTGAGGTTCATTGGCGGTAGATTCGGATACATTTCATTGAACTTTCTACATGTTCTGCTGATAATTTTGTCACACTGTCCAAAAATAATAAACAAATTCATAAGAACTTCGTTTGAATAGTTTTGTTCCATCGTTTTGAAGGTATTTGCAACTTCTGAAGTGACGAAAATGTCGATATTATTAGGAGAATGTCACAACGCTACTGTCAAATAGTAATCATGGCCTGCTTACCAAATACCGAATGGAAATACCATTCTGAAGGGACATTTTCACAAATAAATGTTCATAAGTCCGAAACTTGACTAGTTAGGTATAGGTATGATATACATAGAAAGAAAGCAAATTTCAGCAGCTTTCCGAATTTTTAATAATATACAGGGTGTTCCATTTAGAATAATCAAATTTCAGCAACTTTTTGAAGCAAACGAAAAAACTGTATTTTTTTACCACCCTGTATTGAAGTAACGGAGATTAGGCTGACGTGTGGGAAGTGTCCAAGTATCACCTAACTCCAAACCAAATTTTGATATCACAGTACTTCTTAACTAAAAGATATCGGCATTTTTAGAAGTCATGATTTTCGAAGAAAAAAATTGAAATTAATTTTTATTTCGAAAACGGTAACAGATAGGTATAGGAAAATATCAAAAAAAGTTGTCGGGCAACTGTTGGAGATTCCAAAAATAATATTATATACAGAGTGTTCCATTTGAAAAATCAAAGTTGCTACTGCTTTCTAATAGAAGCGGCAACACCGCATTGTCGAAAATATTTTAGTTGGCTATAGAATGTCCGAATATGCCCTACATTGAATTTTCAAAGTGATCCGTTGTATATACCTGTAGCTTCCTCTGGGTGGGATGTTCTGGTGAAGCAATGGAAATATATATGAAATTTCAAGTTTTTTCATTTTGACTGAATAGTATCAGTATATTCGAGTACGACTGAAGTTCCAACACCCAACTCATTATATATTCTGTTGATATTAGTTGCAACACCTTAACAGGACTCAAACCAATCTATATAACCCTGACAATTGGTTCCGACCCACAACTTGAAATGATATCGAATGGGCTTTTCCATGGATCCATTGTTCACAGCCCTGTATTTCCGTATAGGGAACCATGGCTTCATTAATGTTATGATCCTCTCCAATGTTAGTATCTGCTTCAGGCCCTGATGAATTGAATAGAACTTTTTTGGTGTTTGTAACTGAAAGTTTCTAGTTGAAAAAGTTTATTTCAATATTCTATCATAATTCTATTATTCTATTATGATTTATTATATTTTAATTATTGCTGGATTTACTCCTTAGTCTGTTTATTTTATTTGAAGCGGTGTTGCACGTCAGCCCCTACAACAATAGCCTCAAAGTATTCCTAACCTCTGATGTTAAAATAATTGAAATTCTTTAACATTGGTATAGTGGTCATCTGGTTTTCAGCAATTTTGAATTTTTTCCCTTGAATTTGATATCCGTATCATGTGGGTGCATAAAAAATATTAAACCATCTTGGGCGGTCCGCTGTTTTTGTTGTCACTCAGCTAATCATGTAATTTTATCCAAATTGACCTGTGTGCAAATTTCCAGCTCAATCGTTGAGAATAAGTGCTTCAAAATTCAGTTGTAAGCTGGTGGTTGAGTCCCTGGTGTCCCAAATGACATATCTACTCCAAGTGCAATTGTATTTTAAGTTTTTATAATCAATATTTTTGGAAGTTTCGTAACTTTTTTTCTAACAGGATGTACAAATAGAATAACTTGATATCTTCCACGAGTTTTTTAAAACGAATATGTCTAAAAATGTAAAATGATGAGTTTCAACAAACCAAATGATCTCATTTCAGTTAACTATTGAATGAAAATGTAATCTAGTAGTAATCTTTGGCGAAGATTTCACTGTATTAGATTGTATTTGCATTAAAGTACTTGGATGCACTTTTCATTGGTGCATCATAACATCCGGAAATATAATATAAGTATCCAGTCATCGAATTATAATAGCAATGTTCAAATGCTAGGATAAGTTTGGAATCCTTTTACAAAATTTCAGGAGATATTTACTATAGTTCTGATGTGATAAATGGGTTTATCTTTTCATAGTTTCAGTTTTTAAACAAAATTTTAATTCCTAGCAGAGATGTGTAATTTGACTTCTAGAATTCTCATTATGAATGTGACAAGTATTTCATAGCGAAACCCTCGACTCATATTTTCAATGATTGTTTAACATTTGGTATATTTCCATCAATTCTCAAAATTTGTATTGTCATACCAGTATACAAGAATGGAGATAAACAATATATTGATGATTATAGACAAATATCATTGACAAGTAAAATTACCAAAGTGTTCGAGAAATGTTTGAAAAAAGAGTAGTTATCTTTCTTGCAAATGAAAAAAAATTGCCAACTGAACAATTTGGCTTAAGGGAAGGAATGTCAACAGAAGATGCAATTTTCAGTGTAACTCTAAATATATATAATGGCCTGAATATACATAAAGAATATTTTTAGATATGAAGAAAGCTTTTGTTACTGTATCTCACTCCTGTAGAAACTAACACAATACGGAATAAGAGTTGTTCACCTTGAACCTTTCCGGAGTTACTTGAGAAAAAGAAAACAGTTCGCAAAAATAAATGAATATAAGAGTAACCAACAAATAACAAAATGTGGTGTTCCTCATGGCACAGTTTTAGGACCTGTCCTTTTTTCATTTTACATTAATGATTTAATGAATACAAATCTTGATGGTGATCTATACTCATATACAGATGACACTGTATATGTAGTATGTTGTTGTGTTATTGAAGTATGTTTTTTTCGTTAACCAGCTATTTCACCCCTATGAACAACAACCCTCAGAAGTCGAAACTTGTGTGAGCTAAGAACTAACAAGGTCTTACCTTTCAACGTGTGATTACTAACACGGGTTGGGGCAAGTGAAAATCGAGCGTTTAGCCTGGAGCTTGAACCATCGACTCATACATCGGTCGACTGACTGAGTAAATAAAGCACTCACGTCGAACCGCCCAGCTACCGACCGACGTAGTGGATGGAGATAACTGGGATGAGACCATATCGAAGGCTGCAGTTGGCATGTCAATTTTGATACATAACTTGAGTTATGACTTGCTCACACTCAATATCACGAAAACTGAATTCATGACATTTTCATGTAGTGAAAAATATCAACAAAAATTTGATGAAATGAAAATTCATAGTTCGGAATGTTTACTGAAACATTTTCAAAAATGCGATTGCTCTCTTAAATTAAACATAACTCCAGAAACAGGATATTCAGGAATTTTTGTAGACTGTTATCTGAAGTGGGAAAATGATTCACTTGAATTGACAAAAAAATTAAGAAAATGTCTTCATAGGTTCAGACTTCTGAGAAATATATTTGAAGTGAAAATACCATTGATGTTTTATCATGCATTATTTTCCCATATTATGAGCTACGGAATCATAACCTAGGGTGATGCATATGAAAATTCATTAAAATCCGTCAATCTATTCATAAATATGCAATAAAAATAATTAAAAAAAAACCTTTCAGATTTCCATAAAAAGTTTCATTCAGAAAATATTTCGTTTTGAATCACGAATAAACATTTGTTAAAATCAGTACCATCTATATAAAAAAACATTTTGCACATACTGACATAATTGGACATCAGTATGATACAAGATCAAAGACCAATAAATGTTTTTAAATTGCCAAGTGTAGTCTATATTCAATCCAACAACAATGCATATGTATTGGTTATAAAATTCACAATATAATTCCTCGAGAAATTACAAAGTTGAGAACAACAGCATTTAAAAAAAAATTATACAATTGGATGTTAGAGAATACTGAAAAAATTGAAAATGTGCTCAAACTGATATAATGCAGATCAACAGATGATTCATTTCCCCCTCATTCATTATAAAATGCTATTGTTGATACATTTCTTCATTTCAATTTATTCTTTATAAACAATATCTGTTAACAGTTAATATAATCTTTATTTCTTGTGTCAAACACAAGTGATTACACTTAGCAGACTGTGTTAGAATATTATGCATGTATAAACATATTTTTCAATATCAATAGACATTCATTTGACATTGTACAATTGTTAATAAATTTGAATGTGAATCTGTGTGTTAGCCTACGAAATTTTCAGCCCACCTAACACAAGCTTGCAGCTTGAATTCTCTTGAATAACATATAATAATAATAATAATAATAATAATAATAATAATAATACACTAGGGTGATAATAAGGAGCATTTCTCCTAAGGGCAGCTGCTCGAGCAGCTGATGAACTCGGTATAGATTTCGACTATGGACGAGGTGACTACAACTCTGTCACCGAATTGGAACCCGTTCAGCAAAAAGCTCAGATAAAAGCCGCAGAGATCACCTTACTTCTGCGAAGATACAGGGATAAGCCAATGCATGGGGTCTTCTTCAATAACATTGAAGACCTTGGCTTATCAAAGCGCCTGACGTTCGCTTTTCTCAGGTCGAGTGGGCTGAAGTCGGAAACTGAGGGGTTCATCATGGTTTGCCAGGATGGTGTCTTCAACATCTTAGTCTACAGCAGTCGCGTGATGGGTATAGAGGTTCCTGACACAAGGTGCAGGGCCTGCCACGAGGCGCCCGAGACCCTAATGCACTTGCTATCAGCATGTCCAGCATATGATGTCTTGGCCTATATCCATCGACATAACGCGGCCCTAAGAGTGCTATATTACCATCTACGGCACTCTTACGGTATTGACGAGACACCGGTGTTGCCCTACGCTCCAGGGATATTGAATCCGTTGTGGGGAACGAGAAGTGCCGAATTTATTGTAACTATTCGTTCCCCACCCTCTGGCTCATACAAGCTAATGAGCCTGATGTAGTCCTTCTCGACCATCAGACCAAAACGATATTTGTCGTGGAGTTTTCAGCTCCTGACGAGACGAATATCGCCAGAAAAGAGGAAGAAAAACGGATAAAATATCGAGATTTTCTCTTCGAACTCCGAAGACTCAATCCAGATCACTCTGTCAAGATGGTCGTTCTGATTATTGGAGTCCTTGGTGGAATGATGTATTCTCTACTCTCGAATCTCAAAATCATACCGGCTTGCCGCACTAAGGCAGAAATCTTAGCCGCACAGATGCAGAAGGCTATCATTCTTGGCTCACTGCGTTTGCTCGGGGCACATGATTCTTGGACCCAATGATCACTTACCCCACGGGGTGGGGAGTGGTCATTGGTTGATTATGCTGGCGCGCCCTCCCGAATGTATCAGGGCTTCGGGGGATAGGGCCTAACCAGCGCACGCTACGGTGAAAAAAAAATTAAAAAAAAAATAAAAAAAAAAACAATAATAATAATGATAATAATAATAATGGCCATACAATTAAAACCAATCAAAAGGCAGGATTCCATATCTGCGTATGATAAATCATCGCAGAGATTGCTCTTCCATCCAACCGTAGAAACAATAAAAAAGAGAGAAAAAAAAAACAGTATGCTATCTAGAACAGTGCAACAAATATATAGGTACAGCGGAATTGAAATACATTCGCGAAATAGAGAAGTTTTATGCTGTGGTATTGTTGAGTGTATCCTGAATCTCAAGTTAAGATGGTGTATGTCAGTTCTGAAGGATACTTTTTCGAAAAGATAGAAGGGTTTTTTGTTTCAAGGAGTTTTTGAAAAAATGTTGCAGAATGGAATGCTCGTCTGGATTCCATATTCAACTAACCCACATTCCCGAACAGATGGGAAATGTGTTCTCGTTTCCTCGTACCCGTAATGAGCCTAATGCATGCATTCTGGAGTTTTTGGATTCTAAAACTGTCACTCTTCAAAATTCCCGAACCATACACCACGTCTGCGTAGTTGGCATGTGAGAGAACTAAAGCATCGCAGAGTATAATTTTACTTTTTTATTCAGAAATGATCTGTTAGAATATATTACTTTCAAATTTGCGTAACCTCGCTTTAGAATTTGCGAAGTTCTGTTCCATCTATTACAATATTTATGAGGCCAGAACAACGATTTCTCGCCGCTGTTCTACCAAAGAGCATGACATTAGATTTAGATGCATTAACAGATAAGCAATATTTAGCTGACAAAGATAATAACATATCATATACGAAATTTGAGTGGAAATAGCTGTTATGAAACTCTAATAATTCAAAAATATTATTACCATTCAAAAGTGAATACCGAATGAAAGATGTTAGCGAGTGTATTGAGAATTCGCGGACAGAACACTCCAAAAACGAGGCCAAACCACTGACACGAGCTTTGTAAAAGTATGTGTCAACCATGTAGTAATATAGTTGTGTTTATGTTGAGTGATTCGTATTTTTCACCTGGACACCTTTGTTGAACAGTCAATTCAACTTATCCCTACATGAAGATAGATTGTAGTGATTCAAATCAGTGGAACTTGCTTTTTAAATTAAACTCACTATCTCAGAAAGAATATCCACTATAACGAAATGGGAGTTATAAAGGATTATATCTCAGCTTCCAGTACTCTGAAACAATTTTCAATTAGCAATACCGATATTCATTCGAAACTGATGTCCTCAATAAATTTCAAAGTTAATCTCGAGGAGGAAAAATTCGCGAAGCGTCTATTGGCTGCTTGGGGTAGATAAGAGTTCGGTTAGTCATTACTGAAAACATTGTAATGCAATTCCACTCTCTGTGTTAAAGTGGATTTTGCTATCTGCCAAACATTGGCGTGCAACACAAAGCACAAATGAAGGGTTCTCTGAATTGAATTGACATTGTTTTCTAGACAAAATTTTTCACGTTCTCAGAAACCCATTCTTCCTCGGTAGAAATTTATATGACACACCGGGCTATAAATCTTATATATAACAGTAGTTGGTACCTAAATTAATTAGTTAACACTTAAAGCGATAACACTTACTTTGCCAACCGATTACAATCATAGTTCTTGGAAGGCAGATACATTTCTGAATGTGAATAAAATAATGGGTATCATAAAAAAAGGTTTGAAGACCAACTTATCAGTCGATCAACAGGGAACCCGTACCACTCCATCTCGTTTTGAATGCTGAACATCCGTACAAAGAGCTGATATTAATTTCATATTTCCATTTCCACGTTCATCTAATTAAAGCCCATCTCCTGACTTTAGAAGTCAATTTAGATGTTGTTGAACAGTTAATTAGTCCAATTTACAAGTTTAATCTTCGCCAGAATGCGAAATACGTTAACCACTTTGTGGCTTATTACGTACAAAAGATTAAAATAAAGATAAGGAAATATTCTATCCCAAATAATGGTAATCGCTTCTATCTATGTAAATGAACTGGGGTTAGGATTAATATACAAAGCAAAAACTATTCGTTTTGAACCCGAGCTGGGATATATTCCAGAGAGTTATAGGGCTGTAAAAAGGCGATCTATTTTGTATTTAGTATCAAATAGGGTGGAATCTGTCATGAATTTCATGTTGTAGGATGTTGTCTAGCAGTAATATTTCTGTTATTTCGGTTTGAGAGTGACTAAACTCATGAATTTATTCCATTTGGTTTGATAAACTAATAATTATATGATTTTCCAAGCAATTAATTCATTGCTTAGCTCAAATATGAATTTTCAATACCGTTACGTCTCAGTTTCACCGAAGTATGATTCTCCGCACTCGCAGGGTATCCGGTAAATGCAATTCTTGGAATCGCAGTCCTCGTTTGGAGGCTGCTATGGATAGTGTTTCTAGATCTGAAGCAGGTCCTGATGTTATACTTGGACCCAATCCTTCTTATCCTTTCCAATAATCTTCTGATGTAGGGAAGTACAAGTACTGGTTGTGGCGGCTTCTATTCCTTTTGGAGATCTTACTGTCTTCTAGCTGAAGCCCGTTCTACCATCACTCTGGAATAACCATTCGGTTGAAGGTTCGGTTGATGATGCCTAGTTTCTTTTTCGAGATCTTCCTTTGTATCACAGAGCCCGAAAGCACCGTCTAGTAGAGTCTTGATGATTCCTCTCTTAGTCGATTGATGGTGGTTGGATTTCTGGTTCAGATACTGTCCTGTGTGAGTGGGATTTCGATATAGAGATGTTTTCCATTTAGTGTCGGTCTTCTTCACCAATACGTCTAAGGAAGGCAATTCGTTGTGAAAGTGATGGAAGGACTCACCTTGTTGATGTGCTCCAGGGAAGTGTCCAGTTCTGCATTCCCATGGTTCCATATTATGAAGGTGTCGTCTACGTATCTCAACCAGACCAGGGGCTTCTTCAATGGCCAGAGTCTCAAACCATTTCATATATATATATATATATATATATATATATATATATATATATATATATATATATATATATATATATATATATATATATATATATATATATATATATTGGCTATAACCGGTGAAAGTAGCGATCCAATTGGCAGTCCCTCATCTTCCGTAAAGAATTCGTTCTCCAGTTGGAAATAGCAGTTTCGTACACAGCATCCTAGTAATTCCATGACTACTTGTATCGGTATGTTTGTTCTATCTTTCAGGTCCCCATCTTCGGATAGCTTTTTCTGTATGATTTGAAGTGCTTCTTCGACAGGAATGTTGGTGTAGAGGCTTTTCACGTCAAAACTGATCAGTAGATCTTACTCTTTGACTTTGATTTCTCATAGTAGTTCAACGAAATGGTTTGAATTTTTCACAAAAGATGATATTTTACTTTGCAGTGGTTCAATTATTGGTAGTGAAAATCTGGACGAGTTCTGAGTGGCTGAATTTCTGGAGCTGATGATCGGTCTTAGCAGAACACCCTTTTTGTGGATTCTGAGTAGTCCATACAAGTGAGGAGGCTTACTGTGGTGCGGTGTTAGCGATGATCTCTCTCTTTCCGAAAAATAGACTTTGTGTTTTTTCAAAGTCTGGTACAACTTCCTTTCGATTGATGCAGTAGGATCTCTTACGATCTTCGTGTATTTTCCGTTCTGAAGCACCTCTTCGATCTTTTATTCGTAGATATCAGTATCCATCACAACAGTAGCGTTTTCCTGTAGGTGAAATCTCGATATTGTTTTGTCTACATAGCCCATTCAGGGCTCTTCGTCCTTTATTGCTGATGTTAGAAGTTGGAACCGGTCCTCGATCTAGCTGTTCTCTAATTGTCCATCTGAATTCTTCTGCCTCGATCTGATCAATGAGGGAACTGGTGGATTCTACTGCAGTTAATATTTCCAAAGTGGGCACAGACGTTAATGCAATGGCGAAGTTTAGACCTTTCCTCAACAAAGATTTCTCTATGTCCGTGATTGAGTGACAATTCTGAATGATATATCAATAGTATTTGATCGTCAATTATTGAAACACACTTGCAGACCGGTTTCAGGCTGTTTGGCCACTCGTCAGTGGCCAAACAGCCTGAAACCGGTGATGATGATTTCCAATAATTGAAAATCGAATTCCTTCAGAGTAGCATTCCTCGAACTAGGCTGAAGTGAACAGCAGGTTTGTAATCGTGTTCCACAAAAATTTGAATTTCTCGAAAAACTAGTTTTTTTCAAATGAAAAATACACACCAAAATGAGAAAACACCTCACTTTAAGTATAAATATATTTCCAGAACTACGTTTTGAAATAAATGATACTTAAAAGTACACAAGTTTAAGGATATCTTTAATATCTATATTGATGCATGAACGTCTTGAACGTTAGTGCCATAGTTATTAGGTACGTGAATATAGAGCGTGACTCACGGTCGATGGTTGGTAAGACGTTTCTGGAAAACGCAAAGCATGATTTTTCTGAAAATTTCACCTCTCACATTTCCTTATCTGTTCTATCGATCTAAAATATTTTCAGCATTGCGGCGTTACCACTTCCATCAAAAAGTCCTAGCAAATTAATTTTTTTAAATGAAACACTCCGTATATTGATACATTTTTGGAATTTCTCTGGTATTGCAATACTTTTTTGTTGATAATGTCCTATACCTATCTCTATCTGTTTTCGAGAGAAAAAATAAATTGTGCTAAATATGGTCCAAAACATAGCCTTAATTGAAGTCAAGTACATCAGTACTCTCAATTCATGGAAAGTTCATATTTTGACGATAGTTTGGACAAACTCGAAATATCCAAATAACACCAAGAAATCGACTCCATATCATACAGGGCGTGCTTAAATTACTATTATTTCCATTGTGCATAAAAGTAGTCAAAAGTTCATTTTTTTAAATGAAACCCCCTGTATATTACTCGGTAGATCGAAAGATGGTGAAAAATGCATCAAGATGATATATCATATCCCTATACCTAAATCGTCAAATTTTCTCAATGAAGTCGCTTCTTCTAGAAACATTATTTTTTTTTTTAGAATTTGGATGTAGGTAGCAG